>NC_066875.1:31712538-32029028 GCF_022985175.1 Labeo rohita | reverse complement strand
CTCTGTTTAGAAATTGCTTTTAGCGCTCATATCATTTACAACAAAAATCAGCATCAAATTTAAGTTGTATTTACCAGCTTACGACGATTTTCACTGGTGACTGTTAATGCTAGATCCTGGGCACATCATACAAGAAGGCGTCTTTGTGGGAGGATCCATCTAGCAAGTTGAAGAAGACGCTAACCACATGAAAACAACCAGAATCACAAATCATTGCAATCTGGCTTACAAAAGCATTTGCATTTGTGTGTATTTGACTTTTCTTTTTGGCTTTTCTACTGGCTTGATGCATGGGGGAGTATACAAGTTGCTCAATAACAAGCCATTTCATCACTGCATGGTGTAATCTCCATCAGCTTCCCACAGCACACAAAGACACCACTAATCTCAGGACAGATGACACTATGTATAGAATCTGACCATATTTGTTACCTTCTGTCTTTATCCACTATATGAAAGAACACTCAAAAAGCCGATGGAAAACAGCTCACTGATGTTAATGTTGCAGGCGCACAACATGTTTGAGCTGATATTTGAGCCAAAAGGGATGTCAGCAAAGCTCTTTATGTACAATTGTTTTCACAGCTGGCTAACAAAGCAACAAAGAGGCACCTGAAAAGGGATGCTAAACATAAAAAAGGAGTAAATTAATTAAATTTGTTTATGACTCACCTTAGGGTGTGTTCATATTTGGCAAATTTGATTCAATTAAAATGAACTCTGGTGTGACTGCTCTGTTATTGTGAATTGCAATTAGCTGGTAATGTAGACACATTCAAAATATACGCCATAAATGATGTCCAATCAGGTTGTGACTGTGCCCTTATGCATTTTGTATCTTTAGGATAAGTGTTAAAAAAATTACAGTGTGAATGCTAAGCAAAGCAGGACTAAATGTAGCATTTCCTTTATTTATCTGGGACCAAAAGAGCACCGAACTACAAGTGTAAACATGTTAAAACGGCTTGAAAATAAACTAGAATAAAGCTTTCCTTTTTTCTTTATGCATGAATAAACAAACAAATAAACAAATGTTTCATGAGAGATGCACAAAAAATAAAACTAACTAAATAAATGAAAATCTCAAAGATCAAGAAATGTGAGACACCACTGAGATCTAGGCAATCACAAGAAGGGGGGAAAATGGTGGCAGACAGTGCATGTCTTTAGCCCAGGGCAACAAGCAACAGACGAACACCAAATACTCTGGAAAACATAAAATCCCATAGCAACAAACTCAGCTGATCCAAAACAGGTCCCTAACAACACTGAACTGTCAAGAAAACTTACTAATAAAGGAACGCAAAGTATTTCGTCCTAATAAATTCGGTCACTGCCTAATGGGCTTTAGTAAGTATGAAAATACTATTGCATGCAGACAGATAAATTACACTTCTTCCGAAGTAGTTATCTTTGGCAACCCCAGAAAGCTTGGCTGAGAAGTAGCAGAGTAGACATTTAAAATATGTGAAAAGAAAGGAAGACTGAGATAAAACCAAAATGACTCGAGTTTTATGTCGTCACTTCCTGTCTGACAGCAAGGAAGGAAGTTTTAGAAGAAATCTGAACTTCACCCTATAGAAAATGTGCAACAATCTATGCAGAAATTAATTTCTTGAAGTTTCTGCAGTAGTGTCTGACCACACACAGCCAATGCTTATCCAGCTAGCTAAAGGGAGACTCACAACAGACTTCTATTGTTAATAAACACTGTTAATTATAGTTACAACAGACCAAGCCTGACCCAAACTATAACCGTAAGCTTGATACATTCAAGAACGTTTTATTTACTATTATTTTGATACATCTTGTAATGAAAAAATGTACAAACTCTGTTACTCTGTACAAAACAAAACAAGTGAACTAGACTAACAACAACACTCTCATCTCTCGTTTGGAAATAACAGGAAAGGTGTGTGGAGTCTTTCATTTCGCCAACTCTCACAAACACTGCGCACTCATTAACGCACTCCTGAAATAACAAACCAATAATGCAAACAGGACAGAAACGTATAACTTGAATTAATTTATTATCGCTCTCCACTCCAGATTACTCAACTCGAATCCACTCGTTAAGTTAGCTAGCTGGGCTGTCTTTGACAGCTAGCTAGAACATTTATTGTGATTCTTCTGAAATATCCCACTCAAAGTCATTATGAAAACTCCCCACCACACTGTCAATTATAAATGCTGTTATCTGAAGCAACCTCGAATTCCACGTGTTTAACTGTAAAAGTTGAGTATTTTTAATGTTTAGTTTCACTTCCGCACTCACGCTCAGTCTCTCTGTTTCACCCCTCCCATACTAGCTCACTTCAGCTAAAGCACAATCCGATTAACCGTCACTTTTTCCAGAAGTAAAGCAAAACCCTCTTACCTTTGGTGTCGCTTAAGCAGTATAACAGCATCAAGAGTTTGAACAAAACCATATCGAGTAAATTCATCGCTCGTACATTGACACCGAGGCTGGTTTGGCTGTTAGTTTTGCGGGTCTTAAAGGCGCAGTCGCCCTCAGTGAGCGTACGTGTATGTGTGTTGTGTGTGTATGTGTGACGGCTGCTGCTGTGCGGCCTCGGCTCCGTGCTTGTCTCTAACGGCCTGACGTCAGGCGCAGGCAGAGGGGAAAGCCACGCCCACTCCTTCTCACATCCTCAATACTGAAAAGCATAGAATGTCTAAATGAACGCTGTTGTATTGAGACTTAATGGACTATATTAAATTAGAGGACAATATAACAGCTTTTAAAAAAAATATAGTTAACATTGATTAATCGAGATCCCTTCTCATGCCAAATACTTAGTACTTAATCATTTTTAGTACAGTTTGAATGTCAATAAATAAATAGAATGAATAAATACATAAACGCGAATTGCCATTCTGATTTCTCTATGGATTTTGTCGTGAAGACAATAGTGGTAGTTTTCGTTCTTTGCTTTACACTGATATTGAAAACCAAAACAATTTGCAATTTTTATTTTTCTCACTCACAGCTAAATGAAAGGTTCCTCGACTTTCTAAATGCAGACATTCCATATACAAACTGTTTGTATATATAGTTAATTATAATATAAATAGACTGACCTATTCCCTAAGACTAACAGCAACGTTTTAGCACTTTTAGAATAATAATACGTCCTTTACACATCGCTTTTATAAACGAGAACGTCCCTAAATTGAGGTTTGTCACATTTAACTAATTTTATAAATTTATACAGACCAAACACGTTCACGTTCTGTAGGGGGCAAATAATGATAAACAATATCTAAGTCAAGGTTGCCATCGTGCGGTGGATTGAAACATTACTGCTGTGGAATATACTGAGTG
Source organism: Labeo rohita (assembly GCF_022985175.1). Taxonomy (NCBI): domain Eukaryota; kingdom Metazoa; phylum Chordata; class Actinopteri; order Cypriniformes; family Cyprinidae; genus Labeo; species Labeo rohita. The sequence goes on along the minus strand of NC_066875.1, from coordinate 32,025,703 downwards.
ATGTTTAGGAAAGATGTACAATCAATCAAAAGGTGAACATTTATTAACAAGCAATTAAAAAAATATTTAATTAATATTTATTCAACTTAATAATACATTATTTTTACTTAACATATTAATAAATGTTAATTTCCAACCTATTTGGGGTTCATTTTAAGTAAAAGTAAGTAATTTTTAAACAATTAGTTGAGTTAAAAGTACCCAGAAGGTTTGGTTAAACATTTAACCCAACCACTGGTCAAAACAACCCAGTCGCTGGGTTTGTCCATATTTTTGAGTTACATAAGTTTATTTGCAAAAACACTCAAAAATCATGTTTTTTATTGTGTTTTCTTGTGTAAATTAGCTGTATTTTATTATTAGTTATTTTTATTTTATAGCAAAATAACCCAACTACAGTTTGATTGAGACGAATTGGAATGCACAAAGAAAAAACATGATTTTTTAAAATTGTTAAAAACGGAGTTATCTGTTTTTGCAAATGAACTCTTATACTTATGTATGTATGCATGTATGTATTTATTTATTTATTTTCATTTTAAGTTTTTGACACAATATACAAGATAATGGATACGAACAAAACAACAACGATAATAACAACATAAAAAAGTTAAAATAAAAAAACGGGATAACATAAGCAAATATATCTTTATAAAGTGTAAAGTTACAGAGAGGTATGCAGACTTTCAGAAATCGCACGATAGTAAAAATGATAGTTCACATAAAATAACATGATTTACTGTTCTGTCATTATTTACTCCCCCCCATGTTGTTGCAAACCTATTTGACTTTCTTTCTTAAGTGGACTACCACAAAGATGTTAGGCAGACTGACAGTCTCGTTCTCCATTCAGTTTCCTCAGACTGTTAGTCTAACGGTCTGCCTGGCATCTCCTTTCGTGTTCACGTAAGAAAAAGTCCTGCAGATTTGGAACAAAAAAACGGTGAGTAAACGATGACATAATTCTTCTGTTTGGGTGAACTATCCCTTTAAGTCGCTAGTAAAATGACATACAGTCAGCGGTTGTGTATAGTCGGACTCGGTAAATAAGTGTCTATGAAGGGGTGACGTCAGAGGTGGAGATGTCATGGCGTCGTCGGAGCTGAGACTGGAGCTTGCCATCTAGTTAAAGGTTGTCGTCGATGCGTTCAGCGAAATGGAGAAGAATGGAAACCCTCATCGAGACGCAGGAGGAAGTGTCCTGTGCACCGCTATCCCCGCAGAGCCCGCGGATATCAAAACAGTCGGCGGAATGAAAGATGTCTGCGAGAAGAGAGAGACTTTGAGTACTTGTGCAAGTGCTAGCGGTGCTAATGCTACACCCTGCACACAGACATCAGATGCTGCTGAGACAGTAAGCAAGAGCGGACAACCGAGCGCTTTACCAGAGACACTGTCGCCCGATCCAACGGATCAGCTGAGCAACGGGATGGGCTACGAACCATCGGCGACCGCCGCTGGGAATAAGGAGGGTGGCACCTCAAAGTTAGTAAACAACCTCACGGGAGATCAACCCGACATCAATACCGGGCAAGCGGACGGTTTGGATGGAGCGACGCAAGAAGCGACGAAGCTGGCCAAGTCTGCTTTTTTGAGTTCGGACAAAGCAAAATCTGCGAGCTCAAATTCAAACGATCACACCGTTTCCGAGGGTCCTCCGAGTGGGAGTGAGCCCAGCATCGCAGGAGAGTCCCGCAGCTTTGATTCACTGGAGTCCTTCTCCAATCTGAACTCCTGCCCGAGTTCAGACCTCAACAGCGAGGGACTGGAGGACAAGGGACTGGCTTTGGCTGTTCAAGGTGAATACGGGGCTGAGGGAACGAAAATCCCCTGTTCTAAAGACAGGGTGACCGGTCAGTCGTTGTACCACATCAAGTGGATAAAGTGGAAGGAGGAGAACACGCCTATCATCACACAGAATGAGAACGGGCCGTGTCCGCTGCTGGCTATTATGAATGTCCTGCTATTGTCATGGAAGGTAAATAAGATGAGAGTCTACTCGTTTGACAGCTCCCAGTACCTGTCAAGTTATAGATGTGCAAGAGCTGGGTTTTGTCCTTTGAAACATTTTATTCTGTTGTGATTGTGTACTTATTAAGCGCACTAGCCATCACAGGCGCATTAAGACATTGATCATTTATTAAAAAGCTTTACACAAAGACACGAGCAACACTTTTGAGATATTTGTGACCCTGGACCACAAAACAGTCATAATGTTCAATTTTTGAAATTGAGATCTATACATCTAAAAGCTGAATAAATAAGCTTTTCATTGATGTGTGATTTGTTAGGATAGGACAATATTTGGCTGAAATACACCTATTTGAAAATCTGGAATCTGAGGGTGAAAAAAAAAAAAAAAATCAAACTAGTGAGAAAATTGCCTTTAAGGTTAACCAATATTACGTTCTTAGCAATGCATATTACTAATCAAAAATTAAGTTTTAGGAAATTTAGAAAACGTCTTCATGGAACTGAATACTTAATATCCTAATAATTTTGGCATAAAAGTAAAATCAATCATTGCTACAGTTATACCCATGCTACTTACGACTGGTTTTACTAATTATAGAAATTATAATAATATATTTATTTTATGTAGTTTTGGTATGAGACAGGATGGATGCGATTACGCCAGACTTCTGCTGATGAAAAAATGTCTAAACAAGCAGTATGAGTGATGAAACAAAATGCAACTTTTAGTTTAAAAAAAAAAAAGGAATTCTTTTTTTTTTTATCATTTTTTGGAATTCACGCAGTTGTATCACACTAGTTGTTTCTGTGAATGTGACTTATTTAATTATTGTACAACTATAGTCCATAATTGGCTAAACAAATTGTGAAAATGTGGAAACAAAATGTGACACATTATTTCCTCTTATTTGACAGTGTTTTGTAATAGTATGGGCAGTGAAAACTATTGAGTCAATTAGGATTGACTTGAAATTCAGTCTTCATCCTTCAGATTTGTTTTTCTTTCTCCATATTTTTAAATAACATCCCCTTTGACATGTATTTGTAGAGCCATACCAGTATTTTGGTTTGGTTCGAAGTCATTTTACAGACACACCAATAACTTCTGGCTTTCAGCCCTGGACTCATTTGCATTATAAAGATGACATTTAATTATTGGCTTTGACAGTGAGTTGGCAGGCACATGAGGCGCTATTTCAGTGCTCGGTCTTTCATCTAGAAAAAAAGGCACTATGTTTTTCAGCTGTGACTGCTTTAAAAGCCACTGGCATCTGAAGATGATAGCCACGTTCAGGCTGTTTTTAAGATGCTTTTTTTCTTATAGAATAAAATCTCTACTCAAAGTGCATTTATGCTGATACAGCAGCCTATTTAAACACCATAACCCTTATGTATACGTATTACATAACATCGTCAAATGAAAAAAGGTCTCCTACACAATTTGTAATTTAAACTGGTTGTAAAATGATTTTTCTCTGGTTCTTGCACAGGTCAAGCTGCCGCCAATGATGGAGATAATAACAGCAGAGCAGCTGATGGAATATTTAGGTGAGTGTTTTATTTGCATTATAGATGTGGACTGTAAACATGGATTTGTTGATTTGACACAGTATCTGTCCAATGGAGGGGTCAGGGTAGATGTTTTAGTTTTTATGTAATCTGAAGAGCTAATAAAAAAAGACAGAGATGCAAAGTATGATGGGCTCACTGACAGCACCATAATGGGAAAAACTGGCTACTTCTACCCGCAGCTTCATGTCACTAATTGCTAGTTCGTTCCCCAAAAGCAAATTTAAATTTATCCAGCATAGGGCATGAAATTACAGTAAGAACCATGCAAAAGCATGTCATCCTAATTATAGGATTGTGTAGCGGAATTTCAACATATGCTCTTTGGTTAGACATTTTCTCCATGTACCTCTACATGAAAAATCTAAATGGCTTCAGAAAGTGTTTGAGAAGAAGTCAGTCTGTAAATCAAGTTAGATGCTTGTGAGTACGATAAACAGCCTGATAAACATCAGAGAATGTGAAAATGTGATATGTCTTCAGGATGCTGATGGACAGCACCAGATCAGGGAAATACCCAGGGGCTTGTCCTCTCGCAACGTCACAAAATCCAGATCCCTATTTCCACTGTGGCATGTTGACCTGGAACACTGAAGTGTTACATTACTGCAGTTTGACAGTTGCCTGGTCCTCAGTTTCTCACGTTGCATTAACTTTTTTAGCTAGTTTAAAATGTTTTTAATAATTTAAAAGCATCTGTCTGCTAGTCCTAAATACCACTGATGAAATGTAAAAGCAGCTTGTTAAAGTAAAAAAATATCACAAGAAAGCACACCAGTTGTTGAAAGCTATAATAAAAGTTAGTCAACCTGAAAGCGTATGATTGGATTTGAATGTTGTGACACCTTATGATGAGTGTTTTAGCTGTAAGCTTATTTTACCTCACACACTCTAGAAATGCCAAGTATGAGATGTATATAGATATCAGCTCTAGAAGTGTTATTCAGTGTTATTCATATGTGCAGTGGTTTCTCTTAGCACTCCTTGAAGACTTTAACAAACACATTTAGTCATTTAGCAGATGCTTTTATCCAAAGTGGAACGCCACAAGAGATTTATAAAATGCAGAATCTTTACTGGATTCAGATTGTTTTGTTTGGAATCTTCCTGGAAAGTACAGACGTTATAAACTTTGCAAACTTGTGCCTTGTTCGAACTCATAAAGTGCAGTGGTTGTGACCGCAAAGGATGTAGTCTCCAAATGTCATTCCTCACATGGGTGTGGTCACTACGGTGTATATTTTCAGTTTTAGAACTTGACAAACTTTTGCAAAGTAAAACATTTTTTTTCCACCCAGAATTAGAGTATTTATCAACCATGTGTGTTTGTATGGCAGATGGTTATATTATATAACTTTGGAAAGCCTAATCATGTTGTTTATTTTTTAATTGATTTATATAATGTGTATAATAATAATAATTCCCATTACTCTCCCATTTTATTGCATGCTCTGTCAGGAATGGGGTTGAAATAGAATCATTTTAAATCTGTATCATATATAATTATATTTACTGGATATAAAATGATTATATTTCAGCCCCATTCCTGACTGAACATGCGATTAAAATGGCAAGGCATAATGTGTAATATGATATAAGTGACAAGAGTACAGCAGCTTCAGATGGGAAATACTACCTCCCGTAGCTTGCAGTAGTTGTGAGGTCAGTTTGGCTTGGAAAACTTGACTACGTTGAACATGCTTGTGGCCGTTCAACACACCCCATTCCCAGCTGTCTGCCTAGAGACCACTCTGAAGTATTCCTCTTATTGCTGAGCTGTTGTAAGGACGTCCATCCATGTGATCTAAAGCATGCCTGACATATAGGACACAGAAATCCCCTAGATACAGTCCGTGTCAGATGAAGAGTGTGCCAGCTGGGCACTTTTTACATTTACTGTTGCTCGTTTGACCTACTGAATGTTTCTTTTGAGGCACTCCCATCAAAGCTTTGAGCTGCGTTTATTCAGCAGGCTATATTCATATCCGCTCGCTTATGCTCTATGAGACATCCCATGGTTAGCTACACAGGCATCTCTGTAAATTGCTTTTCTCTTCCCTAGGTGCAGTAAGCTGTTTAACTCCATTAGGCAGCATCTATCTCTCTGCTGTACTTTACAGCACTGTTAGTGTTTCATTTCCAGGCAAAGTCAGTGGCCCATGAACAAACTCTGTCAACTGCACAGTCTTTTCTGATTTGATCAAGATGTGCATTTCAGTTACTGTGGGATTATATAGTATGCATCCAAGTAACCCAAATTTATTTTACACTGAAGGCTTGATCAAAGTTTGATGCAATAAATTCATACAAAAGTGTAAAATATTTTATTAGCAGCAAAACAATTTGGTCAGAGCCTAATGACTGATTTGTGTCATTAAATGTGTTTGGTTCCCTAAATAAATTGTTCCAAATTGGTAAGATTTTATTTATTTGTGGAACATAAGAAGCTTTTTAAAAGAATTGCACTGGTTGCTCTTTTCCATGCAATTACTGTAAACGGAGACTGAGACTTTCCAGATTCAAAAAGTATGGACAGTCACCATAAAAGTGTCATAAAAGTTGGGATATTACTTGTGTGTTATATTCCAAGTCTTTTGATTTTAACTTTGTGAGACAAGCAGACCCAAATCGAAGTCATTATTCTTTAAAAGTCTGCTGTAACACATTCATAATCTTTTTCTGTTGTTCTTTTGAGTTTGATTTTGAGTATTATTAGCAAATAAAGACGAATTTCAGTCTGATACTATCATCTGCCTTCATAAGACTTGGAATATAACACATGCATTCTTATGGACCGCTTTTATGATTTATTCTAGCAGTTTGTTTAAGCGTACAAATCTCATTTTTGTGCTGGCCATGTCCATGAAAAAGTGCAACCAGTACAATTTTTATTTGTGTTCCACCGAAGGAATAAAGTCATACTGGTTTGAAGCGACATGATGATGACAGAATCTTCTTTTGTTTGAACTATTCCCTTAATGGTGTCATCGGATGCCCATTTTCCACAAGTACATATGATTCTTTAGGGTCTTAATGAAAAGTCTATAACATGCTTTGGTTAAAATTTCTCAACGGTAGTGTAAAACAACACCCCTTTACCTTGTCAAAAACAGCTCTGTTCAGAGCAAGCTGTTTTGGTGCATGTTCCGTGATCCGTGGGGTGACGAGCCTTTCTCAGAGAGACTGTAAAATTTTGCCACGGAACTTGCTAACTAGCACATTGTAGGAAAGGCAATTTGCAAAGATTCTTAAAAAAAACCTTATACTCACTTCTTCTGTAGGTGAAGCTGGATCACAAATGATTTGCGCAAACATAGACACGCATTTATGTAGATCTGGAGTTTTTAGTTTTATTTTGGCTAATGTCTTTTCCAGAATTGCACACAAACTACATTGCAGTCATTTCCCAAAATATAATTTGTGTAGAATTTTTATGAGGTATGTAAAGAAGAGAAAATACTGTAAAAGGCAGATCAAGCTCACTGTTCGCTATGCTTGAAATATAGGGGAAAAAAAAAAAGTATTTTTTTTTTTTTTTATCTCTGAGAAGAACTGACTATATTCAGAAAGGTTTCGATCCCATTTTCTTTTTCTCTTTCCTCCATATAATGCATATTCAAGTAGTGTTTATAAGTGCAGCGCTGATTTGTTTACAGAGGTAACCAAGGAAACTCTATATTGCTGCTGTTTCATAAGTGCCACCTGCTGTCAGAGAGTGAATTTGCATTTTCATTCAGTCTGCTATTTTTGTTTTGTGCAGGTGTCTTATGTACATAATTTCACAAATCTAAAGTCAGACCAATCAATGGAAGCCCATTTCTGTCACTGAATAAACAAAAAAAGTTAATTGTAACTTTCTATCTCGCAATTCTGACTTTTTCTCACAATTGCAAGTTTGCATCCTGCAATTCTGACTTACTTTCTCAGAATGTGAGATACAAACTCGCAGTTCTGATTTTTTTTTTTTTTTTTTTTAGAATTGTGTGATACAAACTTGCAATTCTGAGAAAGAAAGTCAGATTTGGGTGATATACAGTAAACTCACAATTCTGACTTTTTTCTCAGAATTGCAAGTTTATATTTCACAATTGTGACTTTTTTCTCAGAGTTATTTAATCAGAATTGTAAGATATAAACTCGCAATTTTTAGTTTTCTCTCTCCAGAATTGCACATTTATATCTTGCAATTGTGACTTTTAAGAGTTAAGAATTGAGGTATAAAGTCGTAAATCTGAGAACAGTCTTTTTTTTTTTACCTTTACCTTCTTTACCTTTTATTTTCTTTTTTATTTTACTTTATTAGAATTGGACTTTATAACTTGCAATTGTGAGTTTATAACTAAATTCTGAGGAAAAAAGTCGTCATTGTGAGAAAAAACTCTGAATTGCGAGAAAAAGTTTTTATCTCTGACTTTATTTTTCACAGTTGTGAGTTTATATCACTCAATTCTGAGAAGAAAGTCAGAATATCTCGCAGTTCTGTCTTTATCACTCACAGTTGCAAGTTTATATCATGCAATTCTGACTTACTTTCTCAGAATTGTTAGTTTAAATCTCGCAATTCTGACTTCATAACTCGCAATTGCGAGTTTATATCTCACAACTCTGAGAAAAAAAGTCACAGCTGTAAGACAAAAACATTGACATTTAAAAAAAAAAAAATTTATTCAGTGGTGGAAATGGACTTCCATACGGTTTTTGCATTAAATCTTGAAATTATACAATCTAATTCAAGTCAAAAACAACTGCTCATGCAACGTGTGTAGCACTTCTGTCTGTTCAAAATAAATGAAAAAAATATTTTTTATTGTACTGAACTCATCAAACCGAAACCGATGTACATACCGAATTGTAATTTCTGTGTACCATTACACCCCTAATTGACTGAGTAAAAGATCAGCTGGAGAAGATCAACTGAAAAAGAGATGAGGAGGCGGGAGTTGGAACGGAGGGTTTTTGCTGAGCAGAAATAAGTGAAAGTGGCCCAAATGAACCTGCCTGTGCTGGGCTGCATTCTTGGCACCAATCAGAGGAAGCGGGAGTCTGAGGGAGTGGGCCGAAAATAAAACCGCCGAGCTTCACGCTGCTCTCTCACACGTTCGTGCTTTGTCAGAGCAGAAACATCTAGGCTTCCTCTGGCATTCTGAACTCATTTGTTGTGAACTATGGCAGGCGCGACCATATAATTCAGTATCGCTACATTATTAGTACAATGACAAGTCACTGGAAAGCTTTGAAAAGTGACGGGTATGTGGGAATCAATAGCAATAGACTGCTCTGTAATGGAGTGGATTATTTACTGTGATTTGGCCTTGATTTAGTGGTCAGTACGGCCGAGCAGTGCTCTACCTAGAGCTGTACGTGTGTTCAGAATGTTAATGAGACGGATGACAGGTGGTTCAGTATTAGAGCAAAACCCAGGGTCAGATATTCTCATGTCTGCCAGCATGCCAGCAGCCATCGATGCCCCCTGTCTCTGCTCCAGCCCCCTTCACTGAACTGCGGGAGAGTTAGTTCGAACAGGACAATAAAAAGAGGTCAATGGTAAACTTTCTTTGAGGTCAAACTAAATATTGAATTGAATTCTGAAACTAATTGGACTTTAAGATAAAGACTGTAGCTCAAAAACATAAAAAAAAACATTACAAACAGACATATAAACAAACTTTGTGAAAGGCTTGTTCAACCTCGTAGGCCCTTAAACACTAAAACGGGTAGGGTTCAGACACGCTTATGCTGTAAATACAGAAAGATCTGGGTTGCAAATATCTGCTGATTTTGGTTTATTGGCACGTGTAGACATTTTATTAATTACATCAGGGTGAAGAGGAGACTGATGTCTCCTTTGAGCATGTGTTTTTCATAAGTGCACTGTCTCTCAAATGTTTTTCCTAACCCTCCCTTTCTTTTTCTTACTTTTGCTCCTTCACACCAGGAGACTATATCCTTGAAGCCAAGCCAAAAGAGATCTCGGAGGCTCAGCGGCTGAACTACGAGCAGGTAAAAGAAACGGCACTTTTGCTCGTGACTCGCAGAACACGAGTCTATTGAAGATAGCCAGTTTGTTTACATAGCTCTCTCTGTGTTTGTGTGATGGTGCAGTGTTAACACCGACAACGAGTAGAGAAAGGTGAGGCCTAAGGCTCTGACAGAGGAGAAAACATTAGCCAAGACTCATGTAGACACTCTGACAAATAGCTTTCTCACATTCTCACATCTCTTCTTAAAACATCCTTTAGTTCTTGTAGTGAGCATTGCTTGGTTCTCTGTCATTAAACAGCCGGTTATTGTCTGTGGGATATCAGTGCCTTTAGGAAACAAGCTGTGGTAGTCATCTAGATCAGCAGCTTCCATTCCAACAGGAAATAAGGACAAGAAAGCATGGAATTGCCATTGAATTAAAAGAATTGTGAGAACTGGTCCATTCCAGTCTGGATCCCAGTGTTTATATAACTGCAGGAGTGAATATCATCATTGTGTTGCACTGAGTAAGAGTATGAGGCTCTCATGGAATTGTGCACTCTACAGAATTTGACATGTAAGGAGATAGGGTCAAAGAGACGCCTCATTTCTTCTCAAACGGTGTGTAGGGATGCATGACAGGGACCAATACAGTGATGTTTTATCCTTCTCCTTATTAGCCTGTGTAGAATATATACTGGTACTCCACAAAGCCTTTCCAAAACAAAACTAGGTACATATTTCACCCCCAAATCAACAGGGAAAACATTGTTATATAAGGGTTTCTGCAGGACTTAAAAAGGTCTTAATTCACCCTTCTACAAATTAAGGCCTTGAAAAAAGAGCAGAAAGTCTTAAATTCATAAAGCCATGGCATGAATCGGTGCATTGTTGCATATCTTCCCCAGTATCTTTGTCTTGTTTTCCAAAATAAATATCTTGAATCAAAATACATTTACTGGAAAAGCAATTTTTTGTTTTATGAGAAACTAAACAAAATTAAGTGAGCTTATGCTTAAAACAAGAACAAATATATGTCAATTAGGAATGAAAACTTGTTCTGTTTTTGCCTTGGTTGAGTTTTTGAGTTGAGTTTATTGGCAGATATCTATGCTTTTTTTTAATTATAAACTCGCTTCATTTTGATCAGTTTCTCATAAAACAATATTTATTTTTTGTCATTTTGCTTCTCAAGTAAATATTTTGATTTAAAGATCTTTAGACATTTGCGCTGGAAAACGAGAAGGAGGAAAATAAAAAAGGAAAAACATCACTCTTTGCAATGTGATCAGAAGGTTAGTTAATTCTAGTGTTTTAGATCAGTGTAATTCTATTTCTAAAGCTGTTTTTGTAAAATGAATTAAAAAGTAAAGGAGATCGGTTCGAAGGTGTCTTTTCAAACTGAAGTGTTGCTAATATAACACATTGTGTTACTTAAATTGTCTTTACTTGGTCTTAAAAAGGTTTTTAAAAAGTCTTTAATTTGCCTTCATAAAACCTACAGAAACCCAGTAACCATTTTTCATTATGACATTTTTGCATTGTCACATTTTTTCCCTAATTATCATAAACAAAGTGTGAAAGTCCCATTTTATTACTGTAAAAAAAAGCAAAAAAGAAATTTAAATTGTATATGCTGTAACCATATCACTCTAGGGGAAAAAACATACACAACCATTCAAAAGTGTAGGGTCAATAAGGTTTGTTATTACATATTTTATTACATACACCTTGCAGAATCTGCAAAATGTTAATTATTTTACCAAAATAAGAGGAATCATACAAAATGCATGTTATTTTTTTATTTAGTACTGACATGAGTAAGATATTTGACATAAAAGATGTTTACATATAGTCCACGAGAGAATAGTTGAATTTATAAAAATTACCCTGTTCAAAAGTTTACATACACTTGATTCTTAATACTGTGCTGTTACCTGAATGATTCACAGCTGTGTTTTGTTTTGTTTTGTTTTGTGATGAGGGTTCATTTCAAGTCCCTTGTTTCTCCTGAACAGTAAAACTGCAGTTAAAAATTAACATTGTCCTTCAGAAAAATCCTTCAAGTTCCACAAATTCTTTGTTTTTTTTTTCAGCATTATTTTGAATTTGAACATTTTGCATTTAAAGATCTAGGTAAATTTAACTTATTTAGTCTTCTGGAAACATATAAGTATCTTCTGTAGCTTCAGAAGGGCAGTACTAAATGAAAAAAAAAAATACGATTTAGGCAAAATCAGAAAAATGCACACACATTCATTCTGTTCGAAAGTTTACACCCCCTGGCTCTTAATGCATCATTTTTCCTTCTGAAGCATCAGTGAGCGATTAAGCCTTCTGTAATAGTTGCATATGAGTCCCTCAGTTGTCCTCAGTGTGAAAAGATGGATCTGAAAATTATACAGTCATTGTTGGAAAGGGTTCAAATACACAAAAACAGTGGGCAGTTTAACTGTTCAGGACAAACAATGGATTCATGAACAATTATTACAAAACAAACAAACAAAAAGTGTATGTAAACTTTTGAAAAGAGTAATTTTTATAAATTACTATTATAAACTATTATTTCTCTTGCGGACTATATGTAAAGGTCTTTTATGTGAAATACCATTCAGGTCAGTACTAAATAAAAAATAACATGCATTTTGTGAAAACATTTTTATTGTTTGGTAAAATAACATTTTGCAGATTCTGCAAGGTGTATGTAATCTTTTGACCTCAGCTGTATATAGCTTATGCAGTATAATAGTGCTAATGTGAGAGTCTTTTAATTGGCATTATATTCTATTCATTTTGAAATATCTCACTTCCAAGCAGTTCAAAGTCGAGTCTATTTTTGTATGTGAGCTTGAGGATGTGAGGATTAAGATAGCAGTGTTTCTGATGCTCCCCAATGTGCGTTCTTGTTTATTGGAGTAGGTGGAGGCTGACTGGATTCATGCTCCTTTCTTGCTCTTCCTTCTCTTCTGTATGAGATTTTGCTTTGTTCTTGTGTTTTGGTTTTTATAACGTAACTTGTTTTGAGACTGTTTCAGGTTTAGCTGAGTTTCATTCATGCTTGAATAATGCGGTTTCTTTACACTGTTGGTCAGGTGACTTTCTTCGGCCAGGCTCTGTGACAATTAGTGAAACGCTTTTTTGGCAGAGTGAGAGAGGAGCACACACACACACAAAGGTCCGGAAGAACTTGACAGGGCCTGTCTGCTCTCTGCGTATTGATCTTGGTGTGTTTAGCCTGTGTAAACAGTGCACAATAACATCGCTCAGGTTTGACTGTATTCATCATCTGTTTTCCAGTCTAATAGATGTTTTGATTGTATTAAAGCATTTATAGCCATCTCTGTGAGTATCGCTGGACTGGAGCGAGTATAATAGAGCTGGCGAAAATGGGTCAGGGCAGTGGAGTGGTTCAGAAACGCTGGCAGGGGCACAGGGACAGAGCCGGACCACACGCAGGCTGGGCGTGGGTGGGGGTTGGAACCGGTGCCAGGCTCAATGGGACTGAATGGGAGCTGTGGGTGGATGGGTCTTGGCTGATCTGTCAAACCTCAAACGCTCATCGACCCCGGTGCCAGTTCTACATGCTCTCATCCACCCACTGGCCATCGGGTCAGCCTGTGCCACACTGATTCATCCTGGCCTGTGTTGAGCAGGGACTCATGACTGAGCAGTTTTCTGAAGGTGTCTAGTGTTGTTTTGGAAACATCATACTTTGGTATCGAGCCGTAAGATGATGACCTGTGTTATTCTGATCAGAGTCAAGGTGAGATGAAGGCTGTGCTCATTCAGTGTCAGAATTCAGTTTGGGTATGTTAAGATTCAGTTAAGACAGGTTTCTAGAATGGAAGTAACTACCTTAAATTTGAAGTCAAAACCAAATTTGTCCTAATGACATGTTCTGTTGATTTATGTTATACCACATATCTGACTAGTTCACTTCTGAATGAAAATTTCCTGATAATTTACTCACCCCCATGTCATCAAGGTGTTAATGTCTTTCTTTCTTCAGTCGAAAAGAAGTGAAGGTTTTTGAGGAAAACATTCCAGGATTTTTCTCCGTATAGTGGACTTTAATGGGGATCAGCATCATGGACGCAGAGCTAGTGCAACTATGTGGTTAAAAAAGTATATTAATTTTTTTTTTTTTTTTTTTTTTAGAAAATGACTGATTGTTTAGCTAGAAAGACACTTATTCCTTGGCTGGGATTGCGTAGAGCCCTTTGAAGCTGCACTGAAACTGCAATTTGGACCTTAAACCCGCTGTGTCCCATTTAAGTCCACTATATGGAGAACAATACTGGAATTTTTTCCTCAGAATCTGACTGTGTGAATTTAGCCACATTTAAAAAGAATCCAGGAGCTAGTAAACTTGAGCGTATAGGTTGTACGGCATGAGAGTTTGTCTTATATCATGAATAAAGTAACAGATAAAGGCTGCTGCTTTGCAACACTTTTGGCTGTATTTATAATTTACGATGGCCTTAACTGCTTTATTGCTTTTATAAACCGCGTTCTGTCAGAATATTTAGATATTTGGCTGGAACACTGTCAGTGTTATTGTTACAATAACACTGGCACATAACAAATTAACTAAAGCTCCAAATTAAATTAAAACTGAAGATATAAAAAGCTTATTCAACATATTATAATATATAAGTAATACTGAAACAACACTGAATGCTGATATAAGTGATTAGGACTGAATTAAGTGAAAGTGCTAGGAAATCCCCTGTACCAACAGAAAATGGCCAAGGTAGAAAGAGGGAGAGAAATATCGTACAGAAGAGCAAAGATAATCTCACTGATTTCCAGGGATTTATGGTTTATGATATATAATGTTGTTGTTACATGGTTGAGTTGTGTTACGAGCTCTAATCCCAACAACTGTCCGCACACACTCATTTTGTGAGCTGCGACCGATCAACATAACAGATGGTCATACTGTGAGTCCTTAAAAGTGAGAGCCGAACAGATTATTATTATCATAGGGTCTGGAACGTAATATCAAACGCTGAACACACACGCGTATGTTCACACTCTATCTGTTAAACTGAGCTGGAGTTTGTAGCCTCGCTGTGGCTTGTGTTTGTGAGCCTGCAGCTGTGCTTTTTTGAGAGTCAGTGGAGGGTCATTATGGTCAAAACAGAAAGACAGGAAGTAAAGGAGGTGAACTTTGCTGTTTAGAGCCCTTTAGTCACTGGTCTACAGTTATGAGATTTTTCCTGCTCAGAGCAGTAAGACAATTGGGTGGGACATTTTACAGAAATGTGTGCATGTGTTGGAAAAATTTATACTGTTCACTTATTTATTTTGTATTCCTTTGCTCTCTCTTTTTGTAGAATATGAGTGATGCTATGGCAGTGCTGCATAAACTGCAGACAGGTCTGGATGTAAACGTTAAGTTTACAGGTGTGCGGGTATTTGAATACACACCCGAGTGCATCGTCTTTGACCTGCTGGATATCCCACTTTACCATGGATGGCTGGTTGACCCACAGGTCAGCATCCTGATTCACAACCTAGAAAAGCAAGTTCCACTGAAACATTTGTTGTCACCACATGATGTCATCATGATCATTTCAGTTTCACAAATACATGACATGCACTGTGCAGTAAGTAGTTTTAATTTTTTAAAAAGTAAAAATGAAATTTACAATAAAATAATTACTTACAAATGATTAAAATGCACTACCAGTCAAAAGGTTTAAACAGTACGATTTTGAATGTTTTTTTAAATAAGTCTCTTCTGCTCTCAAAAAGTGGCAAATGTTTAAATATTTTTACTATTTAAAATAACTGTTTGAATTCTATTTGAATATATTTTAAATTGTAATTCATTCCTGTGATTTCAAAACTGAATTTTTAGCATCAGCAAAATTTAGCATATTACAATGATTTCTGAAGGTTCATGTGACACTGAGGACTGGAGAAATGATGCTGAAAATTTTGCTTCGATCACAGAAATAAATTACATTTTAAAATATATTCAAATAGAAAACACTTATTTTAAGTAGTAAATATATTTCAAAATTTTACTGTTTTTGTTGTACTTTTGATCATGTAAATGCAGGCTTGGTGAGCCTAAGAGACTTCTTTAAAAAACATTTAAAAATTGTACTGTTCAGAAACTTTTGACTGGTAGTGTAATTTCATAATAATGATAAATATTTATAAATATATATATACTAATTTATCAAATTCATTGCATATTATCATCGCTGGGCTACAGTCCACAACACTATTTAACTGAGTTTGCCAGTCAGTGTTTTTTAGCATATTGCGCAATGAGCGCCAAGGTTGTATCAAGTTAAAAACAGTTCAGCTGTTAAAAATTTACTGCGGTTTACTGTTACATCGATTACGGAATGTACAAATTAATTTTCACATGTACACATTACATTGACACCCATTCTAAAAAATCACCTGTGTGGAACATTAACATTCATGTTAATATTTTAACCAGCATATTGTCTTTCTTTGTTTTTATCATGCTGTCTGTAGATGGCTGATATAGTTAAGGCAGTGGGGAACTGTAGCTATAACCAGTTGGTAGAGAAGATAATCAGCTGTAAGCAGTCAGACAACAGCGAGCTGGCCGGAGAAGGTGGGTATTCACTGTTTTAATCTGTCTTCTCCTTTTCCTTTCACACATTCATACAGACTGCTTCTTACAGAAGGCAAGTGCTCATATGTAGCATAATTTACTTTTCTTAGAAAGTTGTGAATTGACTCTTTACCAGGCTTCTGTGCATTTGGATGTATTATTGCCTTGTACACATTAATCCATGTCCCGAATAGTGTTTTCCCCATTGCATCATGCAAATAAACAACTATTGGAGTGTTTTAGAGTCATTTAAACACCCTCCTTTTTTCACAGTTTTTAGTCTGGAACGTTCTCTCCCTCTCTCAGTCTGTTTGTATCTAAATATATCTCCCTTGCCATCTTTTTAGCTCTTTCTGTAAAAGTCTTTCGAAATGCACCTTTTCTGTCTCTGTTTCTGTGTCTTTTCTGTCTCTCAGGCTGATTGTCAGCCTCTGCCACTCACACTCTATCCCTGTACCAGTGAATGCGAGTCTGTCTCTGTCAGGCTGTGTGATTTTTGGGTTTCAGACAGTGTGTGTTTAAAAGATTAGCTCACCCAAACGTTTTTTCATTTATTCACCCTTATGTTGTTCCAAACCTGTATGACTTACATTCTTCTGTCTGGAGAAATTTAAAGGTACTGTGAATGGGGGCTGAGACTTTATGACTTCGAGAAAGACATAAAAATATAATAAAATTATTCCATGTGACTTCAAGTCTTCTGAAGTCATATGGTAGCTTGTGTAAGAGACTAAAATTCAGGTCATTATTCACTGATAATCACCACCTCCGGTGAATTGTCATTGTCAATGAATCATTTAGAGCAGTTTTGTGAATTGAATCAACTGATTGATCAAACACAAATGATTGAGTTGTTTACAAATCGGACACTGTAATGTACCAAGGTGAGCTAGGGTGGATGTTAAAAAGATAGTACACCCAAAAATTAAAATTCTGTTATGAATTACTCACCCTCGTGTTGTTCCAAACTCGTAAGACCTTCATTCATCCTCGGAACACAAATGAAGATATTTTTGATGAAATCCGAGAGCTTTCTGACCCTGCACTTACAGCAATGCAACTACCATGTTCATGGCACAAAAAGATAGTAAAAATATCATATACGTAGAATATATAAAATAGTCTATGTGACATCAGTGGTTCAACCTTAATGTTATGAAGCTACGAGAATACTTTTTGTGTGCAAAGAAAACAAAAATAACTTTATTCAGCAATTTATAATAATTCTCTTAATGTACTCTTGTGAACTCTCGTTGAAGACTGACACAGGAAAGGAAATTGTCAAATAAAGTTGTTATTTTTGTGTTCTTTTGCACACAAAAAGTATTCTCACAGCTTCGTAATGTTACGCATAAACCACTGATGTCACGTGGACTATTTTAACAATGTCCTTACTACCTTTCTGGGCCTTGAACGTGGTAGTTGCATTGCTGTCTATACAGTATCAGAATGCTCTTGGATTTCATCAGAAATATCTTAATTTGTGTTCTGAAGATGAATAGAGGTCTTGCAGGTTTGGAACCACATGAGGGTAAGCAATTGATGACAGAATTTCTTTTTTGGGTGAACTATGCCTTTAAGATTTTACATTGATAAATTTGTGTTTCAGAAATATCTCACACTGGCTTTTTCTTTCACAGGTTTTGTGGCAGAGCAGTTTCTGAACAGCACAGCGACTCAGCTAACATACCACGGCTTGTGTGAACTCACTTCTACCGTACAGGAGGGAGAACTGTGTGTTTTCTTCAGGAACAATCACTTCAGCACCATGACCAAATTTAAGGTATGTTGACGTTTAAGTGTATTTGAGATGCTGGATGCTGAAAGACCGCTCAGTGCTGCTGTGAATAAGCGCTCCAATAAGCAAGTAAATTTGGTACATTTGTCTCTAGAGGGATGCTGTATGATAGTGCCCCCCAGTGGCCAAAACAGAACTTTAAAATGCTGTTGAGAAGGTTATGTGTATAGGGTAGTGAAGTTTTGTTTTGTTTTTTAATACTTTTTGGTAATAAGAATAATAATTCTGATCCCTTGTTTAGGGCTAAATGTTCGAGTGACTGAGAATTTGAATAGTTTTGGATGTTGACTGTCTATGTAACACTCAACTGTCTTATCAGGGAGGCTGTAAAGCCTCTGTCTGTTATCTAAAGGAAGTGGAGCTGTTCTGTAACAGCAGGACACACTTCACCCACAGATAAAACTCTTCCATGATCCTCATGTACACACTTCAGAACATGACACCACTGCTGCTCAGTCTGGGAGTGTTGAAAGATTGATGGACGAGAGCTGCAAGGTTGCTGCATGTTTTTATAAATGCTCTCTCTGTGTTCTTCAGGCCCAGCTGTACCTGCTGGTGACGGATCAGGGGTTTCTCACTGAGGAGAAGGTGGTTTGGGAAAGTCTGCATAATGTCGACGGAGATGGAAACTTCTGCGACTCAGAGTTCCATCTGAGGCCACCCTCTGACCCGGAAACTGTGTACCGTGGTCAGCAGGACCAGATCGATCAGGTCAGGACTAGTAATTTCTCAGGAATGCTCAGTGTCTTTCAGTCATAAACGCTGTGTATGGCAGTTGTTTCTCAGGGTGACGTCTGTAAAAGAACATTTGCATGGTTCTTCAATTAAAGCTCATGGAGTTGTGAATGGAATTTAATTCATATACACTACCATTCAGAAGTCTGGGGTCAGGAACATTTGTTTTAAAGGGGTCATCGGATGCAAACTACACTTTTACATGTTGTTTGAACATTAATGTGTGTTGGCAGTGTATGTACAAATCTACCCTATAATGATAAAAATCCAAGCAGTGGTTTTTAATTAATCTGTAAAAATAATATCCCCTTTTTCAAGCCGCTCCCACGATATTTGATTGACATGAGCGTCTTACCTCAGATCAGCTGTAACAGTCCGACCTCCATTGTTTTGATGCCAGAGCAGGGATGTAAGTTAGATAAGAATATCTCAGATTTAGCGATTGAGGTGTTGTGTTGCTGGATGTTATAATAAATATAGTGATCGTCATTTACTCTCGACATCTGAGCCACTGAAGATGCAGTGGATTATGTTTGTTTGTGAAGGGAATGTGACTCCTGATCTACATAAATGCGTCTATATTTGTGCAAATCATTCATGAACCAGCTTCACTTACAGCAGAAATGAGTATAAGGGTTTTTTTTATGAATTTCTGTAATCACCTTTTCTAATAACGTGCTAGTTAGCAAGTTTTGCGGCTAAACACGCTAAATGCGTAGTAAACAATCTCTCAGAGCAGCACTTCACTCCACAGAGAGAATAGAGGGGCGGGGCGAGCAGAGCTCATTTGCATTTAAAGGAACCATCCCATAGAATGGGATGATTTTTGCAGAGCTGATTTTGACAAGGTAAAAAGGATGTTGTTTTACACAACCAGAGAATAACCAAAGTATATTACAGACTTTTCAGACCCTAAAGAATCATATCAACTTGTGGAAATTGGGCATCCGATGACCCCTTTAAAGAAATTAATACTTTTATTCAGTAAGAATACATTGAATGGACATTTCACTCAAAAATGAAAATTCTGTCATTAATTACTCACCCTCATGTTGTTCCAAACCCGCAAGACCTTTGTTCGTCTTCAGAACATAGATTAAGATATATTTGATGAAATCCAAGAGCTTTCTGACAGCACAGACAGCAAGGTAACTACCACTTCATCAAAAATATCTTGATTTGTGTTCCGAAGATGAACGAAGGTCAAATGAGAGTAATTAATGACAGAATTTTCTTTTGAGTGAACTTTCCCTTTGAATTTTTCCTAAATTTCTGGATAACAGGAACTTATTTAAACATCTAAGTTCCTGATATTTTAATTGTGGCATTAAAGTAATCACTCAACCCCTTCTTTATAGAAATATACTCTGTGTAACTAACAGGGTGACTAAGTCATTTCATTTCACAGAGTCACAGTGACCCTCGGGTAATGCCGAGCTCTGTAGACTGATATTACAGTGAGTCGTGAATGTTGACATTCAGCTGAGACGCAGCCAGTCTCTGTGAAAGTGCAGTTTATCTATATTGAGCTTTGTAGCGCACTGCTGTCCTCTAGCACTAATTCTGCTCTGTTGCCCGCTGGAAAATCTCCTCAATTATTGATGTTAAAAGCTCCCCAACCTTTCTTCCAGCTCTTTGTAACCCTCCCTCTGTGCCTTTGGGATGCTTTAATGCCTGATGACCGGACAAAAGTGTCTCACGTGACACAGATCCTTTGTTTCTCTGTCTCTCTTCTGCTCTGGTATTGGGTGTTTAATAATGAAGTGTCTGTATGAGTGAAGGGCTGGGGGATCACTGTGCTCTAAAAGTCAGTCTTTACTCTAAAACAGTCATTGTAGTGCTGTGTTGTGGGGTCAGTTGGCAAGCTAAATGGCCAATTCATGGGCAAACTGTCAGGATATGCATGATGTACTGTGTTCAAAGTATTATGTAAGCTCCTAACTACTGTAAGGATTCAGGCTAAGCTATATAATATGATGCTCTACAGAAAGGAATACTTCAGCCACAAAGGAAAATTATGTAATCTACTCGCATTACTTTCTAATGCCATATGATTGAGTTATTTAGCAAAGAGTTTAGGCTGCACTTTATTATCCTATTTACAGTTGAAGTTAAAAGTTTACATACACCTTGCAGAATCTGCAAAATGTTAATTATTTTACCTAAATAAGAGGGATCATACAACATGCATGTTATTGTTTATTTAGTACTGACCTGAATAAGATGTTTCACATTAAAGACGTTTACATATAGGCCACGAGAAAATAATTGTTGAATTTATAAAAATGACTCTGTTCAAAAGTTTACATACACCTGGTTCTTAATACTATTGTTACCAGAATGATCCACAGCTGTGTTTTTTTTTAGTAATAGTTGTTCATTAGTCCCTTGTTTGCCCTGAACAGTTGAACTGCCCTCTGTTCTTCAGAGAAATCCTTCAGGTCCCACAAACTCTTTGGTTTTTCAGTATTTTTGTATATTTGAAAATTAGTCTATATATTATTGCTTTATACATTAACTATATACTAAATAAATTGAGTTTACTGGGGAGACTGAGTAGATGATGATCATTGTAATTTTTCCCTTTGTATGTGCAGGACTACCTGATGGCGCTGTCTCTGCAGCAAGAACAGCAGGCCTCAGACCTGGGCTGGGAACAGATCCCAGAAGGCATCAGTGATCTAGAGCTGGCAAAGAAGCTGCAAGAGGAGGAGGACCGCAGAGCATCACAGTACTATCAGGAGCAGGAACAGGCACAGGCAGCGGCAGCAGCGGCTGCGCAGGCACAGGTGAGTTGATAAGCTGCACACATGAATAAAACAAACACTTAAGATCATCACATTTACCTCAAATTCCAACATTTTCTAGAAAATATCAGCTTATATTACACTTTGACCAGTCTGACATAACACCAGATAAATGTCATGGACCTGACCTGTCCAGACCTGATAGGGGCAGCTAAAAAGCTGTTGCATTAGTTGTTTACAAGGACAAATAAGACCTAGCAAACCATGAACATGTAAATCTGTGATGAAACGACAGATCTCTTCCAATTATTTTTTTGATGAAATCCAAGAGCTTTCTGGCCCTGCATAGACAGCATTGATACTACCACGGTCAAGCCCCAGAAAGGTAATTAAGAACTTTGTTAAAACAGTCCATGTGACATCAGTGGTTCAACCGTATCTTTATGAAGCTACAAGAATACTTTTTGTGCGCAAAATAAAATTAAGGTTGAACCACTGATGTCACATGGACAATTTTAACGATGTCCTTACTACCTTTCTGGGACTTGAATGTGGTAGTTGCATTGCTGTCTATGCAGAGTCAGAAAGCTCTCGGATTTCACCCAAAATATCGTAATTTGTGTTGTAAAGATGAACGAAGGTCTTACAGGCTTGGAATGACATGAGGGTGAGTAATTAATGACAGAAATTTTCATTTTTGGGTTAACTATCCCTTTAAGTGGACTAAATGATAGGAAAAGTTTGGCATATGTCAACAGACAAAGGTTTGTCATTTGAATGGAAGATCAAGAGCTTTTTTCCTGATGAAACACGCATGGGTGAATTGTTTACAGTAACATGCAATTACAAAATAGAAGGAAGATTTCCATTTCATGCCCACTTTAAAGAGTTCAAATAAGAAGTTCATTTCTTCCACTCCTGCCAGGGACAACAACCAGAAGCGGGTGCCGACCAGGTAGATAGACCGGCAGCCGCTGGAGCCTCAGCCGGGGGAGCCACGGCTTCTCCAAGCCCAGGAAAACAGCCCTCAACAGGAGAACGCAAACCCAAGAAGGAAGCCAAGGACAAAGACAAATGCATCTTGTTGTAACAGCAGTGGACTCTACGTGGAGTGCGAAACGGGCAGCATTTTAATTCCAGTGGCTCTGCAATGCATCTGCCAGCGTGAGGTGGAGAAACAATAGGCGACGGAGATGAAGTGTGACGGAGAGGACTTGCCATTCTCAAGCCACTTGTGCCTGACTTTAACCCTCGGAGTTCTGAAGATGCAGACAAGAAGAGAGGGGCGTCACTACAAGGACTATCACTACATCTTTCGTAGAGCTGGCCAAATGTTCTCAGCAGGAAAACCACTGCAGTGCACTATATTTGTGTGGGGTCACCAGGGAGGGTGTTTTTGTAGTAAAACAAGGTAATGTACACATAGCACTAGGCAAAAAAGTCCCCACCCCCTCCAAAAAACAACAAAAACAAAAAAAAAAAAAAAACATGGCACCACTTTTTTTTTTTTTTTTTTTTGTGGATTTCCGTTATTGCTGTTGTTTATAAGCTATTTTATACCAGTTTACCCGTATATATGCATATGTAGATTTGTTGTATTGGTCAGTTTCTGTTGTTTGACTGAAGGATATCTGAGATCTTTTAATGAATGGCTGTTCACATGAGCAGGTAGCAAGCCAATCGGTCGCTTGGCAAAGGTGATGTCTCAGGACATGATGTAGGCCACAATAGTTCTTTGCCTGGCAGTTTGATGCCAAATTTTTCATTGTCGATATTGTAGAAGTGACCTCCATTTTAAAGAGTGAGCTCTTGAAGAAACAAATGCATTCAAAAAGGATTTTCTTATTAGGCAGTTGCAATTAGATAGATGCGTCTACAAAAGAATGATTTTTGCCAATAGGACTTAACTGTTAATATCAGTGAACAACTGACACTACCATTAATGTAAATAGCTTTAAAATATCAAAATCAGTAGGTTATATAAAAATATATGGCCAAGTTTTTTGCTTCGCCCCACCCCTTTTACCTTTCAGCCAAATGTCTGGTTCATATCTGCCTTATATGATGAAGTATACGAGTAGGATCATTGTCCATGAAATTTGGCATTGCTCAATGAACTGTAGTGTTATTGCCCAAAAACAGAATGGTTCTTGTAAAGATATCTCGTCTTTGATCATAATGGTTTGTTTTTTTCAGCTAGTGGTCGAACGATATCGGTTTTACAAAGGACCGATGTGAATCCTGAAATCTGACGAGCAGGTTGGCCGATTGCTGATAGAAATAACAAGAGGAGACGTAAAACGTCTGTTGGTCGGCCAAGCGAACACTGTTATCGCCCAATGGCGATAGACTGAAAATGTCTGAACATTGGCCGAATAAACAAGCTGACTGATATATCGGTCTATCGCTAGGTCCTAGCTATAATTTTCACACTCTTTCATGTACATTGTACATACTCATATACACTATATGGATGTAAAGGTAGAAAAGGATAACTTAAGCCCATTCTGTTCCAGTGCTGCCTCCTGAGAGACAAGGTCTTTTCTATCCAAACATTCCAGCTATATGCCTTGAACTGAGCATTGTACTGAGCTTTTGACTCAGAGAGGCACTAACGTTGGGCTTTTTTACCTGTTGTTCTGCTCTCGCAATGCAAGAATGAACAACTCCTGCATGTAGTCGAGCACATGACGGTGTAGTCATCGAAAAGACGGTTTGGCCGGTGGTTACATGGGAGCACAGCAGATGCTGTTTATGCTAGTCGTGGGCTGGAGCTGTTCATTTGACGTTTGGTCCCTCTGTGGCCAATACTCTCTGTATATAAAAAGCCTTACAATATTTACAGTATCTTTTATACCGACAAAAATAAGTGAGAGGCAAGACTGAGACAATCTGTAGACCCTACCATAGACAGAAAACCGCACAGGCCTTCACAGAAGGAACATATCCATGAGTGTCTTGCAAACAGTTTGACTTGTGTTAGCTTCCTTGGTAATGGATATAGATTCAAACTAGCTTTGTTAAGGCTCGTTTACACGAGAACCGTTAAAAAAGAGAGTCGCGAAATGCGGAAGTACATTAGTGGGACAACCAAGAGTTGCATTTTTGACATTTATTTAATTTATGTAATTTGGATCATTTCTAGTTACATTAATATAGTCCACATTACGGGATTATATCATTAACATTATGAGTTAATAATTACCAAATATTGCTGGAGTTTTTTGTTTTCCCGCTTAAACCCATTCAAACAGGTTCATGGCGCCAGTTTGTTTGGAACTGACGTTATTGCGAGCTGCGTGAACCACGTGACCGCGAGACCACAGTTTGTCAAAACTCTCTTTTCAACTGCTCTGGTTCACACCAAGAACGATAACTATATAGACCTTGGTCAGGATAGCGTATGTTTAATTTCTAAAGTGTTCCAGTCCACATAAAACGCTTAATTACACTTGTAAACTGGAAATTTTCTAGGAGCTCCTATCTGTAACGTTACCTCCTGACCGCTGTTCATTCATTGAGGCGTTGGTAGTGTTGCCTTCCGAGTCCAAGGACGCGAACAGCTCCGAGTAGCACTTCACGTATTGTAATTTTGAAATTTCTGCGATTCAACAAATTGTACTGTTGTTTAACAACATACAGTGTTCAGCTAACAAAACGTCTTTCCAGGCCAAAAAAAATTCAAAAACAATTTTAAAAAGTTATAGTCAGAAAAAAGTCCGA
The DNA here is from genome assembly GCF_022985175.1 of Labeo rohita. NCBI lineage: Eukaryota > Metazoa > Chordata > Actinopteri > Cypriniformes > Cyprinidae > Labeo > Labeo rohita. The sequence continues at coordinate 32,000,592 of NC_066875.1, read as the reverse complement.
AGTCCGGCATAAAAAAATCGGACCGGTTTAAAGTTTTTGTGTTTTTCGTATGTGGCTTTTTCTTTCTTTTTTTTTTTTCCTTCAAAATTCGTCACGCACAGAACCTGAAGGTGTCACCTTGCAAAATGCTTGCTACAATGCTTAAAATTTAACCCAATCCTATTTTTTTTTTATGATGGACGAAAGTTTCGGAGGCAGTGTGTTAACACGATTGACACAACGTGAGGTTGTATTCATTTTTTTTTTTTTTTTACCGTGCAAGGACCTTGAGTGAGAAATTTTTGCATGCGTTTTTTCGTATTTGTCAAAATTCATAATGCACAGAACCTCGAGGTATCAAAACACTTCTTAAAATGCTTGCTACCTTTGCGAAAACGCAGAAAAATCGAACCCGATCCCAACTTTATTATGATGGACTAAAGTTTCGGAGGCAGTGTGTAAATCTGGTTGACACAACGTGAGGTCGTATTTATTTTGTAACGTGCAAACGTTTTGGATGAGAATTTCGGACTCAGTGTGCAAAGACCTTGAAATTTTCGTGTGCGTTTTTTCGTATTCGTCAAAATTCGTCACGCTTAGAACCTCGAGGTGTCAAAACACTTCTAAAAAAAAAAAAAAACCTTACTACAGATGCAAAAACTCAGAAAATTGAACCCGATCCGATTTTTTATGACTGATGAAAGTTTCGGAGGCGGTGTGTAAACATGATTGACACGATGTGAAGTCATATTTATTTTTTAATGTACAAAAATGTTGGACTCATTGTGCGAGGACCTTGAGTCAGAAATGTTCGTGTTTCGTAATCATTAAAATTCATCACGCACAGAATCTCAGGATGTCAAAACACTTCTTAAAATGCTTGCTGCAGATGCAAAAATGCAGAAACAACATGTGACACAACATGTGGTCATATTTATTTTTTAATGTGCAAAACTTTTGGACAAGAATTTCGGACTTAGTGTGCAAGGACCTTCAGTCAAAAATTCTCGTCTGCGGTTTTTCGTGTTTGTCAAAATTCGTCATGCACAGAACGTCAAGGTGTCAAAAGACCTCTCAAAATGTTTGCTACGATGCAAAAACGCAGAAAATCGTACCCGATTCAAATTTATGACGGACAAAAGTTTCAAAGGCAATGTGTAAACACGATTGACACGTGAGGTCATATTTATTTTTTAACATGTGAAAATTTTGGACGATAATTTCGGAATCAATGTTCAAGGACCTTCAGTCAAAAATTCTCGTATGCGGTTTTTCATATTCATAAAAATTCGTCACGCACACAACCTCTCAAAATGCTTGATACGATGCAAAAAACGCAGAAAAATCAAAATGACATACGGAAGTGTCGGAGGCAATGTGTAAACGTGATTGACAAAACGTGAGGTTGTATTTATTTTTTTTTAACATGCAACATTTTCCGACGAGAATTTAGAACTCGGGAAGGAACTTGAGTCAGAAATTTTGCATTGTGTAAACATGATTGACACTTGAGGTCATATTTATTTTTTAACGTGCGAAAATTTTGGATGCGAATTTTGGACTCCGAGTGCTAGGACCAGATTGACAGAAATTTGACAGAATTGACGGAAGTCAGAAATTTTCGTATGTGTTTTTTGAAATTATTCCAGCGATATTGTTCCTCTGTGGAATACGCAATTCTTATAGAATTAGGAACGCTTATGAAAACTTTGTAGTTATCGTCCTTGATATGAACTTGCTATAAACTTTATAGTCCTAACTACCATTTCAACCCCAATTTGAGCATTTTAAGATAAATCCTAACTATTTTTTGAAGTTGTTGTTACCTGAGCTGAATTAGTTGGCATACTAATAGTGTTCGGCAAGAAAGTGCACATCAGTCTGTGTTAGTCATGTTCTTATCATTCCCTAGAAGGTACACTATAATAACATCTAGGGTTAGGTTTAGGTTACAAATTCACACTATGGTTTCACACTACACAGTCTATAGATTTACAATAATAAAGCCAGTGAGCTTCTTTCACCTCAGAAACTGTTGTCATACGGTAGGAAGCACAAGCTAGTCACTATAGAGTTGGGAGAAAGATGTCTTAAAGGGTTGTACTGGGGTTGCTTTTCATCAAACTTCATTCTGTAAACAAGCGGACACTTGGGTTCAGATTCAAACACTTCCTCTACTGTTACACTTGCAGGTCAGGTTCAATATGGACATTCCAAGGTGCTTTTTGATCAGTGGCATGTCTGAGAAAGGAGTGATTAAGGACAATGTGCAACAGACTTCTCCAGCACACACACACACAATATGTACCCACTGTGCATTAGCTTATGTTGTTTGTATTGATTGCCAATAACTTTATTCTTCTGTAATGTGCTTCAGCTTTAACCATTTGCTTCTAAAATGATCTTGTTAATTGCAAATGTATAAATTGTCATTGTTAGTGGGATACATATTGAAATGTCATATTTATAGAAGGGGGAAAAGTGGAGTTTGTGGGTGCAGTCTCCTTAAAGAAAACACAAAGCCCATTTTATAGAGTAAATAGGTTGAAAATGGCTTGAAACTGTTTTAATATATTTAGCTAAAGCTATATTTGATTTCCAAATATTGGTAAATATTCCAAGGCCTTGTCTGCTTAGTTGGCCATTGGTGTGCAGCACCCATTGAAGCTCCATTACAGGTCCTAGACTATTTTAGTTCTTTATGCACTGTTACATTGAATGCACTAGATGAAAAATATACCTCTTTTTATACACAATTAGAACCTGATTCATAACACTCAATAAATATCATTTTTTGCAATAAGGCTTATATTTATGGAGCTTAAAGAACTGAACATACTTTCTAATGGTTCAGTTTCACCCAAAATGCTGCCATTTAGACACTATGTTCCTTGCCCTTCCAAAAAGGAAATGTTTGCAAGACTTCTCATGAATATAATTTGATGTTTCATATCCTAGTGCCATCAAGCGATATGGGAATGAAAGCAACGATGATTAAAAAGAGAGCTTATGACTGAGTTGATCCATGTTGACAGGGCATTACCAAGGGTGATACAAACTAATGACGACTTCATTTAAACGGATATTAAAATGCCACACGGTGCACATGCTTTGTCAATGATGGGAACTGGAAAGTTTTCTCCTGGTGCATTTGTCTTGTCAATTTTACCGGGTCAGTCCATAATGGAAATGCAGTTGTGATGCATGTTCAACAGCTGAATACAACATGTACTTCTAAATCATTTTAAGAAACAGTCCCATTGCAATTTCTATTTTATATCCTTTATACGTGTATATTTACACAAAACATTTTAACTTAGCAAAAGGAAAAAGAACAAAAAAAAAAATCAGGATATTATAAGGGTCAACCTTCTTTTGTGTGTAAGGTTCATTAATGACCAAAAACATTTATGTAGCCCAACAGTGTCAAAAAGTAGATGGACAACTTTTCTGTAACAAATGCCTTAGACGAGGGACAATGTGTCTGATTAAAGGAAATCTGGTCCGTGAGTCTGTGTGATTCTTCTGATTGTCATTCACAGTCTTCAACTTCCACAGACGCAACTGTAGGCGGATACGGCTGCACATACAGAAGAAAACTATACAGAGAAACTCAATCCACATAATTTAATAACTTGTAGAATCATCAAAAAGTCACATACTGAAACGTTAACGGAATTACAGGTGTGTCCAGTGCTACACGCAGTAGCCTGCCCAAAGCATATGAGAGTATCTGAAAGATGGAGTTAGGGTTATCTAAACAAACACTGGATAAGAAATTAAACTGTACAGTTGCACCTATAGAATATCAGGAAAACAACAGTGAGGTTGTTTACAAGTCACCAGAGAACAATTCAGGAAACAATAACCTACATGTAAAGCCTTATAAAGACAATCAAAATCAACCAAATTGGATCTTTACAATAATCTAGTGGCTAAAGTTCACCAATTAAAAACACCAGAAGTTCAAAATTAAAAAAAAAGAAAAAAAAAAAAAAAGAAGTATTTATATTTTTCCACTGCGGAGAGTCGGATGCTAGAACCTTCCTTTGAAGGGCTTGAATCCTCCGCTGCCACCGGCCATGGGAACATTAGTGATCTGCACAATTCTGTTCATACCAGAAGAGGAATGACTGTAGAAAGACACAATCAGACAAATCAATACATAGGCAAAGTCAACATGTCAAAAAAAGACAACGTTATTTCCTGTAAATGTGCAAGACTTGCGATTCATTAGCCAATATGAGTACATAAAACTAGCAAACTAATAAGGTGCAGTAAATGATAAAACTATTTGGGCTACAACGAGGGTGTGTCTACGGCGGCAGCTGACACTGAAAACCTTGCACGTTCAAGAAAAAACTGTTCACATTTAATTTAAAAATAATGTGGATAGAATTGGTATAATCAAAAATGGCATATAACAGATTGATACATGCATGCTAGAACTGTGAGAGACATCATGATTCTGGGTGTTTGAATCAGTATTGGGACCTTTTAAAGGAGAAGTTCACTTCCAGAATTAAGCATTAAGTAGTCATGTTGGAAAGGTCACGCGTGACGTAGGTAGAAGTACCGACCCAGTGTTTACAAAGCAAACTTCCAAAGAAAGTCAAACGCTCTTTACAAAAAAAGGAAAAACAATGTTGGACGATTTTGAAGTTGGAGAAGAAAATGAGATGGAGTTTGTTTGCCCTACCCTACCTTTTTGAACCAAAGTACATAGACAAAGAACTAACCACGTGTGACCTTTCCAACATGAAGACGTAATGCGTAAAGCAAGACCAGAGCAAGACAAGCATTTGTGGTTAAAAAAAAAACCCTAGATTTTAGAATAACCAATCATTTTGCTAAGTAAGACCCTTTTTCCTCAGCTGGGATTGTGTAGAACCCTTTTGAATCTACACTGAAACTGCAATTTGCACTTTCAACCCTTTGGCCACCATCAAAGTCCACTATATGGAGAAAAATACTGGAATGTTTTCTTCAAAAACCTTAATTTCTTTTTGATTGAAGAAAGAAAGACAGGAACATCTTGGATGACAAGGGTGTCAGTAAATTATCAGGACATTTTTATTCTGGAAGTGAACTTCTCTTTTAACGATTAATTGTGCAGCTCAAAAGCATGCTATATATGCATGATCAAAACAAACCTGGAGTGTGGTGCCATCATGCCAGGCCGACTGTCTCCCATTCGGTGGTTATCTGTGAATCCTCCGCTTTGTGAGCCCCCTGCCCCGTGCCAGTCTTTCCTGGGGCCCTGATCGCGTCCATGCCGCTCCACCACCACCTGTCTGCCACTGCCGAAGTGCTGCTGTGGTAAGAGGTTACATGGCGTTAGATTTGAAAGCTTGCAACAACAAGAACGTATTAGAGGCGTGTTATGTACTTTACCTGGTCTCCCATGACCACAGGTCTGCCGCCGTCCCGGCTGTTGAAGCTGGTTCTGCCACGGCTGGCTGTGGACACCCCTCTCATGGCAGGTCCAGGACCCTCTCTGCCTGGACGTTCTGGACGCATCCGCACTGCTCTGTAATACAGTCAACAGAAATCACTGATTACTAATAGTTCAAGGAAACCTAAGCCTGAAATATTAGTCTTTGGTAGTGTTCCAGACAATGAATGAACAGATCAAACGCACAGAAATTTACACAGGTTTGGAACAACTTGACAATTGATGGTTTTCATTTTTGGGTGAACTACCCTTTTAATTAAAAAAAAACAAAAAAACAAAAGTGCTGTCATGGTAGTGTTCTTGTTCACATTGGTGGAAGAAATGTGATGAATTGTCATGAAATAGCAATGTCAAATGTTGAACTATGTTGAAATGAATAAGAACTAAACCTCAATTCGCCACCCTAGAGGAGAGGAAGCACATACAGAAGCTCATCCGTACCTGACATCTCCTTGCTTTGTGTTCATTCCCCCATCATTTTTCCAGCCAGCGTGGCTGCCGTCTCTGGGGGTACGGGAGTGGGGGATGGCAGGAGGCGGCGCTCTGCCACCAGCTGGTCGATCAGGCATGGACACCTGTCTGCGCTCATCACGGTCGCGGATCTCTCTGCGATCGCTGTCTCGCAACTCTGCACGGGGCGGAGGTGGTGGTTCTGCTCTCCGCACGGTTTCAAAGTTTTTAGGATAGCGCTCAAACCCAGAACCTTCACGGCGCGGAGCAGGTCGATTCTTCTTCGACTCAGGTTCCCCGTCAAAGCGGTTGCGTCTGCAAAAAAACAAATTCATCACTTGCTGTTGAATTCACTCATTTGAACTAATTCAGCGCGACTTTTATTGTGTTTTCCCTTGTTCTTGTTTAAATAAAAGTGTTATCTGCTGTGGATTGGTCTCTTCTCCTTCCTGTCCTATTGTGTTTGGGATTTGCTTTCGTGTTTGTGAATGCCTACCTATCAAAGTTGTTGGATTGCACAGCTGATGTCTGTTGGTATCGGTTCCGGTCTCTGGGGTTGAAATCATTGAAGCGGTTCTGTTGTCGATTGTTGTAATCTCCGCCTTGACTGATCCGCCCCTCTGGCTCATTCTGCATCTTTTTACCACTATTCCAGTACGGGTCTTCTCTCCTGCACACAGAGAAGAACAAAAAAAAAAACACATTAATCACTTTGAACCTTAGAGACAAGTAGACCCTAAAAATGTATATTTAACAGTATTGTTCGCACACCTTTGGTCAACGTCACGTCCCCTCTTTAAGTTGTTTCGTTTCTCTTGCTCATAACGCAACTGTTCCTGCTGTCGTCTCAGCTCTTCACGTTCACGAGCCAAACGCTCCGCTTCCTTGCGTCGCTCCTACACACACACACAAATTTTTAAAATCCAGACAAAATCCCAGCTTTGAGTTTCCACAGGCAGGTATATTGTGAATGTACCTGCTCGATACGGATCCGCTCCCGTTCCAGTCTCTCTCTCTCCATGCGCTCACGTTCCAGTTTCTGCCTTTCCACCTCCAGCCTTTGCCGCTCTCTCATCAGGTTCTCCCGTTCCTCACGCTCACGCATAATTCGGATGCGTTCCCTCTCCCGGCGCTCTCGCTCTGCTACCTCACGCCGTCTGGACATCACGACAAAACAGCATTACAAAATGCAGCTTGAGCACTTTGCCATTTTATTTGTGAATGAAGAGGAACGTGTGCCTACCTGCGCAGTTCCATAGCCCTGCGAACGCGTTCCATCCTGACCATGCGCTCACGCATACGTTGTTCCTTCATCTTCTCAAAAGGCAGGATGTCTTTGTTGCCACCTTTGTTAGGCATGGGACGGCCTTTCTCCATCTGCAAGTATAGTACAGAGAAAATCAAACTAAATACTAAACAGTATATTCGGTCTAATTCACATCCTGTTTTCAAAGACCTCTAAAAAGAGTAAACCAACCTCTTCAGGTGGTATGAACCCTCTGGGGCGTCTGTTCATCATGTTGGGTGGACAAGGCTGTAAAGAAATAGACAATCAGATGACATGGCCTTCATAAAAACCTCACTGTACATTCTGGGGATGTTTGTAGTACCTTATCAAACCTCCCACCCCTTCTGAAAGGAGGACGAGATTTGTTGAAGTTCTGCTCTCCTTTAGCTTGGTCGATCACCATCATATTGCCTGGACTCTTTCCTGTGAATTGGAAGACATTAAAAGCATAACTATAAAGCTGTAATTTTTGTTAACTTTCTCAGAAGGTGAATACAATCAAAGCATAACGTACGTCCATGTTTCTTATCATCTTTCTTTGCCGCATCTGCACCTGAATTGGAAGATGGTGCATCAGATTTGCTGGTTTTGGAGTCTTGTTTTTTGACATCTTTGTTGTCCTTCTCAGATGGTTTGTCTGATTTCTTCTCCTCCTTCTTAGATGAAACCGGTGTCCTATTGAAAATAAAGGAAGGTATAAACAATGCAAAGAAACACTCAACTTTAAAATAGAAAAGGATTATGGAAAGAGATTAAAACAGGATGAACTCTTACTTGCTGGAGGTTTTTGCTCCAGTTGGAGTACGTTTCTCTCCAGAAATTTTACTGGAACTGGTCTTGTCTTCTCCCTCTTTCTTAGAGAAATCCTTTTTGAATGGGTCAGTTTTCACCTACAAGGATGATGCCATGAGATCAGAGATCAAGTTTGAAGGTACCTTTTTTCCCCTCCCACAAAGCGCGCAATATTGATTCCGTAGTGTATATGAAGCTTATAAAAAATGCTTCACGGTTGTAAAGTTCTCACCCTGTCCACAGATATCTGCTGTCCATGGAGTTCTGTGCGGTCCAGGTGAGAGATGCACCTGGCCACTTCTGCGCTGGATGACATGGTAACCAATCCATAACACTTGGCTCCTGGGCTACGAGCATTGGTGACCACTTTGGCACTAAAAACCTATTTTGAAACAACATAAATTAAAAAAAAACTCTTCTGAAAGACCAAATCACAAACATAAGCTTGGTGCCTATTTGTGTCCATGGACCACAAAAGCAGTCATAAGGGTCCAATTTTGTTTTTAATTGAGATTTATGCATCATCGGAAAGTTGAAAAAATAGGACAATATTTGGCCGAGATACAACTATTAGAAAATTTGGAATCTGAGGGTGCAAAAAAAAAAAAAAAAAAAAATCTAAACATTGTGAAAATGAATAAACTAAGTTCTTAGCAACACATATTGCTAATCAAAAATTAAGTTTTAATATATATTTACACTAGGAAATTTACAAAATATCTTCATGGAACATGATCTTTACTTAATATCCTAATGGTTTTTGGCATAAAATTTGTGTTGTTGGTTATTGCTACAAGTATACCCAATGCTACTTATGACTGGTTTTGTGGTTCAGGGTCACATTTGTCATGTACAAAGAGCCTTTACTTTTCCATATTTGCCAAAGAGGTTCTTGAGATCAGCTGCTTTGGTGTTGGACGACAGGCCGCTCACCCACAGATTGCGAGTAGAGCTGGTACTGCTGCTGCCACTTCCTAAAGACAGATAAAAGGCTTTAGAAGACAATATACTTTAATGACTTTGTAAATAATTAAGCTAATAATAATAATAATAATTAAGATTTCTGATATCCTCCTTAAGAACTAGATAGTAAAGGTGTTTTATCACTTAGAGCAGCTGCTGTGCATAAACTCTAAAGTCTAATATTCCAAACTGCAAACCTATTGAGGAAAGTCATACCTTTGTCATCTTTTGCAGTCTTTCCATCTCTGTCTTTTGAAGAGCTAAAATGTGAATATTACGAGAGCGACAAGAAGAGAGAAATACTTTAATGAGTACCAGAGCATGAGAAAAGATGGTGGGCATCGAGGTACATCTCCAAACAAACAACAAAGGTTATACAAATGTTTGGTGCATTACAGGTAAAGAAACAGAACAAAAAAACAAGAACAAAAAAAATCCCCATAGGCAAGGCTTGCACTCGGACAAAACTCCAATAAGGCTTCTTTCTCTTGCTTTTCCACAGGAGCAAGGTGGGTCAGGTTTTCTGCCAATTTATTCCCTTGACCAATGACATCCTCAGGAGGGTGTTCAACTTCAGAGAGAATGACTTCACTGGACTGACAAACCCCTCTGACATCACTGGAACTATTGCTCTTTTTTTAACCCATAAGTAGGGACTGGAAAAGCAAGTGCTGGAAATGTGTGCGTAACAGACGTGTTTTCAGCTCCTCGTTTAACTCCGCCAATTACCAAACTCGAAAAAATGGGCAAACCAAACCAAAAGAGCAAACCAAAGGCAGGGATTAGGTACACTGAACAACTTGTTATGAAAAAATTCTTGCGGCTACCCACAATGCTGCGTTCTTAGTGAGCTGGAACTTGGTAGTAGTATCTTAAAGAACTGACATAGAAAGACAAACCTCTTTGCTTGACCTGTCGCCCCAGTTGATGAGGGGCCTTTCTTCCCAGAATCCTTTTCCTTGTCTCCCGTTTCTCCTTTCTTCGAGGCCTCTCTGCTGTCCTTCTTGCCGGCGTCAGACATCAGCCCGTCATCTCTCTTACCATCCTTGTGGCCATCTATCGCTTCGGTCAGCGAGTCTGTCTCCTGCCCCATCTCAGCAGTGGCCTCAGGCTCTTCGCAGCCCTTGTCTGCCTCAGAATCTGGAAGTTTCACATGTTTACCTGTTTCCAGGAGATCGTCGCCATCTACATCCAGCGTGATGGCATCTTCGGCCTGGATGGTGACAGATATATTGTCATCCTCAACTTCTTTTATGGGTTCAGGAGCAGCTTCGCTCTCCAAGGCCTCCATCGCTGGCACTTCAGTCTCGGCTTCTCTCTCAGCCTCAATCTCCGCATCTGGATCGGGCTCGGCCTCAGGTTCCGCTTCCGCCTCAGCCTCAAGATCAGGCTCCACTCCTGCCTCAGCCTCGGGCTCTGCAAGGCCGTCTTCACAGGAGAAGGTTTTAGAATTGTCACGAGTAGCATCATCAGTATCAGTTACATCTGAGGGATTTAACAAGCATAAAACATGGCAAAAAAACACATTGTTTAACATTCAAATCTCTGTGCTACGTGACCTAGAAAGTACAACAAAGAGCAAGTTTAGTGTTAATGCTCATCGTGGGTGAGGAAACCACAGGTATACATAAAAACACATTCCTTAGAGAACAACGAAGAGGTTGAACAATCTTCTCACAACGACGAACATCAACATCTTGGTCCACATTTTGAAGGTTCCACGACTGGGTCGTCTTTACAGACATGTGTTCAGTCTGAGCGAAAGTGCAAATCTATTCCATAAAGTGAGTCCTCCCGCCAGATGTCACCTCAGCTTCTTGTGGTCCCTTCGAGAGTCTTCTTTCAGACACTTCCGCTGACCGTCCATCTCGTTTTACAGCTGATGGAGGCAAATCAAAAACAGGGTGCCAAATCTTCTCTGATCCGTTGTTCACAGTACTCTGTCCGGTAACACGGCTAAAAATGGATGTCCGCTGAGCTGCATCCAGTCTTGAATGAGTTCAAAGCACAAGCAGTGACGCTGATGTCCGCTTAAGCCATGTCGGCTATACTGCAGTCAGAAAGAAGTGTCAAGACTTCGGTGAGCGAGTTTCACGTGTCATGTTCTGACCAGTCAACAAAGGCATGCAGCCTGTTGCCGTCTCCATTTCAGGAGGTAGTCCAGTCTCAACAGAAAGAAGGAGGCGGCCTGCTGAAGCTCGGGTGGCTTTCTGAACAGAGGAAGCTCGCTGAGATCGAGTGGGTGAAAGGTCTCCTCTTGCTGATGAAATGTGGTGGCAGGGTAATGTGCTCTTGAACGAATTAGATGATGAGATTAGGAGCATCACTGATGTTAACACAAATGGTGACGTGTTATCTGTCCTTTGATGCAGCGCATGTTCCGGATGAGGCGTTTTAATGTCTGTGAACAGTTGCGAGACCCGCTTTGAACGTGTCTGACCAGAACGTCGAAATTGAAAAACAGCAAAAGAAAAAGGAAGCAAGAGAAGTCCAACCGTCTGAAACCTGAAAAACAAACGTTACCTCTCCAACCCAAGAAGTGACCAGACATACCTTTTTCAGATTCCTCTTCCTCAGTCTCCTAAAAATAAAACAAAAATGTATATAAGAATTTATATGAAGTGCATACTTAAAGGCCACATTTATATGCAGAAATCATACATTCAGTGGCAATAAAACAAATGCCGAACAATATACTGAGATTTTATATTCTCCTTTTAAAGTGCTGGGTTGGTCACAAATGGTATTTGCAGAAATATGCTTTAATTATTATTATTATTTTTTTTTTACATTCTTTAAATAATTGCTATTTTTACTGTACTTTTGATCAACTAAATTCAGCCTTGGTGAGACACTTCTTTTTTTTAAAAAACAATTTAAAAACCTTCCCAATCCCAAACTTTTTACTTTACTTCTGAACATCACATAAATTTAACACACTTTTGTTAGCCCAAATTCATATCCGGCTTTAATTTTTTTTATACAACACATAAAAATTTTAAAAAATTATAAGTATTTATATAAAGTGCTAAAGAACAAGTGGATCTATATTTATATTTAGAAATCACACATTCAGTGGCAATAAAACAAATGTCAATCAATATACTGAGATTTTATAATCTCTTTTTAAAGTGTTAGGTTGGTCACAAATGGTATTTGCAGAAATATGCTCTTAAATTTTTTTAACATAAAAGGCAGATTTTGCCAGAAGCTTGTAAACAATAATTTAAACATTTTTCAGTATCATAAATATATACCAACGTTCAAAATTTGGGAGTTTCTTATTTTCACGAAGGCTACATTTTTATTTGATCAAAATAAAGTATGAAGAGTAATAATGTTAAATATTACATTTTAAATATATGCTGATTTGGTGACTAGGAAACATTTCCTATTATTACCACACAAAACAATTGCGCTCCATAATATTTTTGTGGAAACCATGACACATTTGAACAATGTTAATTTGAAACAGAATAACACTATAAGACCAAAAGTATTGGGACTATAACAGCTTCTACACTTCTGGGAAGGATTTCCACAAGATTCTGGAGTATTTCTGTGGGAATTTTGCCCATTTATTCAGCAGTGTATTTTGTGAGGTCAGGCACTGATGTTGGATGAGAAGGCCTGGCATTTAATCTCTGTTCCAATTCACACCAAAGGTGTTCGATGGGGTCGAGGTCAGGGCTCTGTGTGGGCCAGTCAAGTTCTTCCACACCGGACTCATCCAACTATGTCTTTATGGACCAAGTTTTGGGGCAGTCATGCTGGAAATGAAAAGGGGCTTCCCCAAACTTTTCCAACAAAATTGGAAGCATAGCATTGTCCATTATGTCTTGGCATGCTGAAGCATTACGACTCCATCGCCGCTCCAGAGTCCAGTGGTGGCATCTTTTACACCACTCCATCTGATATTTGACACTGTTGGTGATGTGAGATTGGGTTGGGCGATGTCTACCAAATTGGCATCAGAAGATGTCTACAGTGAAACCTCGTGATGGATAATGAGATCAGGGCAGGGGGGTGGAAATGCCAGAAGCATGAATCCATATTCGGAAAGGCACGGAAAGCAAATAACGCGTTTTACGGAGCCACTAAAAGGGACACAGTTAGCTGCCTGCTAACGGTAGTTTTACATTACAGTACAGTACATAAAATTTCACTTATCACACAAATAGAGTAAGGACAGATACTGATAGGACAATGGCAAAGGATTTGCAGATCCCGAGCACCACAAACATCTGATTTTGTAAAATTCCATGAATAAATGTTTTGTGCTGAAATTAATGCCAGTGGAAGTTTGGAATTCTTCAGTTATGGAATCAGCAGAGCACTAGCGACTTTTGCACATCATGTCCCTCAGCACTGAGATTTTATGTGGTCTTCCGCTTCATGGCTAATTTGATTCCCTTTTCCAATAACACAACTTACAGTTCACTGTGGAATATCTAGCAGGGATGAACTGACTTGAATTCACTGAGCTTTTCAGAATGACCCTTTTTGGTCCCAAAAAAGTTTGTAATTTGCAGACTGCATGGCAAATTCAATAATTTAAAAGTATGTCCCAATACTTTTGTCCATATAGCGTAGATTCCAAACTTTTGATCACTAGTGCATGTTAAAAAACAGTTCAAATATCAGTGTATTCCATGCCTTTGACTTTTCATTTGTGACCTTGGACCACATTTTTTAAAATGAGATTTATACATCTTCTGAAAGCTGAATAAATAACCTTTCCATTGATGTATGTTTGTTAGGATAGGACAATATTTGGCAGAGATACAACTATTTAAAAATCTGGAATCTGAGGGTGCAAAAATATCAAAATACTGAGAAAATCGCCTCTAAAGGTGTCCAAATGAAGTCCTTAGCAATCCATATTACTAATCAAAATTAAATTTTGATATATTTATTATCATTATGACCCATACAATGTATTGTTGGCTGTTGCTACAAATATACCCGTGCTACTTATGACTGGTTTTGTGCTGCAGGGTCACATTCCACTTCTTAATCAGTTAAATTATTTTTAAACATGTATTGTTGATTTTATTTTCATTACCAATTTACTAAAATGTCAGCTTTGAATGAAATGGCTTGTTTGAGAGGATAATTAGACTAAGTACCACTATATGTTTTTTTGAATAAATCAAACATTATATACTACCTTTATATACTGTTCCTATACATTCAAGTATACAGACATTCAAATGTAAATGTTGCAACAACACAGACGCCTGTTAAGATTATTGGCCTAATGCATTTTTTTTTCAGATTAATGTTTTTAAATAGCACCTAACATTCATACCAACATATTAATTATTTATTTGTCCAGTTTCAATTACCCTAATACGTGGCAACCCATACCTTAGAGAAGGATTCCTCTTCCATGGTGGTGTCGGCATCCAGGTCGGTCTTCTTTCCTGAGTATGTGAAAGAAAGCTATTCGGTCAATAACTTATTTAAAATAAAAAGACTTGAGTTCTGGCAGTGAAGCCCTACCTTTAGATTTGCTGTGTTTTCTTGTGGGTGTGTCAGCTGATACGGTGATTTCAATGTTGTCTGGATCTCCACCTTCATCTTCTATTGCCTTCACACACAAACGCATGACCATTCAAATGATTATGGGAATTCTGGTCAATGATCACACTGTGTTTTGCATAAATGATGTATGGTAGTGCAGTGTTAAACACATGGCGCACACATGAACTGAGCATTAAAAAAAAATGTCTGAACTAATTTGGACTAACCCGCATTGAACCGAAGTCGTTCATAAAAAACGAAAATAACCTAGACCAACGATATGCTGTTTTGCATCTATACAAATCTTGTTTCTACGTCGTAACATAGATATTTATGTATATTGCTTCACGCAGCACTAGTACATTTGATTATTAAACTGTAAAAGACAACACACAAAGATTGTAATGGTGTTTTGGTTTAAAGTTGCAGCGACTGATCTGAGCGCTTTGTAGCTGCTTTCGCTTCCAATTGCCTGCTTAGCAAATCCTTACAGATTCGTTTCTGTAACTGCTACTAGGTATTTCACGTAAATTCGGTCACATTTGAGGTCCACCTACGGCCATTACATCCGTGTCGTTATTAAATGCATTAAAACAGTCAGGAATGAAAACAAGTTTTTGGATACAAACGGTTATGCTAACTCTCGGTAGCCATTAAGCTAGCTCGCGACCATTTATCCAAACGCCATTGTAAAATACGGTTTTAAATTAAACCTACCTGCTTCAGTCTTGCGATGAGTGTGTTTTTTACCCCAGTAACATCCAAATTTCTTCGTTTGAGCTCTGATTTGAGGTCTACCACACGTAAATCTGTAATCTTCTTAGTCTCTGCTGAAATGGCCCCCGACGCCATTTTACCTGTGTAACTGAAACTGTGTGTGCGCGAGCGCGACAGCGACACACACCACACTACACGAGCACCACAGGACACTCAGTCACATACCTCTTGTTTACGATTTTTTTTTTTTGATCGTAAAAATACAAACATAAGAATACGTTTAACACACATTCGATCACACATATTACGTGCTCTAGGATTTTAATTACGTTGACAACACTGTGTCCCTTAATTAAACCTTAACATACGCCTAAAATAAAAATAATTAAATACAGTTATAAATTCTTAATTTATAAATTCTTAGATCAAAATACATTTATTTGAGAAGGAACACGACATAAGATATTATGTTCTCTTGAAAAAAAAAAGGTCTTAATGGAGTTAGAAAAATAATGTTTTCCCTTTGAACCCATTGACATGTTTCTTATTTTAGGCATAAACTCTCTTGAATGAACTTGTATATGTTTAGATATTTATAAAAAATATTAAAAAAAAGACTTTTTTTTGCCATATAATGTAGTCGCTGTTATTACTATTACCAAAATCTTATATATATATATATATACACACACTACTGTTCAGAAGTTTGGGGTCAGTACATTTTTATTGTTTCTTTTTTTTTTTTATTAAGAAATTAATACTTTTATTCACCAAGGATGTATTAAGTTAATAATTAAATGTTTATTAAAAGTTAATAATAAATAATTTACATTGTTATAAAATATTTATATTTTGAATAAACACTGTACTTTTTAAACTTGTTATTCATGAAAGAATCCTGGGGAAAAAAAAATCACAGGTTCCAAAAAATATTTGGCAGCACAACTGTTGATATTATCCAACACTGATCATTCTAATAATAAATCCACATATTAGAATGATTTCTGAAGGATCATGTGACACTTAAGACCGGAGTAACAGCTGATAAAAAATCAGCTTTTCATCACAGGAATAAATTCTATTTTAAAGTATGTTAAAATAAAAAACATTATTTTATATTGTAAAAACATTTTGCAATATTACTGTTTTTTCTATATTTTTAATCAAATAAATGCAGCCTCGATGAGCATAAGAGACTTCTTTAAAGACTATTACAAGTCTTACTGACCCCAAACTTTTGAACGGTAGTGTGTATATATATATATATATATATATATATATATATAAAATTTATATATATATTTCATATACACTGCCAGTCAAAAGTAAGATTTTAAATGTTTTTTTGCTCATCAATGCTGCATTTGATTAAAAAAAATCCAGAAAAAACAGCAACATCGTGAAATATTATTTTAATGTAAAATAATGTTTTCTATATAAATATATTTTAAAATGTCATTTATTCCTGTGATGCAAAGCTGAATTTTTAGCATCATTACTCCAGTCTTCAGTGTCCCATGACCCTTCAGAAATCATTCTAATATGCTCATTTATTATCAATGTTGAAAACAGTTGTGCTGCTTACTATTTTGTTAGAACCTGTGATCTTTTGTAACAATATAAACTACCTTATTTTGTGGTCAGTACATTTTTTTTTTTTAAAGAAATTAATATTTTTATTCACCAAGGATGTGTTAAGTAGATAGCAAAGACTTAGAAAAAGATTTCTATTTTGAATAAACGCTGTTTCTTTTTATCACAGGTTCCAAAACATATTAAGCAGCACAAGTTTCCAACATTGATAATAAAAGTAATAATTCAGCATATTAAAATGATTTCTGAAGGATCATGTGACACTGAAAACTGGAGTTTAAAAAAAAAAAAAAAAAAAAAAAAAAATCAAGCTTTGCATCACAGGAATAAATGATATTTTAGTATATTAAAATAGAAAACCATTATTTTAAACTGTAATACTATTTTACAATATTACAGTTTTTTTCTGTATTTTTAATCAAGTAAATGCAGCCTTGATGAGCATAAGAGACTTTTTTTTGTGGGGGGGAACTACCTATATTGTTGTTAACTTTGTCCAAATCTCATATTATTGACACACTTCCATCATTACTGCATAAAAACACCATCAATAGTATTTTCTTGTCTACTATACTAGTTATATTTTAACATCAGTGTCCATATATCAATATGTTTAGAGCTGTGTAGTACATAATTGCTGTAACTAAGAGAATGTCACAAATTTGTGAAGTATACTAGACATCTGTATATATCATTACCACAGTAATTTGATAAAAACTGTAGTCACCATGGTAAATTTTTTCCAAGTTCAAGGAGGCACAAGAATGGACACATAAAAGAGTTACCTAACTTTATTAATTTCATTATTTTAAAACTAATATAAATCCCATGGAATATCATCCTAGGGCCATTAAGTCTATGAATGCATGGACGCCTGCCATTAAGTACTGCATTCCAACACTCCATTCAAAATTATTACAGTTTTTCCTCAAAATTCGGCAATCAGAGTGGAAATACACGGCCTCAGCACACTCTCATTCTCACAGCACTCCTGTCTTTTGTCTTTCATGTGCAAGTATATGCAAGTTAGCTAGTTGAGATTAATATTAGTGTTAGGATTTCACAGCAGCGAAAGAAAAAAAAAAAAAAAAAAAAAAAAGAATAAAAAAAAGGGGGGAAACAGTTTGCTGCACAGTTGCAGAACAAATGCGTTAATGACAATATCTGACAAGGAATAATCAGCTAACAAGAGTCACTTTCTAGGTTATTGAAAGAGATAAATGAAGGCTAGGAGACCCTGATGAAACAATAAATAATCTGTCGACATACGGAGCTTGTCTGAGGAATTACACTTTCTCAATTGCTCAATCAAAAATCCAACTTCATTATGCTATAAAAACAACAATCAGAATACAGAGATGTGACATTCATTTTTTTTTTTCCTTTCTCTTCTCTTGAAAATACATTAGGTGAAGTGCGTTACGCTGTGACGTCAGATTGAGGTGCTGAGAGGGGACTGATGGAACGCAACCGTGTGAGCGTTCAAAGAGGTGAAGTGCACAGTTGGTTCTCATCAGGGCTGGAGCTGAATTCATTTCAATTCCATCAGTTCAGGATCTAATGCATATAAATGTAAAATTAAACGGACAAGAAGCATTTCCATATGCTTTTTTAAACCAACCTCCCAAACTGAGTTAGCACTGGTAGCGAGCCGAAGTGAAATGGAATGGAGTCCAGCCCAGGTTCCCGTGTTGAGAGTGAACTGGTGTGAGAGGGTGAACACTGTTACAGCAGCTGATCTCTTAACCATGATCTTGTTTCCTAATTAAGGAATGTCTCGATTCACTTAAAAAAAAAACAAACAAACAAAAAAAAAAACTATTTCAGATCACATTGTCTAAAACATAAAACTAATCAATATACTGATCGATAAATTGAGTCCTGCAATGTTTTAAAATGGAGGTTGACATTCTATTCCAGTAAAGCAAGGCATCAGGTATGTAAAAATGCTTCTTTACTAGAGCAGCAATCCTCGCCTGCAAGTTCTCAGGCCTTACGAGGCCTATTTCATTATATGTGCAAAGAAATGCATTGCAAGGAACCATGCAAAAATAAAATACAATGACACTTATGAAAACAAAAGCTACATAAACCCTTTATAAATATACAATACAATTCAAAACCCTTAATGAAGATGTTATTTCTAGCTGTACTGGTACTACATGATAGCTGGCACGCTAGGCTCGATGCTTTTTTTTTTTGTGGATTGTTGTTTTTCTTTTTTCCCATAGTTGCGCAGGTATTTCATGCCATCTTTGGTTGAATGCGTTACTGACAAAAATGAAAAGGAAAACAACAAATAAATGTCCAACAAAAGGGTTGCAAGAAAAATAGCATCAACTCTCTGGAGATAACTGAGCCTCGATGTCCACTCTGCAGATGGGGCATTTCTTGTTAGTGAGGAGCCATTGGTCTACACACAGTTGATGGAAGAGGTGCATACATGGAAGGCGCCTGCAGAAAAAAGACAATTAATCAATTAATATTCCACACATTGAAATCAGTCAAAATTAGCACATTAACTGCTGCTTCTGTCTCTTTCTTGACATGAAGTGTCGCAGAAAGTCTTGAAGACCACATCAAATGGGAGACTTTTCAGACGCGTACTCTAACTCTGAGCGCTAGCAGAACAGTTAACTGCGTTCAGATGAGATGCTGTCAGGCCATATGTCAGTAAACAGCAATTTAGACCGGCTCGTAGCACATGTACTTCAATTGCACGCACAAATGCGGCAGCAAGCACTGTAGCCTGTATCATTTCAAATTAAAGGGCGAATGAAAATACGAGCACGCGTGTCAGATCTGCGTCCCGTTCAGCAGCGGTAGCTCTTAAAGTAATAGCAGCCAAATAACCTAATAACCCAGCTGCTGTAATGTCTGCTAATTAAAGAACAAAAGAGGAAATCAACGACTTTTGAAGCTTTAAGGATTCATCTGTATTTAATTTAGTATTTAGTGTTTGATAACTATGTTCAAATTCTGTATACTTATTGAAGGGTACAGGTAAATAAGTGGTTTATTTGAAGATCGTTCACTTAAATTAAAAACTGCTATTTTTTAAAGTCGAATACATGTTAAAATTAATAGCTTTCAATTATACTGTAATGCTAAATGGCCAACACTTTCTCATTCCCAACTCGTCACATTTGGTCAGGACCCCTTGGCGTCGCTTTTTGATGCTCAAGGTACCCCGTCATTTTTCGACGCACAGGGGTATCCTTTTAGCGACACTTTTTGATGTGCAGGGTCCTTCACTATTTTCAGTTTGTCTTAATTTAATGGTTTGCATGCATTTGTAAAAAAACAGAAATAATTTTATATTCTTTTTTACTTTCATTTGAACACCTAACCCCACCCCTACCCTAAACCTACCCACTTCTGAACAATATAAAACTTGTAGAAGGCAAATATAAGTACAGTCACAGGTATTTATTGCAAAAACTGACCATAAACAAGCAGTATAAAATCATTACAAACAAGTCCTGTTTCATTTCAAGTCTTTTGAAGCCATGCGATATCTTTATGCGTAGAAGAGAGTAAAACATAGTAAAAAATGACCCGTTCTGTTAACGCACTCACATCTCATTCAAAAAAGATACTTTCGTACTTTAGCATGACACACTCAGTCAGAAGACACACATAAGCCAATAGCATTTCACAACCAAAGCTGATGTAACACTTCTTCTGGATGCAATTTTTGAATTTGCGCACAGAATGCACACAGGATGAGCTTTACGGCAGATAGAGACAGTGATTGCATCTATTCCTCTCACAAATCAACTGTTTGCCTTGGAAGACTTGGAATATTAATACTTTTTGAATAAATTATGACTATAGTTGTATCTGCCTGTTATATATTGTGTTTTATTGACAAATGGTAGGTTTAGGGGCAGGAGTTGGGTTACGTGCTCATAAATGTGTAATAAGGGTTTCTTATTTAAAGCAATGGAGGATCCTGCACGTCAAAAAAATGACGCCAAGAGGTGCTGACCAAGGGTCAACATATGAGTAAGAATGTGTTAGAATCGCTATAGTCAATGGTTAAATACTAGAAATTTTTTTTTAGAGAAATCAGTAATATTGGTAATAGTGATGCTCACCTTCAAGAATAACAAAATATTTAAATATTAATAATATAACATCTTTAAGTTGTTTCTACATTATTTTGAAAATTGAATGAGTAATTATAGGAAAATAAAAGTATATTTAAAAACTTCAAGTATAGGTGATTAATCATGACTAATTAAAATTAAAAAATGTAAATTTTTTGACAGCACTATTAAAAACAGATTGACCAATATATGGTAGCAAAGACATTGCACAGAGTAGTTCACATATTACACCACAAGAGGGCAGCATAAAACATAAAGAAAAGGTATTCATGACTGACAAATTCCTAACTCGGGTGGCGAACGTTGGTCCTGGAGAGCCGCAGCCCTGCATAGTTTTGCTTCAACCCTAATCAAACGCACCTGAACAAGCTAATCAAGGTCTGAAGGGTTACTAGAAAGCGACAGGCAGGTGAGTTTTAATTAGGGTTGGAGCTGAACTCTGCAGGGCTACGGCTCTCCTGGCCTCACCCCTGGCCTAACTGATCAAAATGATAATCTAAACTAAACCCTGGAGAGCACCACATTTAAAAATAAAATAACATAAAATAAAATTGATTTAATAAAGCTTACTACAATCTCAAATACAAAACGTTAAGTGTTTACCTGACATCCTCCCCTTCTTCCAGTATAGACAGACAGATGGTGCATTTCTCCTCTGTATCTTCCTCCGCACCCTCTTCTTCCTCTTGCTTACCATGCAGCTTTCTCTGTGCACGAGAAAGAAGCGTAACAGCCATTATGAGTAGAATCACTGCACCTAAATTCTCATAAACTAGAACATGAGAACACATAACAGCTCTTTCTGTCTTCTTTCCCCCAAATATATAGTTAATATGAAAGTTTTTAATTTGGTATATTTAAGTGCTGCGGTTGATGCTGGTGATACAAAAATAACCACATAGGAGCAGCATAACATGTTACATAAACATACAGCAACAATCTATTTTTATGTACAGCATGCTGATCATTTAAAAACAACACGTCAAGCAGTAACAAAACCTAAACTTCAGACATTGCACATTATATCTTTTCAATTTAAAAAACCAGACACAAACGTTGTCAGTGTGCTCCTCAACTAGATTGACTAGGCCATTGTTGATTATTCCTGCCCCTGTTAACATCTACACAATATGTGAGCTACAACATGTTTTCCCAAACTATTTGTTCACATTTTTTCTCACCGAGTTTGAGGTTGAGTGCATATTTTTCCCAACAGATGCCCATGCTTCAGGTGCTAACTGTTCCTCAGTGTCTCTCTCCACCACCTTCTGTATTAGGGCGGCAGGGTTTTAGATTACTGTTATTCAGAAATGTAATGCATTCTGTTATCTGCATGGAACCTTTTGCTACATATCAGTGACATTTCAAATGTCTGCACTATGCAGCTTTTGGCAATAAAAGGACTGGGTGAGGATTTCTGATGCATTTCATGAAATAAGATCTGATTATTATGGCTCCTGGTTAAGTTTTTTTGTGTGTGTCTAACAGGAAGCCCCTATATATTATATCCTCAGAGTCTTTTTGCAGACTGCCTGTCCATTATCACCAAACGGGACTTATTTTGACCACCTCACGTAAAACACTGATGTTTGTAAGTGAACGTGCTCTCACCTTTTTGTATTTGTGTGGGTAGGTGCACCTCTCTATGGTTCCCTGAGAGGCCCCTCGGTTCACAGTCCCCAGTCGCTCTTCTAAATGCAGCAGATCCTGTTAAAACACACAACTGGTTACAAGTGCTTATAAACAGGTCATATAATGAGAAATTCTTGGTAAAAGAAACAGAACAGAACACCAGAAGGATCAACAATAACTAAGCAGCTGGTGTGTGTATCTATCCGAAGAATCCCACGTTTAGAAGTGAGTTAAGAGTTTAGAAGTGGTTTTATTTTTATTTTTAACAGTCTGTGCTGAGTGTATTGCTCTGTGAATCCATCACAATGTAATAGAGTCTGTACAAAGAGGCTGTTATTGAAAGATGGGGGAGTTAAAATGATACTGGAGACAATAACAAACTCAGCTTATGAGTGAGCAGAGCCAAAAAAAAGTTGCTCAGAGCTTTTCACATGCAAAGGGGGAATTCTTAGTTACAGCATTCACACACACACACACACACACACACCCACCCACCCACACCAGACTTTATTATTATTGCCCTTTTAACAGCTGCTTTGTCATGCATTCTCCAGGAAATGTGTTTTGATCTTGCAAGAAAGAAATCACTAATGATTCGGTCCACATTGCAGTTCTTACCTCATATGTGCGGCCAAAGGTCATTCTGGAGGAGATGTAGCGAATATGTGGATATGTCACCTCAGGCATTGAGCCAGTGTGCTGAAGAAAACAAAGACATAAAATTAGTGACGGAACCAGTCAAGAGAAAAACGAATAGAAGTGAGTGTGCAACTATTTTATCAAACAACTCCCGTTATTTAAGAGAGGCACTGGAAATTATTCACACGTATGTTCATGCATGTCACTCTGTATGATTCAAATATAATTGTAGACTTTCAAATATATTAAATTCAAATTTCACACCTCAAATGTCTAATGAGCTTCCATTATAACTTGCAATGCATAATTCATGCACCCATACAAATCACCCTGAAATAACAGATGCTGCGGATACACGGCTTGAGGCTGCCGCCATTAATCTGTGCCATACCTGAGAGCAAATCAGGGCTTTTTTATTCATGCTAATGGATGCATATATTTCAGTTGCTGGAGAGGAGTAGGACTCACCATCAGCTGGATGGGAAAATGGTGCAGTCTGGGTGGAGGGTGATAGTGAGGCAGATGCGGGTGCAGGTGTCCTGAAGGGTAGGGAGCTACAGTTACACCAGCCTCGATGCCCAGCTCCCTAAAACAGTAAGAAGACCAAAAACCAGCATGTTAAACAACAGAATGTTGCTTGAACTCCAACATTATGACAACAGATTCTGATATTATAGAGATGTAAAGATTCATTCATGATGTCAATTTGTAGGCCAACCAGGAAAGCGAATTCACCACAAACTTGCTCAGGAATTATTTTCTAAATGAGCAGTTATTGATTATTAGTAAAATAAGGTCTGTGGTGACATTAGTTGGAACAAAACTTTTGCTGCTTGTGTTGCTTAAAGGAGAAGTCTACAGTGGTCAACATTTGAAGTGGATCAAAACCTTTCATCAAATTTGCCCTAAAACCAAAACAATACCCGTTCTTGTCTTAGAACAAACTTTGATTAACTTTTTTGATCCACTTCAAATGTTGACTACTGTACTTCCAGAACAAAAATGTACAGATGTACTCACCCCCTTGTCATCCAAGATGTGCATATCTTTCTTCAGTCGTAAAGAAATTGTTTTTTGAGGAAAAGTTTCTTCCAAAATGCAGTTTAAATGCGGCTTCAATTGATCCCAACTGCGGTTGTAAACGATCCCAGACAAGGAAGAAGGGTCTTATCTAGCAAAACTATCAGTTATTTTCATTTAAAAAATAATGATTTTGAAGTCAAGGGAGAACATGAGATGGGAGTTTTTCAACATTCCCGAACTGTCATGAACCGGAAAAAAAACAAGTTAGACAAGACGAGCATTTGACATTAAAAAGTATATAAATTGTATTTTCTTATGAAAATAACCGACTGTTTCGCTAGATAAGACCTTTCTTCCTCGGCTTGGACCATTTTTAAATGCATTCGGGATCATTTGAAGCCACATTTAAACTGCATTTTGGAAGTTCACAATCGGGGCAACATAGAAGTCCACTATATGGAGAAAAATGCTGAAATGTTTTCCTTCAAAAACATAATTTCTTAACGACTGAAGAAAGAAAGACATGAACATCTTGGTGAGTACATTATCTGTAAATCTTTGTTCTGGAAGTGGACTTCTCCTTTAGTTCACAAAATGTAAAAGTCTCTTTAAGCAACTTTAACCACAGACCTAATTTTAATGCTAAATCCAAAATGGATATTGTAAATATCAACTGGAAATTCAATGAGGGAACTCATGGCTTCCAGGTTGGCAATGTTCAAACCATCTGAAACAGTCATTCAAAGGATGAGTTTACTTCCAGAATAAAAATTTCCTCATAATTTACTCACCCCATGTCATCCAAGATATTCATGTCTTTTTGTTTCTTCAGTTAAAGAAATTAGTGTTTTTAGGGAAAACATTTCAGGATTTTTGATGAGCATTTGTGGTTAAAAAGTTTTTACTTTTTTTTTTCTTTCCAGAAAACGACAGATCGTTTCGCTAGATAAGACCCTTATTCCTTGGTTGGGATCATGTAGAGCTCTTTGAAGCTGCATTAAAACTGCAATTTGGACTTTCAACCCGTTGATCCCCATTGAAGTCCACTATATGTAGAAAAATTCTAGAATGTTTTCCTCAAAAACCTCGATTTCTTTTCGACTGAAAAAAGAAAGACATGAACATCTTGGATGGCATGGGGGTAATCAAATTATCTTGAAATTCTATTCTGGAAGTGAAGTAATCATGTACAGAAACATTCTACTTTTTAATGTACTCTACCATGTGGTCCTCTGGTCAGCCTGCCGGGGATGCGATGACATAGTTTGAGGGACGTGAATGTGATGTCCGTGACCGTAGTTAGGGTGCATTCTATGGGGATGTGGCGGGGGTCTCTCATGTGCTCGCCTTGAGGAAGGAGGAATAAATGTTATTACAGAAAAACAAAGACTAAAACAGGACACTGTTTGCAAGTGCTTTAACATAAGCATCTTAATGAAAGAGTTCTCCTTAATACTCAAGGCTTTAGCCTTGCCAGGCATAAACTACATATTAAAATTTATTAAAACAGTTATTTTAAAGTTATTACAAAGGATAAGGATTACAAAGTTAAATCATATCTTATAATATTACTGTTTTTATTTCTGAACAAATAAATGCAGCCTGGGTGAGCACAAGAGACTTGTATAAAATATCATAAAACAGCAACTCACGTCGGGTGCTGCATCATTCTGCGTCTCTGAACCTCCATTCTCTGCAATATGTCATGCTGGTGGAGCCTCTGGACAGGGTTTGGGCCAAGTACAGGCAGGTGGTGTTGCAGCGCCTGGTGCTCAGGGGGAAGATGCTGCGGCAGAGGGGCACTGGAGCCTGGTAGATGATGGGAAGGCAGGGAGGGTGGAGGAGCTGGGGGCACCGAGTGGCCCGGAGCATGAGAAGGCAGTGAGGTGTGGAAGGGGAGGACTGGGTGTGGGATGACATAGTCACCCTGTGGAGGAGGCTGTTGAGGGGGAGGAGCATTGCTGTGGGAGTGAGGACAGGACGAGGACGACTGGTGGTGAAGGGGGCGTGGAAGAGGACCGTCTGGAGGAGAAGAGCACAGAAGTTACTATTAATAACAGAAATTCATCTCCTTTTCGAATTCTTTCTGAGGGAGAAAGTAAAGGGAAAACAAAGAAAAAGAATGGCCGCGAGATACAGGAGATAAATATAGCGAGAGAAAACGGGAGAATGTGCAAACAGGTGCTCCAGTGAGCTGTGAGTGGCAATTACTCCACTAAATTCAGGCCCACCAGGGAGCCCTGCCACGCTCATTTATATTCCACACAACGCTATTGTGAGCAGAATCGGCAATTAAGTGGGACTGCTGGGCACACTACCTGCAGCACTTAACACATTAAACATCAGGTGTTTCATCTAATTACCATAAAGCACAGGCGCCAACATCTCAGCATCTTCACATTCTCACTCACACACAACAAAACACAAAGGAATCATCTTGCATCAAATTTTATTTTATTGCCTTCTTTTTAGAACAGTTAATAAATTTGGGGTGTAACGGTTCAAATTTCCCCAGGTCCGGGTTCTATCATTGTTCTATGGTCTCCGTTTGATTCGGTAAATACTAATTTTATATTAGTCAATACAATAACCGTTACTTTGTGAGTGGCCTTTATAAATCTAAAATTACCTAACTTTTAAAGGCATTAAGTCCATGATTCAGAACAATGTGGCACAGAGTCAATTTATTAAAAAAATACTTTTAAATGTGAACATTTATATAAAGGAAAAATATATTAAATGTTCTGTGTTAAATGTAAATGTACTAGGGCTGCCTTCGACAAAAGATTTTTCTGGTCGACTAGTCGTTGTTAATTTTAAGCGATTAGTTGACTAATCACACGGTTATTAATAAACTATTTAAATCATAATAATGAGCCTTTAATTGCCTACATAGCCTAATAAGCGATCAAGCGCACACTTAAAGCTCTCTATAGATATATTTTTATATAAGGCAAGTATACTGTAAGGCAACAGTTTCAGTTTTTCTTTTTTTTTTTTTTTTTTTTTTGACTTGACACACTCAAGTTCAGAGACCGAGACGGCAGAAAGCATATCCTGTTTGCTTTCATTATTTTACAAAAGCACACAAATAAAAGTCTTTACAGATTTGAAAGATGTATTACTCTTATCTGTATGACCAAAAACTAGAGTATTTTAAGAGCAAATGATTGTACTGGTACCTCAATCTGTCAAGCACTCTGCACAGACACTTGAATAGCGCACATTTTTCTAGGTTAACATTAGATTAAGCAGCCATAGATGCTACTATTTACACATTAAAGATGACATGTCATATTTGAGGTCGCAGAATGACAGGCGAGTGTTAATGATCTGTCCATCACAGACTGTGCGACTTTGCCACTTCCTGTGGATTCTTTTTTTTTTTTCTGCAAATAAGCAACTAATAAAATTTTGGTCGACCAAGCCTCTTCCTGTCGATTATTAGGGGGCAGCCTTTATATTAATAAAATACATAATTATAAATCATGTTTTTAAGAGGCACTGTCATACATGACAGTATAAACATGTACTATACAATTTATTTTTTTTTTTTTTTTTTTTTTAAACAGAACCATTTCACCCCTAAATTAAAATAATAATATGATTAAAATTTTAAGTTGAAAAGTGCTTACAGGGGGGATGCATGTAGTGCCTGCAGGAAGAGAGCTGAGGAGGTTGGGGCTGAGGCTGGGCCACTATGGCTGAGCTGAATGAGTCGGCCACAGTCTGCTGGCTGGGTCCAGGTGCAGCCTGGGAAACGTAAGCAGGAGGCCGGGAGGCAGAGCCTGGACAGCAGGGATCGAAGGCCGACGTGCCGTGGAACCCTGTGTTGCTGGATCCACTGCTACGCACTGCACTGCTACTGAGATCCACCGGCAGAGTCTGCTGAGACAAAGAGAGACGCAGGAACCGGCAGTTAATCCAGCAACAAATATGATGTTTTGGAACAAAGACGTCTGTTGCATTAGCATATGGCTGGTGAACTGACTTTGAAGAAAATATAAATGGTTGTCAGAGTGTTGCTTCGGGCTTGCTAAGGCATACAAAACTAATTTTTTAAAAGAAGCTAATAGAAGTCAGAAAAGAATTTCACATCTGAACAAGTGGTCTACCCAGTACAGATTTGAATTAGCATATTTTGTTACACAATAAAATAGCATTTTATTACAAAATACTATCATTATCATCATTCATATTAAGTATCCCCACATGAAAACACGATGTGCTGGCGAGTGCTTGTACCAGACTAGAGAAAATATTGATTGTTTTTGACAATTTGAGCTGTTCCAATGATTTGTTGATAAAATGGCACTGGAAGATCACATGACAGCTGGCAAAAGATTATTTTTTTTGTAGTGCAATATCTGTGCCCTCAGTGAAAGTAAACTACTGTGTAAGATCAACTTACAAGCAAAACTTTTTAATGTGGTTGCACTCTATTATACCTTGGAAATAACACGTGCCATATCTGAGAGGCAAGAATGCGACTGTGGTAGCTGAAGAGGATCATTCAAGTTAAGCCCCATATTTAGCTTGATAAGCAGTTGTCAGTTTGTCATGCAGGAGCGCTATTTTGCTCCTGATGCTTCTCACAACTTTGACAACACTGAAATGACGTGCTACCGCTTTTCTGCTCCACCTCTCATTACAATGACGCTACTGCAAAATCTTTGTAGGACAGGGTTGTAGAAAAAGTTTGGAGGCTACAAAATGACTAACATCTCTTATAACACTTAAAATATGCAATGTTAAGTCTGCAGCAAACAGGCACATATTCAGATCATGTGAGATTCCACATGTGTCTCTTTTCTTGCAATTAAGTTGTTTGTATTCACAGCAGTCTTCTATTAGTCAACTGCCTGAAGTTTACTACGTAGATTTAGGGCTATGTTCAATAATGAGATGCATATCTCATAAAATATATCTTCCATTCACATACTTCAAAAAAAGGCACACATCACGTTCAGATTTAAAAATAAATAAATAAATAAATAAATAAAAAAAATACACTAGCAAAAGAAATTATACGCATAACATCCAAAACAGTAATAAATTCCTCTCGAAATGAGGGCATTCACCCCAAATCTAATCCTTTACACACTTTGATGTATAAAACATGCCTGACATCACCTCGCTTCGCTCTACACCTCCCGTCTGCGCATATCTGATGACTAGCTAACGGCACTTACTGCTCATTGCCCCATCATCAAAGGCCACAGACTTTTGCCAAATGCATTTCGCATAAAAACAACTTTGTTACCCCAGCATACATTGAGACAGTGTCACGCCATACACAGCTTTCTCTTTTTGAGGAACAACAAGCATTGTGCTTCTCTATTGTGGTAAATAATAGAAATCAGCAGCCAAGACAATTAGTTCAATGTGAATTATTCAACATCACTGAGAGGATGGCCTCAATCAAAATCCCTGGTGGATAAGCTCAGCTCCAGAAAAATTATTTTTTCATAAAGGTGCTTTGGATTTTCCTTTTCATCATCAAAACATGAAGGGTGATTTAGTATTTCAAGAAGGCAAAATCTTAACTAATACCAAACAAAAACATATGCTGTTAAATGCAAACCATGTGTGAAATAAAAAACAGACGGTGTTGTCAACAATACAGACATTATGCTTCATGCAGTCAACATATTATTTCGATTTTCTCCCTCAGTTTATGTAGCAAAAGGTTTTTTTTTTCTCAATTTATGAAGCAAAAAGGGTTTAATTCATACAAACAATGAACAAAGAAGCCAAGAAAATGGATTTTAGTATCAACTGCTACAGCAGCTTATAATAGCCTTGCCTTATCCGACAATATAAGCTTCTCAAGAAGCTGTCGTGCAGTTATTAAGGTACCTGGTCGTGGTACTGGTTGCTGCTGCTCACCCCTCCACAGGGCGCAGGTATGGCAGTGGGCCTCTCCAGAGGGCAGCTGGACTCTGGGAAGGCTAAGGAAGAAGGGACCGGGTTGGTGTGGTGGTGATGGTGGAAGTGGTGCGAGTGACCGTGGGAGCCAGACTGCTGGGGACCAGACTGCTGTGTCGTCCCACCCTGCATGCACCCTGAGTGGGTGTGCCCCATGGAGAGGTGCCCTGAAGATGGCCCGCTGCAAGGGGAGTGCTGGGGGCAACAAGAAGGTAACCTGGGCATCGCCACACCTCCATTCTCACCAGACAAGCTTCTTCTGCTGTCATCTGATTGAGGGATAAAAACATACAATTACAATCTAATACAAACGTATCATTAAGCGATGTCAATTATTGGATAGCTGCATCTCCATAGCTTACCTTCGGTGGCAGTGGTGTTGGTGGTGCTGGGTCCTGGCACTCCACCGTGGCTCTGAGCAGCCAGTGTGCTATCGGGGGCGGCCGCTGAGCAGCTACTGGAGGGACCAGGACCCTCCTGTGGCGATTCTGAGGTACAGGCATTATGGGAAGAGGAAGAGGAAGAAGAACTGACCAGCTGTGGGTGTGTGCTGTCAGAAGTGGTTGGCACAACTGAGAGATCTGAAGATGGATCAGCATACACAAAGAGACACACACACAAAACATTAATGGCAAAACTTAGCAATGAACAATGTATTGGTTGTCTGTCAACATCAGAATGCATATTTTCAAAACAGCCCGCCTTGTTGGCAGAGGCTATTTAGACTAACTCCGCCCACCAACATGTAGTTGGGCCAGACGACATTACAAAAGACGGCTCTCAAACAGCAAGTCCAGTGGTGGAGACGGTAAAGCGTGTAGCGCAGTCTTTTTGACGCGATCGAGCTCGAATCAGCCTTTGCCGAAATAATTCTTCTCCATTTTTACATTACAAATCACATCGGAAAGGCATTTATTTTCAATAAATAAAGGAAATAATCGAAAAGTTGAAAATAAAGTATCAGGTAGGCTCAGGGTAGTTGTGGGGAGGGCTTTATTCCCAGTAACCCACGTACCACCCATTTATTAATTTTAATAAAAATGATCATTTACACTCAATACGTTATTATTGCATGCTGTTTTATAATGTACTACAATAATGAGGTGCAGAAACCTGGCACTATTTGCAAGTAGTAGTATAAATAGCAGAAAAGACTATCTATCGCTATTTGCACTTAGTATAAATAGCATATCGCTAAGAAAATATGCTATTTTTACTTTGTTGTAAATAGCCGCTGCAATATTATTAATCAGTGTTGGACAATATTTGACATTTAATTATGCATACAAAATTGACCTATTTTTGATTTTCAATTTAAGATTAGCTTTGCCATCATTTAATTACAATTTAATAATACTGTTAAATTCTTAGCAAATCTCAAAATCTAACTGAACTAATGTTCAAAAGTTAAGGCTTTAGCGTAATGTTTCTGTAGAAATAACCTCTTATGCTCACCAAAGGTACATTTATTTGACCGAAACACAGAGAAACGGTAATATTGTGAAATACTATAATTTCAAGTAACTGTTTTCTGTTTTATTTTATTTTAAAATGCAATTTATTCTTGTGACTGCAAAGCTTAATTTTCAGCAGGCATTATTCATTTTTTTTAGTGTCACATGATCCTTCAAATATGAAAAAATAATTCTAATATGCTGATTTGGTGTTCAAGAAACATTTTTTCATCAATGTTGAAAATTTATTCTGCTTAATATTTTTGCACGATTGTTTGATAAATTTATTATTTTTAAAAGCATTATCTTTAAAGCATTTTTGTGAAATGGAATTTTTTGGTAACAAATGTCTTTACTGTCACATTTGATCAACTGAATATGTCCTTGCTGAAAAAAGTATCCATTTCCTTCTTCAAATAAATAAAAAATAATAATAAACAATAACGTATACCCAATTTTCATACTGTACATAATAATGTTGTGATACCTAAATTCGCTTGTACCATTTTAAAAGTGCTTCATGTTAAATTAAAGAAAATTAATTTGTATCAGCCAAAATGCTACCATTTTTACTACTTAAGTACAACTTTAATACTAACTTTGAGGGTATTAATAATAAGGGTCTTCTTAATTTAGAGGGGTTCGTTGCAACTGGCAACAGATGGTTTTCTCCAGCTCTAGAACATCAGCGTGAACGTGTGTGCATTTTCACACTCACAGACTTTATTCACGAAGTGGCCCATGAGGATAGCTACTCATTAACATTCCATAGCGAGTAATCCATCTGCTTTTTCCTTGCAAATTAATTTCTCACTCCGTCAAAAGAAATGCAAATGCAATCATATCTCAGCCTGCTCTTTTACCTCTCCACCAGCTACAGACCCCAAAAGACAAACAAAGAGACACTTTATGACAGTAAATCAAACAAAACAATGTAAATGAGTTTTCCTTTGACAAAGCTCGAGGTTTGGGAGCATATCACAGATTAATGAGATAACACTACACAGATTTTATTTCCTCATCCAGAATGACAGTTTAATTGGTTCCTATAGTAGTTCTCTCTGAATGTTTGGGGCCAGCGGCTGATTGCATAACAGACAGACTTCATTATGTTGCCTGCAAATGAAATCAGAATTAAACTCAATTGCGCACAATAAAAGGGATGCTTTTGGTGTCCGTCAGTCTGTGGCTGTGAGAGAATGTTGTGCAACTGCAAAGGCTATTTATGCTGCTGTGCATGCTGAAACGATATAGATTAATCATTATTAACGGGGTCTGAACACACAGTCGAGCTGCAGTCCACAGCACTGAACAACACTAACCGAATCTACCAGATTCATTCCTCCTCCCCCTCACACACAGAGATACAGCTCAAAGACAGAGAGGGAGGACCGCTCACAGTGAAAGATGAGTAGATTAGATGTGACATCTAATATTTCCCAAACCCACGCAGTGTTGAACTGGGTGATCTAACTCTCATTGCCTCCTTTATGTTCCAGACCTGAAGACCATCACTACAGCACCGAGTCAGGGAGACGCTCATCAAATACTCATCAAACCTGTTACATTTCAAATAATGGCTGACACACATGAAATAATCTCTCCCTCAAATTCAGGGCTCAGCAAAAGTGGACAGCAGATTGTTTTTACTTGTTATGGTTATGCAATGCACTTCTGTTGTTTTAAAAGTTGCGGTTACAGCTCATATATATCAAGCATTTGAATTTTAGCATGAAAAGAGGTCATGACCGGAACAATATTCAAAAGGCCTTTTCATGTTTCGAAACGAGGGGATATTAAATTCCTGTCCAGTTCCTGTTGCTTTCTCCCTTCGACTCCCTTTGATTGTGCTGCTAAACTGGATGGATGGTAGTTTTGCAATCCTGGAGCCAGTGATCATGAAAAACACATGAATTCATACACTCCTGCTTCTCTACATCTAAAGTTTTTAAACTTTGTGTGATAATGACAGAAGCAGTACAAACTGAGAAAAAGAATAATTTAGAGAAGGCACAAAGGATAATATAGGAGAATAAACTGGGATGTGCTATATTGGTTATCTGCGGATATATATTTTTTTAAGTTTTCGGCCAATATTGGATAATTGTTCGTTCTCATGTCCACTAATTGTAACATTTACTTTAAGTAAGCATTAAATGATGGCAAAGGCAAAGATTAACAAAAATATATATAGATCAAAAAAGTATGTCTAATTAATTGGAATCATAAAACTTGCACAATGTTGTTTTCTTTTTACCAAATTCTGTTTTACACATTAATTTTGAATTATGCATTTTGAATTAACTGATTTTATAAAATATATATGATTTATTTATTTAAATACTGCATTGTGTATTTACATTTTTCTGGCAAATAAATTCTGGTAAATAATTTTCAGGAAAATATTCCTTTAAAAAATAAAGTTATAATTATTTTTTATTAGCAGTAGTACAGTAAATTACATTTTTCTGACTGGATTCTGTGATTCCGTTCACGTTTTCCACATTACGGAAATCATAGAGCCCTTTAAAAATACTAATAATTTAATATCACTGTCAAAATGAATATCCATTTTTCATAAACACATTTCAGTTTTTAATTAAAATAATTTTGACAAATTAGCGTAGAATTTTATATCACGCACAAAATTACAATTACTGGCTTATCATTTGGGCCAGAATTTGAATTTTAACGACACGCATAAACAATCATGGAAATGAATTCTTAATTAGTGGCACTATATCTATATTTTGCCCATATGTCATGTAGGACACTCTGTACATCCCTAAAGTGTAAATGAATAGCAAAGGTCTCCTCACCATCTTCGTCCACGGTGAGGTCCACCACCTCTCCAGCACTCTGTCTGAGCGGCTGGATGACGGTGGACAGGCGATGACGGCCGCGTCCCTCCTGAGCTCGGCTCTGGGAACAGCTGGGTCCCCAGTGCATCCTGCCATGGCTTCCCACCGAGCGCGGCCTGCACAACACACAGATGACAGCCTACATTAATATAACTCAAAACTATTTGAAAACTCAATTAGCCAGTGTTCAGGGTAATGTTTGGTAAAAGTGGTCGATTGAGGACAGAGCGAATGTGTTGCAGAAGCAGACCTGTGTTTGTGGCCTGAATTTTGTTGTTTCCAGTGAGCTGTAGCAGGGCATTAGAGCAGCAACTTTAGCAGCTACTGGAATGATCGGCTGGAACGTAAATAAGAGCCAGCTGACATGAGAGCTAGAGCTCTTCACACTCACACACACACATATTGTAAGCCTATGAGAAGATTCAGCACACTAGTGCCATGAGAGCATAACATGCATGCATTTCACACACAGAACCATGACTTGTGTAAACCACAAAACAAATAAAAAAAACCCTCACACCATAACAAGAAACAAACAATGCAATCAACAAATAAACAATATGCTAAACCACCATGACCTGTTATGTGATCTTTGAGAAGAACGTGTGGAAATACTTAATTTCATTAGAATGAATGAGATAACACTACACATTAATGAAAAAAAAAAAAAAAAAAGAAATTGTGAACATAAGAGCTATTTTGTTCAAGCAAGAATCCAGAAGGGCCACTCCTCAAAGCTCCCTGGTGTAAACAGTGTGAAGGGAGGGGGAGGAGCTTGTGCATGGTGAAAAGGGGAGGGGCTTGTGTGTAAAGAAAAGAGGATAGGCTTGTGAGCAGGAGATTTGAAATGCAACACTGTCAAGAACTGAATCACACCACAGGCATAACAACACTAATTTGAAAACCACTACATGCACGATTCTGCTCCAAACATTATTTCAACTGATTCTTTGTTTCAGTCTTAAGACAGCTGCATTTTCTTCCTATGCAGCCTCTGTAAATCATGCTCTCTTGTAAATAAAACACAGCTTTAAATATCTTCACTATTTTTACTTGCTCATTAAAAGCGTCATACTGGCATTCAGACAGTCAGTGTTTGGAACTAAAACTGTATTTATTAGCAGGTGTGACTCTCAAACAGCCCTAATTTTAGCTGTTACTGTCTACCAATATCAACTTTCGACAGTGCAGTGAATATCAAAAGTAATCGTAAAAGAAAATGATCAAAGATTACAACGTCCATAACAGGAAAAAAAACATTCAAGTCCATTTGTGATGGAAGTTTGTGTCAAATCTTTATTTAAAGTTACATTTATGCAAATATCACATGCTTTTATCCAAAGCACCTAACATTGCATTTAATGCATTCTTTGGGAACCAAACCGATGATGCTCTATTGTTTGAGCTATAGAAAATGATTAAGCAATGGCAGCTTTAAATGTTTTTTTTGTTTTTTTTTAAATCTTAATAAAAGAATGCACCATTCAGATGACACAAAGCTTATATTTTATTCTCTGCGAGTTTCCAGAACAACTCATTATTGTCAACTATTAGTATTGACGTACACAACACAATATGAAAATTGTAATTTTTAGTAGTGTGTTTCAGAATGTTATAAACTCCTGGTATGTATAGTTTAGCTTTCTTTGGAGAGTTTAAACAACATGGTGGTTTTCAAAAAATTCCAAATAAATTATTCTGGAATTCTATAATCACTCTTGGAATTCTAGCCCTCTGTGAGGATTTGATTCCATAGGAGGGGCGCAGCGGCCCCGGCTGCCGTAAAGCAGAGCGTGTCTGGGAATAGAGTTGTTCTCCAGGCTGGGATTTAGTGGCCCCAAGCCCCTGTGTCTGGAGAGCAGGGAAGCCCCCTGCCTCCCAACCCAACACTGGTGAGCCCGTTAACCACAGATTGCATCATTAAAACATCAAAACAAAATGATTACCAACAGGCTTGGAGGGCTGAGGGATTCTCTAGAGACGAGGGGAGTGACTCCAGAGCGTTCAGTTTCCTTGTGAACGTCTCAGTGAGTGCGTGTGCACCCGTTATACTTAATAAATCAACAATATGTAGGTCACGTAAACACCTTAAACTGTTCTTTATATCAGGTAAAGGCAGTTTAAGCAAAATCAATTCGGCACACATTACCTCAATTTAATTTCTGCTTGAAAACACCTTTTTTTGGTGTTCTGTTGGCTTCAATGTGTGTAAGTCTAGTCATGTTTTGACATACCTAGTCATCTCAACTTCACATTTTCACATTCGAATACTTGACTGCCTGTGTATAACTAAACACTAAAGTAGATTTGCTATTCTGTTGCTGATTTGAAAACATTTAGGGGAGCAGATCAGATTGAACGGTGTGCATCAGTATTCAGAGCAAAAAGGACAGACTATTCCAGAAAACATCCTTAGGCATCCTCCAGAACATTTGTACTCAGAGGACAAATAAAACAAACACACAAGAAACAAATCACAAACTCTACGTAACTATAAAAATTCAACGCACAATTCCTGCTCCTGTAATCCAAATTGCACGCATTAAAAAATCCATATAATGAAAATAACACATAAACGGGGGCAGGGGAAAGGGGAATTTGTAATCTCAAAACTCAACCATAAAGAAACAATGAGCATCCTAACACTGGAATGACTCTTGAAATTACAAATATCTTAAAATGTCAAAAATTTCTTTACATAGTAAAACTACCATAAAGCAGCTGTGCTTAATACATATTGCTTTACTATTGTGGTTGTTTATTAACAAATCACAGTTAATGAACAATTCTTCCACTAAGTAATATCATTCATTAGCCTGACTGTAAGCTGTTTACAACTGCCAAGCAGTTTGATGTATTAATATAGAACTCAACTGATGTGCAATCACACGTGAAAATGCATGTTATTTGACCTAGGCTTCAATCAAGGCTTATCCAATTAGACATACACTATCAGTCAAAAGATTTTTTAACATTTTTTAAAGAAGACTCTTCTGCTCACCAAGCCTGCATTTATTTGATCGGAAGTACAGAAAAAAAAAAAACAGTAAAAATTTTGCAATAATTTTACTATTTAAAATAACTGTTTTCTATTTGAATATATATTAAAATGTAATTTTTTCCTGTGATTTCAACGCTGAATTTTTAGCGTCATTACTCCAGTCACATGATCCCTCAGAAATCATTCTAATATTCTGCTTTTCTGCTCAAAAAAACAGTTTCTTTGATGAATAGAAAGTTCAGAAGAACAGCATTTGTCTGAAATAGAAATCTTTTGTAACATTATAAATGTCTTTATTATCATTTTTGATCAATTTAAAGCATCTTCGCTAAATAAAAGTATTGATTTCTACCATTTCTCTCCCAAAAAAAAAAAAAAAAAAAAAAATACTGACTCCAAGCTATTGAATGCTATAGTATATGTTACAAAAGCTTTTTATTTAAGATAAATGCTGATCTTTGGATCTTTCTATTCAAAGAAAACTGAAAAAAGTACTCAAATATTTTAAATAATAATAATAATAATAATAATAAAAATGTTTCTTGAACCGCAAATCAGTATATATAGAATGATTTCTGAAGGATCATGTGACACTGAAGACTGGAGTAATGATGCTAAAAATTTAGCTATGATCACAGGAATAAATTACATTTTAAAATATATTCAGAATATATAGAAAGTAGTTTTAAATAGTAAAATTATTTCACGAATATTACTGCTTTTGCTGTATTTTGGATCAAATAAATGTAGGCTTGGTGAGCAGAAAAAAAAAAAAAAAAAAAAAAAAAAAAAAGCTAAAATCTTACTGTTCAAAAACTTTCGACTGTAGTGTAAGGTAGTGTAACTAAAAAAAAATAAAGAATAAAATAAAAATCTACATACTAAATACTGCATACAATAAATACTATGAAAAAGACAACTCTTAAAATCATGCCCAAAATACCCCAGACCCCATGTTCTTAAGCTTTTAAAGTGTCAAATCAGTCTTGAGTGCTGGGGAATACCTGAGGCGGTGTGTGACACTGCTCTTTAATTGGCAGAATCACAGGCAAAGCCAGAGAAATCACCTGAGACCTGCCTCTAATTACCCACAAGCAGGCCTGGGATTATTTTGCAAATTACACCAGCATGGCATTTTGAGTCTATAGTTGGGATGGGCTCTGTAAGCACAGGAACGGATAGGGTGGTACCCGAGAGGGAGAGGAGGTAGGATTATTTTGGAATTTGAAGAATTTTAGCTCGGTGCCTTGTTTGCAAACATACTGGTTGAATTCTTCCTATACGTCTCACACAACTTTACAGTGGGCGGGATCAACACAAGCCTCTTCCTGGAGCCGGCAGAAAGGTCAGATGAAAGATCCTGTGCAGAATTTGAAAGGGAGTCTTGACATTTTTTTACTGGATTCCTTTAATAGCAAATCTTTAAGCAAAACAACAGAACAGAAGTCCATGCGAAATGTGTCAAGTGCCTGTGTGTGGGAAGACGTCTGCCGAGTTTTGCAAGCTTCTGCATTTAAAAGACAGGGTGCTGTTGTGGGATGGGGGAGGGGTGAAACCGAGTCGCTTCCATAAGCAAGTGACCATATACAACTACCATAGAAACACTAGACTAGACAACAGCATCATTTGAACAGATGAAGAGATGTCTGTTATAAAATATATATATAATGCAAACAGATTTGTCTATAACGCTACCATAAGCAGATGTCTGCCACAGCTGCTTGTGCATATTTCAGGTTCCATCAAATTCAACCCCCCTTCTCTGAATTAATAGTCCATCTATCTATATGATTTCCTACACTCATGCTTGTCCTTGTCAGTCTCCATATGCACTATAAACAAAGGATCTTTGAGTGGAAGAGCTTCATTGCTCATCCAGCTGACCTTAGACACCCAGAGCCCCTCCTCCAGCTAAGAAACACTCTCAGCATTCTGCTGCAAGCCCAGGCACCTCAGGGAGATGGGAAAGATTAAATGAGACCACTCTCACTACATAACACACATCCAGTTCCTGGAAATGCTTTCCATAGGCATGAGTTTAGACTAGAGGAAGGGAGGAGTGAGAAGAGGAAAGCCGAACAAGAGGGAGGCAGAGGAAGGGGCATATGGGTGAAAAAGAAAAAGAAGAAGAGGGTAAGAGAGAGAATGAAAAAAAAAAAAAATAATAGAAAGTCAAATGAACCCTGTTGCCCCACATTACAACAGTGTGAAGAGCTCTGGAAAAAGTAACGTTTCATAGCTGAGCCTTCTACAAAATTTTTACAGAGAAGGAACTAGAGGGTAGACTAGTCATCCACCAACCGACTATTTAATTTATAAGGCTGACTAGATTATATAGATCAATCCAGATGATTTAAAATATGAACACCCCTTAAAGGGATAGTTCACCCAAAAATGAAAATTCTGTCATTAATTACTCAGTAGTATGACCTTTGGAACAGAAATTAAGATTTTTTTGATAAAAACCACCTTTCTGATCGTTAAAATCTAAATGTGTCCTGGTACTCTCATGAATGCGCAGATTCCATAGGAGGGAGAGAAGAAACGGAAGAGAAGAAATTGCACAATAAAGTCATTATTTTGGTTTTTCTTTGCTTACAAACAGCGTTCTCGTAGCTTCATAAAATTACAGTTGAACCGCTTATGTCACATAGACCATTTAACAATGTCCTTACTACCTTTCTGGGCCTTGAACAGGTCAGTTGCGTTGTCGTCTATGCAGGGTCAGAAAGCTCTCGGTTTTAATCAAAAATATCTTAATTTGTGTTCCAAAAATAAGCAAGGGCTTTACGGGTTTGGAACGACATGAGTGTGAGTAATTAATGACAGAAATTCATTTTTTGGTGAACTATCCCTTTAAGAAACTAAAATATAATATAATATAACATAATATAGTATAAACAAATAAGCCAACAGGTGCTGTTACTGACTGGTACAATTAGAAAAGCTGCACTGTTGAACAATGAGAAAAGCGGAGATATTTTTAACAATAAACAATATGTATTCAATACTTCACATTACACTACATCTCAAAAAAACAAGTGCCTTTTCAGCTCACTGTTGTAGCTATTTGAGAGGTAGCACTCAAATTACTACTGCACAAACACACGCAAAGCATTCTGTATAAACCAGTTTATTACTGTATCCGCCTTGCTAAGAGCGAATGCAAACTACACCTATTCACTATTCTCAAATGTGCACTCACAAAAGACCCCCATTTTCCTCTGACCTTGGCCACGTGATGTTTTCCTGAGCTGTAAAGCCTTTCCCTCCCCCTTCA
Source organism: Labeo rohita (assembly GCF_022985175.1). Lineage (NCBI taxonomy): Eukaryota > Metazoa > Chordata > Actinopteri > Cypriniformes > Cyprinidae > Labeo > Labeo rohita. Next base: position 31,959,899 of record NC_066875.1, on the reverse strand, counting down.
CTGAAGTCCAATCCAAACCACAGCAGACACACAGCCTGCAGATCAGCATTCAGTCGCAAACACACGAGCTCACATTCCTGCACACTATCTCTCTCTCTCTCATCCTCACTCTCCACACTAAAGCCATATAACGGCAGGACCACATGATTTCAGCTGCATTCCAGTGCTGTTGTTTGAAGAGGGATAACAGTCCTCATGACCTTTAGGAAAATAAATGAGGGAGCTGAGCTTACTGATGCAGAGAAAACAATGTGCAACTGGAAGAGGGAAAATCTAATTAAACTCAAAAAACCTATAGAACTGCTCACTATATAGCTGGCCAACTTAAACACAGACAGCTAAATCAGTAGGCAAGAGAGTCTTCCTCAAGCTTCTCTGAGAGGATGTGCTTCTACATCCAAACACAAGCACGTGGTCGGCATGCGCAGTTTAGAAATGACATCAAAAGTCCTCATCATCAGTAGGGACAGAGGGAGCATTGGGGTATCTTGTCATGTAAATTTTACCAATAAAGAACATGAAACTACATTTACACTATAGTGCATTTTCTATTTAACCACATAACCTTTCCTAAGGTTATGCCTACTGTTTACACTACTCCGGCATTTTTTACTCTAAAAAACAGAAACTTTCGAAAACACTGTAGCCCCTGTTTTAGTTTGCGTTTCAGTGTAAACAGACCAAAACGGAAACGTTTGAAAACAATGGCATGGCTGCCCACATTCGCTTCGCGTATCCTTGATGACCGTGTAACAATAACATCATGCTCATCATGAATGGTCATGTGACATGGGTTTTCGGTTGTGTAGTGTGGACGGAGATAATTTCTGAAGGCTACATTAGAGTTTCTAAGGCTACATTTACACTAGTGCATTTTCGTTTTAAAACGCATAACTTTTGCTGTGGTTTACGCCTATCGTTTACACTACTCCGGCGTTTTCGACCCTTAAAAACAGAGACTTTTGAAAATGCTGCAGACCCCGTTTTAGTTTGAAAACTGCATTTCAGTGTAAACGGACCAAAACGGACACTTTTGAAAACGATGGCATTGCTGCCCACATTCAATCTGAGTATCCTTGACGACCGTGTAAACAATAACATCATGCTCATTGTTGTACCCATAGATGTGTATAGGTAGATTCCCCATTTGACCGCTTCAAGCACATAAACGCATCTACCATCTAAATAATAGGGAATATACCTATACATATCTATGGTTGCACCTGCATGAATGGTCATGTGACATACGTTTTCAGTTGTGTAGTGTAGACAGAGATAATTTCTGAAAAGCAGTGAAAATGCCAGTGCAGACAAAGATTGTTTTCATTTTAAAAAAACGTTTTAAAAATGGAGACGTTTGAAAATGACGGCGTGGCTCCCCACATTCGCTCTGCACAGCCTTGATGACCGTGTAAAAAATAATGTCATGATCATTTGTTGCGTCTCATTTCGGAGGCTCAGTTAAGAAAAGTAACCGTTAAATTGCAAAGTATAAACTTCACTTCAGTTTACTTCTCTTAGGCCCCGTTTACACCTGGTATTAACATGCGTTAATAAGTAGACACAAGTGGACAAGGCTAAGTACATGTGTAAACGGGGTGTAAAACGTTTTGAGCTTGTCCGCTTCGACCATGTCCAGAGGTGGTCGAACCTCCTACATGTGTTTTGACGCCGACAGAGGGATCCACCCATTCACCCTCCTCTTGACGTAATCAGCACCACGGGGTAATCTGGTCAGAAGTGGTCGAAAGGTTTTAAATCCACTCTCCTGTCTAGTTTGTTTGCCTGACAAAAATGGCAGATTCTGCATTCTGATTGGTCAGACTGCCTGTCAGTCATACTTAGCACACAGTCTCACATGTCAAAACAAACAGCACAAGGCATCAGTAATTCTAGAGTAACTCTAGTACTGTATAATGACAGCAAACCTTCTCAGTCACTCCAGCAACAGACAAAATATTGGTATTTTAGCCAATAACCAATACATATGGGTAAAATGAATAGGAAATAGCTCCAGAACCAAGGCTACTAAAAAATAGGAGACAGGTACTGTTGCTCTCTATAGTATTATGTTATTCTGAACATATCCAGCAAGTGAAGAGACTGGCTGCACATCAGTGCCTGACAGACCCACCTGCTTTCCTAAGACCAGCACATCATGAACTTCTACTAAGAAGGCTGGCACGCATTACAGCTTTACAGCTGGCAACCATAAAATCACTTACTTCTCTTTGTATGCATGTTAAATAAACACTCCTCAAGGCCTGACTAAATGTAAAAACTTGTGCTTCACCTTATTCATGCTGTCACAGAGGTTTATGGGCTTGCGTGAAAGTTATGGGATAAAACAAGCAAACACGCACCAGTGAATAAACAGCCTGAGGTGTTACTCATCAAACTCTAACATCTAAATGATTCAGGTCCTGAGAGAGACAACCACACCACCAATCCGCCTCCAACGCACGGCCTACGATGACGACAATTTGGTATCCGACGGGCTCAACTGAATGACTTTGCTGGCAGGCGTGTGGTGGCGGCCAGTACTATTTTTGACAGCAGTTAAAAAAAGTAATAGAATAAAGCAATGATTCTCAGCTCAGGAACAGACGCCTCAATAACAATTAGGAGAGACACGGGACAGCGAAACCAAATCAAGCAACGGGAAGAGGGGGCGTAGTTCGGACAAAACCATATCAGATGTGATTGAGTTTAGAGCTTCTATCAGATTTCAAAGGGGAAGCCTGCTGAGAGCTCTGTCTGACATAGTTTGGCCGAACCAGCCAAAATACCGGAGGCTGTAGAGTTTATTAAATGGACATGCCGTGCAGCAAACTGAAAATCGAATCTACATGCAAAGTCTCTGCTCCTCCGTGAACTCAATGGAAATCTTTACAAAGCTCAAGCCGAGGCGCTGAACTTCTTTTCGCAAGAATGTGAGAACGTTCTGCAAGTCATAAGACCAAAAAAAAAAAACGGGGGGGAAAAGGAAGCTTGTTTAATTTTTGGTCCACAGAAAGAGAAAAGGGGGCATTCTCCAAGATATGGGGTTCATCCTTCGTACACAATCAACCATTTTCAGTTTACCAGGTATCTCAGAAGCAGAAACTCCTGTAAGATTTACAAAGCTGATGACCATTGAAACGCGTCATCACAGTCTGTGAAAAGAGTCCATAACAGCCGGGAGCTCAGTGAAATGCCTTCATAACAATGGAGACTGCCAGCTTCATGTCTAAACCCAGATGTACCCTCTCATCTAGACTAAGCAGCTCCTCGCTGGGGTCTTCAGAAAGCCATAAACAGCTCTGAACCTCATACTGCAGTTCAAATGAGTTTCATATAACACCATATGAAGATCTTTAAATCTTCTTCACTAGACGTTTAACAGCTGTCCTTTGCAAACATTACAATACTTGCTGAGAAATGAGAAATCTCACCTGAAGGCATCTCCGACAGTTACGATCTCCACTTCACTGTCCGTAGACGTGACGTTGATCTCCTCGCTGGCAGGCACTGCAGGTGCAGGGGTCGCTTCGATCACCACCACGTCCTCATCCAGGACACCTGATTGATAACATGTAAATTAAGCTCATTAATGCTAACATTCAAGCAACCCTGCACTGCAATCTACTTGTATTCAAATACATATGATGAAGATGAAGAGATGTAACTGAGCCAACAAGAACTCACTTGACTTCTATGGTATATTTTTTATTAGACATTTAAAACATATTTGTACAATAACCTGAATGAAACGTGATTTCAAGCCTCTATGAAATCATAGAGGACGCATGTTTGCTTCAGCTGAACTTGCACCTGCACAGATAGGAAGTAGCTCTTTTGGTTCACATGGCCTTCAACGTGTTCTTTTGATAAAAATAACACTGAATAACCACTTTGTTATACAATTAAAATACATTTTGACATAGACAAGCTGGCACTCTGCCATCTATACAAAGAAAGCAAGATAGCTAATAAATGAGGTGATTATGGCAGGAGAATTCGGGAGTATTGGGAAGATTTTGAGGGGAGAATAGGAGCAAAACATCTGCAATCAGATCACTAGTTACAAACTGTTTAAAATTTAAAGCTGCAGGTGAGATGGTCAAATGTTCGGCTGGTATCACTACCCATAAAATCTGATTCTGACATCTGTAACTCTGCAACTTGAGCGTTTCTTGCAAAGAACAGAAGGCAGAATACATGATGCTTCCAGTAGTACACATTCAGCCAAGGCAAGTTTGTTTATATAGCACATTTCAATACACAATACTAACTCAAAATGCTTAATTTAAAATAAAAATAAACGAAATAATTCAGTACAATTAGGTTAGGTTAGAAATGCAAATGCTAAATCTATGGATGATTCATAGTTGTTTAGCATCTGGATTTTATTCTCACAACTACCAAAATTGCAAAACCAAAAATAGACGGTGTGTTATAATTATTTTTAATTATTATTAATCTCATGAAAGTTTAAGTTATGATGGCTGTAAATCTCCAAGGCAAAACAAATCTCTTGTTTTGGAGGACTATTGATGAGATTTTTTAAAACACTTGTTAAACACTAGAGCTTGGCATTACTATAAAAATGTATGTTTACTATAAAAATTCCCATGGCACGGCAACCCATATAGGAAAAGCAGTTGTAAAATTGAAGAATGGATGGTAGGGGTCAACCAATATGTTTTTCAGGGCCAATGCTGATATCAGTTATTACAGATTACGTACATTGATAACCGTTATTTTGAACCAAAATCAAAATTAGGAATAACAAGGGCTTTGACAAAAAGTTTCTCAAAATACTTTTAAATTATTTTGATATTATTACTTCACATAAATAACGTGAGTTCTGAAGATGAATTAATGGGTTTAGAACAACAAACGGTGTGATGTCACACCGACAAGAAGTTGAGAATGGCTTGATTTGAAAAAGGGAATATTACAAAAATACCACTGGGTGAATCATGATAGGGTGGGTGTGTACACACACTCCCAACACACATTTATGTTGAAACAACATGTAAAAGTGAGTTTTGCATCCGATGACCTCTTTAACATTTTGCCAAGGCCTTCTAGTAGGCCCTGGCCCATGGTTGAGAATTTTTGAAATATAACCAACATACATCTATATTTAAATGTCCAACAGGATCCCTGGGGTTTTTATGATGAGAAGCACATATACACACTACCATCAAAGAGATCAGTGGTCATCTCCTGCCTCAATCTGTACTTTCATAGTGTTATCTGAGCTTCCCAAGTCTTCTGAAGGCTACAGTAGGCCCCACTCATTAATCTCGAGCAAAAGCAATATCAGCCTCAGTAGCTACAGCTGTTTAATTGATGATGGTTTGGTGCAGCAGTGGAGCCAACCAATGCTTCAGGCAGGCATGCTTATGTGTGCGCCGGGAAGCTAAATGTAGGTCAGTCAAAGATGTGCTTTGCAGTGTGCCGGCACAAGCTTTTGTAGTACAATCACTCATCTCTTTTCTGATTGGCTCTGCTGCTTGACTTCTCATTCCTTTAACTCGAGCTCTGCCTGGATTTGGTGTCAAGAGGCCCAGGGTGTGTTCAAAATAAAGCTCACAAGCATAGCTGGTACATGTCTCAGTGCGACTGACAAATAACTTCTACTCAAGCTCCATTTTCTACAGAAAATGACATCCAGAAAGAGACATGTGAAAAACACTGATGTGAATTACTGTACAGCCATGACCCTCATACAGTTTTCAATAGAAGATAAAAGACTTAATTGAAGCTCAGTTCGTGCTATCAGCCTTCCTGCCCTTTCATAAAACTCTATTAATCGTGTCTTTTTTTTGAACGGCAGTTAGACTTAAAGTTTAGCACTAGTTAGCATGTACACCAACCACACTATATACTGAACACAATGTTAAAACAACTCTACTTTAGCACTCTAAGGTTGTGTCGTACTATCTGTGTTAAGCATGTTTGTGCACTGAGGCAGAAGCTTGCGGCTCGAGAGATTCGTCGTTATTCTCTGGGGTGTGTTGTTAAGGTTGGCTCTCCCACTGAGTGCTGCTGCTTAGCACCCCGCTCTTACCCCGCTCCCCACGCTGCCCACAAGAAATGATCACACTACCAAACATAGCTACAACTTACAGCAGTAAACACAACAACCACATATTATGCGTGCACTACCATTCAAAGTTGCAATTCTGCAATCCTCTGTGAACATGGTGAACTACCATAAACAGGTTCTTTGTAATAATGCCTCGGTTAGCCAGATAAGTAGATTATATGCAAAGTAAATGACAATGTCGTTTGGTTCAGCAAAACTACTGCGTGCCATATTGAAAAAATATTTAGGAGCACCAGTGAGACTAGCCCGACCAGCATATTTTTGTTTGCGCTGAGGAGCTTTCAAGGTTTCTACGTGTTTTTGCAACGCTGAGTAACGTATCACAGACATATCTCACAAATCCTTTCATAAAGTGTAGAGAGAGTGTAAATAGGAGATTCATTGTACAGTGTAGAGAGCTTCGTTGATTATAATGGAACTTTGGGAGATCATGATGAACTAAGATGAGTGACAGCTTTTAATCATTTTTAGGGGGGTTTGTAAATGAGATATTGATTTAATACAACAGTCAAATAAACAAGAATATTAAGTGGCTTACATTAAAACTATTGCCAGATTTTACTCTATTTCATCGTCAAAACTTGTTAAAAACAAGTCACAACTGAGCCGCACAGCGGTGTTTCGTTTATGAATAATTGAGCGTTTTTAAACAAATCTAGTGAAAGTATCTTTTTGGTTATTTAAATAATGTAATGTTTCTATATTCAAATTTTTATATTTACAATATTAACATGAATTTATAAACATGATTGCACTCATGGGCGACATTAGTGGCCCCCCCAGATGGTTAGTCACCCCCGTTGTCAGCCAAGCTGCAATTGGAGCGGTTAGCCATGCCCAGGTCCGGTTGTACGGAGGTACTAGACGGTGCTAAATACCCTCAAACGAAAGCAAAAGCAATTGTACATCTGACAAACTATTCTCGGCCCGAGTTCGACCCGAGCCTGTCTTTTTCCCCCCTTCTTCCAAAACAGCTTATACTACCGTTTCAGCTATTAAAATAGTTCAGTTTTGTATGCAATGGCAAAGTGATTATGTCTTTGCAGGATATGGAGGCGCCAATTTTTTTTGTGGAAACTATTTAAAATATTCCGTCATATTTGCTGATAAAAGTACGAATAATACATCATTCTGAACTGTAAAGGGTCTACTTTTATTTGTGTGCACTCACAATATCGGCAAAACGTTGCAAACGGTGCATCTATAAAAGAAAGAAAACAAAACATGACGCTTCTGTCGTCTCAACAGGAGCGCTTCACAAAAAGAAACCGAAACTCAGCAAATACTTACCTCACAGACATGATACATATATCTATAGAAAGCTTTAAATTGTAACTTAACGAAATAAAGCAAATCAAAAACAAAAACTTTTCATTATGTAATCTGTAAAGATGCATTTCTCTCTAAAGATGCATCCAAAGAGATGGCGAGTCAGGATCTGCAACTTCATCCTTGCGACACTGACTAGTTTATTAAAAAAAAAAATTGAATTCAAAAATCTCCTTACTATTTTTCCCTGACACATAATGGTAAAAACTTTTGCAGATGCTTTGCGGCAAGCTTTAGCCTATTGCATGTGAATGCAGAACTGTCCCAGCTGCACTAAAGGCGCGCTCGCTGCTGCTGACCGAGACACTAAAAGCCTTCCGGGTCGGTCTTAGAAGTTAAAAAAGCAAAAGTCTCATATCTGGTTAAAAATGAAAGGCCATCAACTGACGCTTAGAACGGGAAGCATCGCCAGATTTGTCCACAGTTTAGTAAACGTTGGCAATCTCTTTAAGTTATTCTTGACTGCGCTGTATGGACTGCTTTGGTGCATGGCAATAAGGTAGGCCATTGATTCGATGCTTATCCGAAAAAGATTTTTTCTTTTGCCCCCCGACTCAGGAGTCAAATGTCGCCCATGATTGCACTCATGCCACCTCTGAGCATCATTAAACATATGAAAATACACCTGCAAGCCACTTTTGTGTTCTTCCGTGCCACCTCAAATTAACAAATTAATTTTGTTAATACTCACTTAATACTACTCATTTGATTGGTAACTTATTCTTATTCTCCTTCTTGTTAATCTGTTGTTTTAACTAGAAATTTTAAAAAGCTTATAAAATACAATTTTTAAAAAAACTTGACTTTTTGATGACTTGATACTTTCAATGAAGTTAAGAAACGCCATGTAAAAATAAAATTTCCCTGTACATCACTTTAAGGAGTCCAATATCATCTCGTAATGCTAAAAAAGTGAAAAAAATGGAGGGGGAAAGTGTAGAGTCCTGTAATGTATCTAAAAAATTAGTGGAGGACAAGTAGAGAGCCACTGGAGGAAAAGAGCATGATCCAAGTCATTCTAAAAATGAGACATGCTTTATACGTGCTTTAAACTGACCCATAAGCATGTTGTTAAATTAAAAATGAAAAAAGCAATTTTATGTTTTGCTTTCTTCCCTGCTGTACAAAAAACATATTGTGAATTCAAAGAAGAACATACAGAACCATCATTTTTAGCGTTACACCCATAGAAGTGATGTAACATGGCAGGCCTCCTCCTCCTACAGAACTGAAGTAAGGACCCATGAAAACCTTTAGGGAGCTGCTCTGATCTCATCCAGATATTTCCAATCAAAACCTCTGCTTTCCAACCCCATTACTCTTTAGATTTAGTGATTTAGTGAGCCAACTCAAAAAAAATGTTATAAATCTTTCTGTTACAGATCAAGAAATTTGGAGAGATTATTGGATGAGGATTTTAAAAACAAATTATAGAGATTATAATCAAAAGTACAATTTCTAACCAACAAAATCTGCATTCACTAACAACACACTTTAAAAAAAAAAAAAAAAAAAAAAAACATAAAATATGACCCTGGACCACAAAACAATCGTAAGTAGCACAGGTATATTTATAGCATGGCCAACAATACATTGTATTTTTATGTAAAAAAAATACATGTTCCATGAAGATATCCTAGAAGTTTCCTACCATAAACATATCAAAACTTGATTTTTGATTAGTAATATGCATTGCTAAGAACTTAACTTGGACAACCTTAAAGGAGAAGGCTTCTGCAGCGATGTAGGATGATTTTGAAATGATTTTTGAAGTTGAGGGAAAAAATACTCAATACCCTGTCTTGAGCCAGAATACACAGAGTTCAGGGAGAGCAAGGCAAAAGGAGCATTTTTAAATTGTATTTTTTTTTTTTTATTAAAACAACTGATTGTTTCGCTAGATAAGACTAGGGCTGTGTATTGCCAAGAATATGGCAATGCAATACGTATCACGATACAGCGGTTGCGATACGATGTGTTGCAATACATTGCGATATTGTAAACAAGGCGATATATTGGGATAGTTCTTATTTTATGAATAGGACATAAAAATGTGCGGCTACCCCACCGCGCCCGGCGCGAAGGCCCTTTCACGGGAAGCTGCAAGCAGCGGAACAATGGCGCGGGCGCTGCCTCGGCTGCATGGGCCGCTTCTGTTGCACAGATGGGTGGCGGCCACACGTTGGTTCCGCTGCTTGCCGCGTCCAGGAGCAAACGTTACCTCCAAAGGCCGAAATGACGCCACACTTTACACCGAGGCGGGAGCAGGAACTACTCTTTCATCCTCCAATTAACGCTAACATTAGCGGTGTGCCCTTATGCTAGTATTTCCTATCACTGTTTAAGTTCAGACATAAGAAGACTGCAATCTACCGGTCAGGATATAAGCTGAAAACGAAGCAACTGTCATGAATCTTGTATGATTATTTTTTTTAAATATCGATATTCCATTTTTGAGAACCGATACAGTATCGCCAAACAAAATATCGCGATACACAAGTGTATCGATATTTTCTTACACCCCTAGATAAGACCCTTCTTATATGGAGAAAAATGCTGAGATGTTGTCCTCAAAAAACAATTTCTTTACGACTGAAGAAAGAAAGACATCAACATCTTGGATGACAAGGTGGTGAGTACATTATATGTGAATATTTGTTTTGGAAGTGGACTTCTCCTTTAAAGGCGATTTTCTCAATATATAGATTTTTTTTGCACCCACAGATTCTAGATTTTTAAATAGTTGTATCTCGGCCAAATATTGCCCTATCCTAAGAAACCATACATCAATAGAAAGCTTATTCATTCAGCTGAATTTCATTTCAGGCCTGAAAACTCCCAGATATTTAATTTCAACCAATTCATCTGCCTTTTTTGACTGCTACCAATATTTATTAAGTCTCTTTGAGTAACAGACTACTCAAATGTGTACCTTTAAACATGTTGGCATGGGAGAGTGGAAGAGAGAGAGAGAGAGAGAGAGAGAGAGAGAAAAGAAAAGAGAAAAAAACAGATGAAGCACTAGGCCACTAGTTATGTATGGCAGGTCCTCCTCTGATGCATGCTTAGCTGCAGATATTTTAAACACATTTTAGCGGTTTTATGGGTATGATGTATGTTCAATCGAGTGGTTCAGATCTCTTTGAGAGAGGAATGTGTGAGGTGTAGGTAATCTTTCTTGGTACGGTAGAGAGAGCAGCAACATAGTGCTGGTTAAGGACTTGCTGCTGTTGCTCAACAGGAAACTCAAATATTCTGCGGCATGTAACACATACAGGGCGGCTTGCTGATGCACTTTTTCCATTTTATCCTCTGTAGCCATTTTTCAAAAACAGAAATTATGGCCATAACATAATACTTATATTAAAATATGCACTGTTATGACCAATAAAGTTGTCAGGCTTCACGAGAACTATAAAACACAACTAGCTTAGTACAGGGCTCCTGTTGTTGGATGGGCTTAGCTTAAAAAAAAAAAAAAAAAAAAAAAAAAAAAAAAAAAAAAGGTACAGTATATTTGAAACTACATTTACATGATGTTTAAAGAATCTAGCTAATTTTCCCCATTGTTTAAATCTACTTTGCCAAACTTAAGAGGGACTGAAGGAAAGAGACTTGCTCAGTTCCACAACACACAACTCATCTCAAATGTTCATGAGAGATGAAAAAACACAATCAAGGACAACAGAAGTAGAGCGCAAGAGTTTGGCAGGAAATGGATCTGCTGACATGCCACTTGTGCTTTCAGAGGGAGGCTAAATGAAAAAAAAAAATTCCTTATAAAACACAAACTTTAGGCAAAGAGAATATAAAATTATACACTATCGTTCATAAGCTTGGGGTCAAAACTATCCCTGTTTTAAAGGGATAGTTCACCCATAAATAAAAATTCTGTCATTAATTACTCACTCTCATGTCTTCTGAACCCATAAGACCTTTGTTCATCTTTGGAACACAAATTAAGATATTTTTACTGAAATCCAAGAGCTTACCAACCCTGCATAGACAGAAGTGGTACTACCACATTTAAGGCCCAGAAAGGTAGTAAGTACATCGATGAAATAGTCCACGTGACATCAGTGGTTCATACTTAGTTGTATGAAGCTACGAGAATACATTTTGTGCGCAAAGAAAACAAAAATAACGACTTCATTCAATAATTTCTTCTCTTCCCTGTCAGTTTTTGACAGTACCACGTCTCACGCATGTGTTGGTGCTGACGCAGGAGACGGTGTTGATCGTGGTAGTACCCTTGCTGTCTAGGATTTAATGGAAAACATCTTAATTTGTGTTCCAAAGATGAACGAAAGTCTTACGGGGTTGGAGCGACACGAGGGTGAGTAATTAACAGAATTTTCATTTTTGGGTGAGCTATCCCCATAACGTCACAATTACAATAACAGCTTCAACCTGTTCACCCACCCAACATCTGTGAATCATTGTTTTTGGTGAATTGTGCAAGTATGAGTAGTATTTCATTTGTAGGTATTCTAATCATTTTTTAATTATTATTTATAATACAAAAAGAATTTTCCACCTATTGTCTTGCCTTATTTTGTTTAAACCAAACCAGGTACAACATGAACTATCAGCTCTATTTTCCTTCTCACAACTTCCTTTATAAAGCGGTGTGTAGTGATGTTCGGGTAAAGGTAAAATAATAAAAAGCGATTTACCTGAGGCCACAGCCGCAGTGCTGGCTTGGCTGCTACTGCTGCTAACATCCACGTACAGCTCATCCTCAGCCTCAGTTGAGGAAGGAGAGGAGTCGTCAGAGGTCAGCTCCTCACTGGAGCTGCTGGTACTGTGCAGTAGGGCGTACTTCTTCCGTGCGATCACCTCACGTTTCTTCCTCTGCAGCAGTAATCGCTCCTTCTGCTTTGGAGTCCGCTGTACCCCGCCTCCTGCTCCGCCCTTGACAAAACGTTTCCTGTGCAATGGCCTGCGTGAGCTGAGACACGGACGTTTCACATGATTGCTTTCTGGCTCAAGCCGCGCCCACTTATGCGACCTGCTAGCACGAGTCCGGGCGACTAGCGGCCGCATGCCTACCGCCGTGCCCGTCCCACCTCCAGCACTGCCGGTGGAGGCCGAACCGGGAGCCTTGAGCTGTTGCTGTCTAACTGTCATCGGCCTGCCGTCCTCCTCTGAGCTAAGAGTGTCCGAGTCACCAAACCGAAGGCTGGAGGAGGGCGAAGAAGCACAGTCACTCAATGAGGATTCTGGGTTCCTCTCGTCCTCACTATGTGTCTCTAGCAGCATGGGCCTGTGGTGGGGCGGAGTGAGGGCTGCCTCGCTCACTGGCGCTTCCTTCAGAGAACAATACGATGGCCCAGGCTGCTGGCTCTTGCGCTTTTTGCGTCCCGACAAGCCTCTTTCACAGTCTCTGCGACCTCCAGCATCTCGCGATGGCCGGTGTCTGGTCTCGGGACATAGCGGAGAAGGGAAATCACTTCCTGCCTTGCCAATCACCTCCATCTCAGCTGGGAAGCTCTTAGCAGTCTCCATGGGTTCGGGGTTAGCCAGAGGCCCCTTCAGGGGCTCCTGCTTACGTCGTGCATCAGACGGAATCTCACTCTTCATTGCGACTAACCCACAACAAAGTGCCACTGAGGCTCAATACACAGAATCCTAGGGTTCCATTTGAGATCCAGCAATCCTACAACTGGAAAACAGAAAAAATAGGCAGAGAATGAGAATACTGTCTCTAAAAGACTGAACGAAATTATTATGAACCATTGACCAAGACAAAATTACATAAACAGACCAACAGAACAAAGTTAAACAAAGAGGTAAAAAAAATTCTTATTTTTGCCTATGTTGAATACATTTGTGTTGCTTAATATTTTTGTGGAAAATTAAAGAATTAGCTCACTTTCAGTGAGTTTGTATTTTTTTTTAGAAAATTCTATCAATCGTTTCACTAGATAAGACCTTATTCCTCAGCCGGGATAGTGTAGAGCCTTTTGAAGCTGCATTGAAACTGCAATTTAGACTTTCAACCCATTGTCTCCCATTGAAGTCCACAGGGTTCCCACACCTTGGTTAACTTCAAATTCAAGGACCTGTCTAGGCCTTTCCAGGTCCAACACCCTTAAATCTAAGTACTTAAAAAGCCCCCAAAGTGGCACAATGACCATATCCCATATCAAAACTCAAAATATTTCATTTCCATATCTAAAATGTATATTTTACAGTCACCCTTGTGCAGATTGATCATAAACACAACTAAAAGGATTCCTACCAGTGGCCATCACAAAACTTAACATCTTGCATAGTTTTTTCACAGGTCGAATGCAAAATGTTTCAATACAAGCATTTCAGTCAAATGTAATTTATGCAATATTTATAACATTTAAGCCATGGGAGAAAATCAACCCTTCCCAACAGTTTAAGATCAGCCCAATTCCGTGCAAACAATGTGGATTTGGCAACCCTGCATCCAACACAAGCTGTAAGAATCAGATTTAATTGATCATGTGTCAAGACAAGAGTAAGGAGAGATGACTGACAAATCATGCTGGAGGATTTGCTGCTCAGCAAATAATGTGCTCATCTGATCTTGTAAGATACGCTCCCTTTATACAGAGTATGTGTGTCACCATGAAATTGCAAGTGAAAGTGAATAGCCGTTCATTCAGAAGAGATTTAAATACTGCACATACGATGCCGGCTCCCTGATGCGCGAAAATTATATTCAATATTAGAATGATTGAGTGAGTAATGGCCCAAAATTCAACTGGAACGGGATCAAGAAAACAATCTTGTCCCGCGACAAAATGTAGGGCTTAAATACAAAAACGCACACAATGAACGGGGACATTAGAAAGCAAAAGCAAAAGACGAATCCCGCACATTTTGGGCGGGATGTTTTTGGGTGGGAATACAAAAACGTACACAATGAATGGGGACTGTAGAAAGCAAAAGCCAAATCCCGCACATTTTGGGTGATTTAGAAATCCCAGCTGGACGCATTTTTTAGGCCCAAAAAGACAACATGTCTGGGGAAAAGAGGACGTATGGTCACCCTAACTAACGTAAATCAAGCACATTAGCGGACCAGAGGGAATAATATTGAATTTTTTTAACTTTCCAGGGCCTTGAAATGTGAACATCTTGGATGACATGGGGGTAAGTAAATTATCAGAAAATGTGTATTCTGGAAGTGAACTAATCCTTTAAAAAATCCATACTTATCTGAAATCTTTACTGTCACTTTTAATGACGTTAACACATTCTGCTAAACAATAATATCTCTCTCTCTACATACACACTAAATAACATTGAATTTTAATATTGTCACTTGGTTGTTTGCCATAGCATGAAAATAATTAGTGGCTTATCGATACTGGTCAGAGTTCAGAGTATATCCCTACAATGTAACAGTGAAACAGAATGTGCTTTTAGGAAAGCAAGAAGTCCTGTAAATTTCCAATTCAAAACCTTGGTCTGACTTAGTCGCGAACGTTGTTTTAGCAGCCATTTCTGGCCGAGCATGAGTCAGACAGGGTTGTTATCCAGGCAGCTCTTGTTCACGCTGTAATAAAAGAAAGGAAATGGTGACTAAAGAAAGGTCATCTCTTGCACCGTGTAGACAGAAACGAGCAACTGCACACGTTTCAGGAGCAGCTTAATATCTCCTGCAAAAGACTACAACATAAATCTACCATGCACAGGATAATAGTGCTAGGGGTCATTATCTCCCAGTTTTCCATTATTCCAATGATAACAGCATAGGAAAAGAGGAACCCACATCTTTCACACACAATGCAAGGCCTAATAGCAGACAGCTGTTTGTTGTTTTACATAAAATGAACTTCAATACAGGTGTATATGAAGAGCCCCTCCATCTTGATCCTTATATAATGCAGTTATTTGTGCTGAAGCAACCTAATTAAAGCTCTCTCAAATTAGGTTCCCGCTTGCTTGCATAATGGGTATTTATCCATCACTGCCTGTAATGTTCACGATGATTACCAACGTCCACAAAGCCTCTTCCTCCTCTCATTATGAAAATCTAACAATTCAGCCATTTTATTCATTACCTCTTTTATGCTCATCTCACAACCATTTTTTCCCTCTTTAATCAAAATCTCACTGTTTCCGATCACTCTTCCATTCACCAGAACCCCATTACGCTCCAACATTTCTTCAGCCTTCCCTAATTAACATCTCGGCACCCAGAGTGGCACCATGCCCCAAACGCCTTACGCTTCACAGCAGCCGCAACAAGGCCCAGAGTTCCCTTACCTTTAAATTATGAAAGCAGCCATCTGTTTCACAAGGCATATAGTCTCTTTTCTCAAATCAACTTCTCTGTCTGGTGGCAGAGTGCATGAAGAGGTACTTTTCTGTATACAAAGCAATAAAGACAAAGCATTCTACGGGTTAGTATTGCCACAGTTTATGTGTGGTTTAGGACAGTATATTGACATAACACACAAATTAGAAACAAAACTCACAAAGAAAGGACTGCCCTGCAAAATGTACCATCTCATACAAAAGGAATACTTTCACGAAATCAGTTTTTATGTATCTGTGCTGTTATTAGCACCATACATTTCTAGAACGCATTATATAAATATTAGTCCTATACTCAACAACTATTTTTAAAATTTGGTTCAGGTAAAAAAAAAAAAAAAAATCCTCTTAGGGAATGTTCACCAAGGCTGCATTCATCTGATCAAAACCACAGAAAAAAAAATTTAATTTGTGAAATATTATTACAATTTAAAATAACCATTTTTTATTTTATCATATCTTAAAATGCTATTTATTCCTGTGATGATAAATCTGAATTGATTTTATTTATCATAATGTTATCAATGTTTAAAACATTTGTGCTGATTATTTTTTTGGCTTATATTTCTGTGGAACGTCATAAGTGTTGGAAAATTATAAATGCATCCGTACCAGATAAAAGTATTAATTTAAAAAAAAAAAAAAGAAAACACCTGACCTTAAACGGTAGTGTAAATATTAGCTAAAAATACATGACCTGTCCTGAAAATCAGTGTAAATCACCGAAAGCACTGTAGGCCAACACTGGGTGTATGTATAGAATACAAATATGCAAGATATAATATAAATTAGAAACGGCTGCTGTATCAGAAAGGTAAAAACCAAAGACTGCATAAGCATAAAAACTCTGCAAAATGTCTTCCTTCAAAGTAAACAAAGTCAGGTTCCCAGTAACTGCAGTCTAAATGTTTTACAGTAACTATGGCAATGTTGTTATTGTATCAAGACCACTAACTTTTATTATGACCCACTTTTATTGAGCAATATCCAGTTTCACAAAAGCAAACCAAAAGAAACTCTCACAACCTTTCTGTGTAATCGCAAAAAAAACAACAAAGTGCACCAATAATACTGTGAATTTATAAAAACAGAGAACATTTTGAAAAGCATAGATGGAAGCCACACAAACAGGGTTTTAAAATGTAACCCCCCTGTAAATATCATTATTATTGCAAAACGCAGATAAAACAGGATGAGGAACCCAAGCTTGCACCACATGAAAACTGTGACTGGGCTTCCTTTGCAGGACTAAAATTATTTATCCATTATTTTTTTTAAGTGGCAAAATATATGATGCTTTGTGCCATTTCATAGCAAAATTTCACTCTTCACTCCATCAAAAAAATAAGACCTCAAACTGTGTTCATCAACATCCCTGAGCTGCTTCATCAACATCCCTGAGCTGCTCTCGCAGGCTCCTCTGAGGCTGATCCTGTCAACCTGTGATGTACCACTGTGCCATGCAACAAAGTGCACCACAGCACTTCCATATGAGGCGGCCCCAGAGGGCCCCATTGCGGCAGTGCCTCTTGACGCCAAGGTGGATACAGATTTCAGAAGATAGGGGATTATGGGGGACTGTTTTAATTCCTTCCCCAAGGATTGCTGTGTATATCTATGTTCAGCAGCTCTGCCATAAGCAATAGCAGGACACACAGCCAGAGTGTGGGAGAATCACTGTAAATATCACCACAAATTCACCACACTAATTACTGTTCATGGAATGAAATATCAGTGTGTTTTTAAAAAAAAATGTCAACAATAATTTAAGTTACAAGTTAGAGGGCTAAAGGGGGCAAATTCTAGTTTTTTTTTTTTTTTTATTAACAGTAGGCTTTCACTTTACGTTTTGGAGAAGAATTTTTTTTTTTTTTTGCTTTACTGTTTTTTTAATCTTTTTTTTTTTTTAATTAAACTTCAACTAAACCAATTATTTGAATACAATTTTGAACGAATGTCAAATCTGACATACAGTCATTACTGGAAATCAACATAAAATACATAAAGTACTCATAAACAACACACAAAACATTAACATCGTATAATAAATACTCCTTAAGAATATATTTTAAATCATTCAAAATTACATTATACAGTTCTCTAGGTCTATAAGGTCTAATGTTACAGTATACTGATGCAACTGCTTTTTTTGGGTTCTTTTTAATGGTGATTTTATTTACTGCTTTTAGCTAAATATTCAACTACAAAAATAAATCTGAATACAATCATCTGCAGTGGTACAACCCCATAAAGATAGATACTGTAATGCAACATAACTAAAACATAATATGAAAAACATCCTTGATAACACACATAAACAGGCGATATGTGATTCATTTCTCACTAAAATATGAAGCCAATGTAATCTTACAAACCAAAACAACTGTAAATATTCAGCTGTACATATTTCCACTGGGGAAGTAAAACCGGCCATTTTATTACATGCTGAACTTCCCATTAACCACCCTAGATCATTAATTTAAATTATTCTACAGTCTGGAAGAATTAACTAAAATCTATCATACAAAACCACTGTGACACAGTTTTTTCCTCATTGTTAGTGAGTAAATATCCAGACAGATCAAGCAAAGATATCATCGGTACATTATCAAGCCTAAAAACACAGTGACTTCACCAGACATGACATCTTGTTATGTTGGAGAGCTGAAACACTTATTATTAATACATACAAATTAATCCTTTACAGAGACAGATGACATTATCTTTTAATGGGCCGTTGAAACAAATGGCATAGCATTTTCATATCTGGATGAAATATGAATATAACTGCAACTGGGAGCAAAAGAAGCAACACTGCCTTTTATTCATAAGAGTTTATTTTTCCAAGCAGATGATGGAAGTGCACAGTGAAAGAGAAGATGCTGTGAACAAAACACTGTGCAGCACTTTGAGCCATGGTGACATTAATAATCCAGTCTCTTTTATTTCAGATGTCACTGATTTATGGGAGTCAACACCACATATGTCATACTCCCAGAGGGGGCACATTAAAAATGTTATTAGAAATGCAAAGGCTGGAATCTGATCCAGCTGGCTGTTCAAGAAAACAAGAGCTGCTGACCAATTCCGTCTCAAAATGGCCTGATGAAACCAGCTTTTACATTTCCAATCAAGTAACAACATCTGGTTTGATTACAATCCCATAAATCACAACACAAAGACTACGAGGGTTTGATAAACAACAGAAAAGGAAAAGCACCGATGGCATGTTGGTGTTGTCGTTCTCACTTTCTTCGAAACATCGGCTGACAGCGCTAGAGATTATAAAACACATCCTAAAATAGACATCTAAGACACGTTTAAAGGATAGGGACAGTTAATGTTGTGTATCAGTAGCCCATTGGGCCTGGATGTGTGGGACAAACACACACTCTTTAACGTTACTGAAACTGCTAGCGGCGGGCTATTAGCCTCTCCAGTTAGTCAAACAATAGCTTCTACCAACTGAAATTTAGCGTTAAAACGAACACAAACAGCGCCACTTACCTCTATACACGTCGGAAAACTATCCTTCTTGGACTTAACCCCCTCTCCGGGGTACAATTTTCGTCGACAGAAGTAGAAAAGTATTGGGGAAGCGAGTGAACGTCAGCGGAGGCTTGTGTGAAACTGACAGTCACACAAACCCGAGAGGGAGGGAGAGAGGAGAGAGAGGCCCAGCGCTTTAGCCTCCCCGCTAACTGACGGTAATTTCGACGATTCCGCTTGAAATATATGAGGATACGCGCGCGAGTCACAATATCACAGGTTAAACGTCACGGCGAGCTAAACGTACGGAGAGGACCATTTATTTAACGGTCATATGTGGCACGAATTCCTCCCCGTTTGCCCTCGGGTGCGAGTCCCCATTCCTGCCGATCCGAGGCGTCCATTAGAGCGCTGCTATGTGTGTGTATGTGTATGTGAACGGCGCTGCTACTGCGCGCACACGCGCGCGCGAGAGCGAGCGAGCGTTTCGACATTTTACGACATTCTCTCATCCTTGACGACTCTCGAGGACCACAACATTACTTAAAGGATGGTTGAAATCTAGATCGTGAGTAATCCATGAACGATCATAATCGTTGGCCACTGACTCTTGCGAATCTATATAGATATTTTCGTGCGGTTTGAAGTCTTGACTGATGTGAGTTACTCTGTTGTATTAGGTAGTTTGTCGCCTCATGCTCTCTAGTGGCAGAATGTGGCAGCGCTCGTAAAACTAAATGTGCTTGTTTGTTTTTTGGGGGTTTTTGTCGTTATTGTCGTTTTTGTTGTTGTTGTTTTTTTGTTTTGTTTTTTTTACAAACCACAGAATGCAGAATTATCCTTTCTGTTTAAAAAAAAAAAAGCAATGTTGACATTTTTAATAGTGTTATTGGTCCATTGTTGAGGTACCGATTTTCATTTATTTTTAAAGCGATGAAACCATTAAACCCTGGGGATATGAATTTACTAATAACTATTATTATTAGGTATTTCAGTGTTTCCAATATTTTGAATCCGCTTAACAAACATTCGTTCAGTGTCAATTTCTGTTAGGCCAGTAGGTGGCGTCAAGTGAATATTTTTGTCATTTTGTACGTGAGTTATGTTTGTATGTGTCAGAAAGAAAAAAAATATTTCAGAAAATGCAACCACTTTTGATATTATTCTATTTACAACACATTATTAATTTATTTATTACTCTTTTGTACAGTTTCTGTATGTAAATGCAAATCTCTACTGTACGCATTCTGATGTTATGTCTATGATGGACATTAAAAACAAATGTTTAACCACGTATAAATGTTTTTCTCTGGCTTTGGGTTTCATTTAGTTATTTATTTTACACCAACATTGTTGTTAAATGCTGGTGCTCTAAATATTGGAATACTGGAATAA
Source organism: Labeo rohita (assembly GCF_022985175.1). Classification (NCBI taxonomy): domain Eukaryota; kingdom Metazoa; phylum Chordata; class Actinopteri; order Cypriniformes; family Cyprinidae; genus Labeo; species Labeo rohita. The sequence continues at coordinate 31,939,285 of NC_066875.1, read as the reverse complement.
TTTAATGTACAGCACATTTCAATCTTATTATAATTATTACAATTTGTGTGTCCAAAAATCTACTATAAGACTCCAAAAATAATGTTAAAACATAATTTATTCATGCTGTCATCTTTTTATCTTGGCTTTGTATGTTCAACCAACGATTTTTACAGTTCGGTCTTTGAAGACAGAAAAGCAGTCACTCACTTCTAAAGAGTTAAGAAAAGGAGCATGAAAAAATGAACAAGGATCTTTAATTCACTTAAAAGATTCATTCATGAATAAATCACTATCACAGCTGTATTTTCTCATTACATACATAACGGGCATGATTGCTGCTTTTATTGTGTTTTATTACATGTGATTCTCAACCTTTGAACTCCAACCCTATTCAAAGACTCATGACTTTTCCAACTGTTTGTAATAAGTATTTTCGTTATTCTACATTACTTTTCTAGGTCTAGAATTCACTTAAAATTAAGCTACCTCATATGTCCAGGTTTTCCCAGAACAAAAAAAAAAAAATCTGTTTTTAAAATAAGAATTACTTCAGTTTTTAGTTTTATCTTATTTTAATGCCAGTTTTAAATAATCTTTTTGAGGCCCATAGTGGGCCCTGGAGCCCTGCTTGAGAACAACCGTTTTATTATATACGTTACTTTATTCAGTAGCAAAAAAATTGTTTCATTTTCCAAATGTTTAATTTTAAAAATTGCCTTTAGAAAGTAAGTCTTTGACCAGGAGACATTATTATAAACACCTACCTGACTACTAAGTTAATAATTACTAAGGACTCAAACTACCTGTATAATAATAATTCGTCAAAAAATTTGTAAACAAGTTAAATGTAGTGTTTTACAAAGCTACACGTGAAACCGGAGATGAAGGATGATTGATAAGCGTCCTTTCCGTTTTCAACCAATCAAAGCCGAGTATTCCACGAGGCAGTGGCCAATCACAGAGAGCGGAGCGGTATTTGAATCACCAGCAGGCCTTTGTACTGTACGGTTTGTTTTGAGTTAGATGAGAAACACTAGTCGAAGCTAAACGGCTCTTTTTAAAACATTTTTTTTTACCTTTTATTTAAACCAGACTTCTTCGATAAACATATTCGCCATGGAAATTCACGCTTTGGTGAGTATTTGATGCAGAAACATGTTTTTAAGTTGTCTGATAAAAGACTTATGTTTAGCGTCAACACGGCTTCACGTTCGTTAGCCTAAATTGCTAAAAGAGTTGTGTTGGAACGGCTTTTAGCTAAACTCCTTTAGTTTTAACTTTCTTTTTCTGTACAGCGCAATGCAAACAACCCCGTTTTTATCGGTGGTAAAGGCGGGCCTGTGAACGGTGCAGCGAGGAGGGCCGTGTTTGGCGAACTGTCCAACTTAACCCACAAACCAGTTCAGACCAAGGTGCGTGTCTTTCATATACCACCATGCAACGTGTGCGTTTTAAAACAGCATTTCGCCACATTTTCCTCTTTCTTTTTGCTTTTCAGAAGGTTCAAACTGCGCTACCTGTAAAACCAACTGTCCAGCCAGCTGTTGTGCAACCCAAACGTGCCCAGGTACAGCACGAGATCCCCCAGCCTGCCCCAGCGTTGCCCCCTGTTCAAGCTGACGTGAGCATGAAGGAAGAGGAACTGTGTCAAGCCTTTTCCAACACACTCTTTCCAGTCGAAGACATCGATGAAGGGGATGCTGACATGCCCCAGCTGTGTCCTGAATATGTGAAGGACATCTATGCATATCTGCGAAGCCTTGAGGTACCTAACATCTTTTAAAAATGCACCCTGTTTATTTAACCTTCATGACTTCTAAAGCTTCTGTATTCTTGTTACAGAGTCAGCAGTCCATTCGTCCCCGTTATATGCGTGGCTATGATATCAACGGACGAATGCGTGCTCTCCTGGTTGACTGGCTGATTCAGGTGCACTCAAGATTTCAGCTTCTGCAGGAAACCTTGTACATGACCGTAGCCATCCTTGATCGATTTCTCCAGGTATGAGTTAAACGAAATTTATTACAGAAGCTGTAGAGCTGTACCATAAAATTCCATTTGTTAGTATTCTATAACATGAACTATTTTAAAAAAAAAAAAAAAAAAAAAAAAAAAAAAACCTTTTCAGGTCCAGCCTGTGACCCGTAAGAAGCTCCAGCTAGTGGGTGTTACCGCAATGCTGATTGCTTGTAAATATGAGGAAATGTATGTGCCTCTGGTTGGGGATTTTGCCTACATCGCTGACGATGCCTTCACAAAAGCCCAGATCCGAGAGATGGAGATGCTGATTCTCAGTGAGCTGAACTTTGAGCTCGGACGTCCTCTGCCCCTGCATTTTCTGCGGAGGGCTTCAAAGGCTGGGAATGTGAGTTCAGCTTTTATGATCCCTGATGCGGTTTGGCAGATTTGTTGGCGCTTTAAATGTTGAGTCATCTTTGCCTTTTTTTTTTAACATCTGCTTTTTAGGCGGATGCTGAGAAGCATACACTTGCAAAATATTTCCTTGAACTGACACTACTTGATTACGACATGGTCCACTTTAACCCTTCTGAGACTGCAGCTGCTGCTTTGTACCTCTCTCAACTTGTGCTTGATGGCCAAAAATGGGTAAAATTTTCCTTTTAGTGTCTTTCTATAGTGTTTTCACGACATGTATCGGCCATACTGGTGGCACTGAATGTAAACAATGCCACTGAACGAAACTCCCATATTTTTTGGGCTGTACTAATCTGTTGGATCAGGAGAGAACTTTGAGCACTATATTAAAAAAAAAAAAAATTTTGTAGTTGGCCAAACTGAACCAGGATTTCCTGAGTAAGAATCTTGACCACATTCATGTTTGTTCTTATTTCTGGTCAGGTAAATAAAATATTAGTCTAATCTCAAACTGCCTTTTCCCGCTTACTAAGTCCTTCTCCCTATGATTTAGCAGCTTCCACATGGTTTTTCTGTGGTTTAGGCATATCTGGGGTGACTGACCAAATTGTGACATAAGTGCAAACCATCTATGTTTTATTTTTCCTGTTCTAGTCACCAACCCAGCAACACTACTCTACGTATGATGAGGCCCACCTGAAGCCTATCATGCAGCATATTGCCAAAAATGTGGTTATGGTCAATGATGGGCTCTCAAAGCATGTGGTAAGCACTTTTAGACTCTTGTGTGTCAGTTTGGTTCTGCTGAATGCTCTGCTGATGTCTGTCTCTTACAGACTGTGAAAAAGAAATACTCCAGCAGTAGGCTCATGAAGATCAGCCTTCTTCCCCAGTTGAAGTCATCACTTGTGAAGGATCTGGCTGCTCCTCTGCTGTCCAGCTCTTGAGGATCTTTATGTGGGAATGGACACTAAAATCTGCACTTTATTTTGTGTCAGCCATTTTGGGAAATGGACTGCTGCTTTTTAAACTGATGTACATATTCTTGGATTGTCTGTATAAATAAACTGTTTCTACTTTTTAAGATTAAACTTTTAAGCTGGGTTTAAATTGGTTTTTACTTGTATTATAAACTTGCTGTAGCAGTGTTTTTTGCATTACCTCTTAGTGGGCAAATTGAAGCTGGAATCATTAAAATCCAAAGATTTAATACCACTTTCTGACTTGTGTGTTCATGCTAGGCTTGTCTTGTTGAACTTTACTGTTCTGACTTCCTAATTTATACACTACCAGTCAAAAGGGTTAATTATTTAAATTTTTTTTTTTTTTTTTTTTAAACATTATACACTATACAATTCAAAAGTTTGGTGTCAGTTTAAAAAATTCTGCTCTGGTTTTCAAAATTTTTTTTTTTTTTTTTTTTTTTTTTTGAGCTGCAATACAGAATTCTGAAGGATCATGTGATGAGTAATGATACTACTCTAATTCAGCTTTGAAATCAAAGAAATTTCTTTAAAATGTATTCAAATAGAAAAGTTATTTTAAAATTGTAAATTTTGTTTTTGCTGTACTTTGGATCAAATAAATGCAAGCTTGGTGAGCAAACAAGGCTTATTTAAAAACATTAAAAATCTTACAGTCCAATAACGTTTGACTGGTAGTGTATTCTAAACACTCTTAACCCAATTATACATATTGAACTAAAGGTCCAAAGTCTCTTCACCTGTATTCAATGATGTTGCACACATGCTTAGTTTTAAGCAGTTCAACTTCTGGATAGAAAAGGGTTTTAAAGACACTGGATTTCATTCACTAATAATTGTGGATGTTTTTATTAACTTTATGCCTTTACAACATACACATTTGAATACTTGGAGAAGTTTGCTTCCAGAACAAAAATTTACAGATTATGTACTCACCCCCTTGTCATCCAAGATGTTCATGTCTGTCTTCAGTCATAAAGAAATTGTGTTTTTTTAAGGAAAACATTTCAGGATATAGTGGACTTCAATGGTGCTTGTGAGTTTGAACTCCCAAAATGTAGTTTAAATGCAGCTTCAAGGAGCTCTAAACGATCCCAGCCAAGAAAGAAGGGTCTTATCTAGCGAAACAATTAGTTATTTTCTAAAAAGAAAAATTGACAGCTGATATACTTTTTTAACCGCAAATGCTCGTCATGTCTAGCTCTGCGTGAACTCTGTACATTCCGGTTCAATACAGTTAGAGTATTTCAAAAATCTAATTTTTCCTCCAACTTCAAAATCGGTGTTTTACCTTTTTTTGTAAACACTGGGTTGGTACTTCTGCAGCGATATAGGACGATTTTGAAGTTGGAGGAGAAAATAAGATGGGAGTTTTTCGACATACACTAACTGTATTGAACCACAATCCACAGCATTCACACAGAGCTAGACAAGACGAGCATTTGAGGTTAAACAGTATATAAATTTGATATATTTTTTTTAGAAAACAACCGATCGTTTCACTAGATAAGACCCTTCTTCTTCGACTGGGATTGTTTAGAGCTCTTTGTAGCTGCACTGAAATTGCATTTTGGAAGATTAAACTCGCAGGCACCTTTGAAGTCCACTATATGGAGAAAAATCCTGAAATGTTTTCCTCAAAAAACAATTTCCTTACCCCTGAAGAAAGAATGACATGATCATCTTGGATTAACAGGGAGTGAGTAAATTATCTGTAAATTTTTAAGGCCATAATAGTGAGTATAAGGAGTATGTGACTTGAGCATATGTATGGTTTCACTTATTCCTATATTTTATCAAGTTTAGCAAAGTTACTGATGAATCATTTGTGAAAATTGTTCATATTTGACAAATTTGTACATGCATGGTTTGTGAACAAAACCAATTGTCTTTAAGTTGGCGTCTGTTAAACCAATAATAATACTTCTTGCTAAATAAAACAAGGTTATCAACCTCACCCACTACATATCTCTAAAATGTTGAGATTCAGATGTAAAATGACAGCAATATTTCTGTAAACATAAATTAAATTCCTCTTAACTGCCATTTCCTAACATTCAGTTACTAATATCATGTATTTTCAAAATATGTTTTCTAAATTAAAATTATTCAAAATTATTAAAAATCTTCTTAAATTTATGATAACCTCTGACTTCTCTTAAGCACCCAAAATGAAGATGCTGAACACATTTATTGTGGACATATTATTAAATAAAGTTCCATATGGAAGTAACATTTCCATTGATTCATCTAATTTACTTTAAATGCATCATATAGAAAAGGGTAGGATTTACAAGCATAAAGTTTTGATTTTGTTGTATTAGACAAGTCAACATCAGTAGAATAGCATACAATCAGACACCAACTGCCACTTTATTCCTATGAAAAAAAAAATGTTCTTAAGAAAATATGGGAACTTCTTAAATTTTCAAGAAGTGCACTTAAGAACATTCTTATGAATTACTAAACATTTATCTAGAGAACCTTCTTCTTGAGAAGATTTTCATGGATCTTAAGATTCTTCACCGACTAGCACCTTGGCGAATGTTGGTGTTCCTGACCTGACCAGTACATACGTATGATGTCATACTGATAAAATATTTCATAACTATACAGTAACAATGTGCTGATTGTGTGTCTTTTATGCATGGAAATACCACTGTAGTTTACATTTAGACAGTTTTACCCAACTGTTTGCATATTTTGCACAATGATACATTCAGCATTGTTCTGAGATTATGAACTTCAAAAGCATACAAATCATGGTTTTCAAGAGCCGTAGTGCATTTATACATTTGGGTTTCTGTAACACTTTATTTTACAGTCCTGTTCCTCAGGTACATACTATGTATTTATCATAGTAATTACAATAACTAGGTACTAAACCTGAACCTACCCCATATTATCAGACCTTTCTTAGGTAGGTACACTCTAAGTACACGTAAGTCCACATACTGTAAAATAAAGTGCAACTTGGGTTTCTCTTAACTACAAGATAAAAGGCAATAACATGTAAAACGGTCCTTAGCAGCAAAACATTCCCCACTAAAACCATTGATTTGGACATGACTTCAAGAAATTGGAAAGAATTTCAAATAAAAATCATAAACAGCAGGTGACTCTAAAAGGCAAGCACCTTCATTTACATATAAAATTTATCCATTTCAAAAGCAAAATAAAAAAAGCCTGTTCCCACATAAATTGGCTACTTTGTCTCTTCAAGTGAATTAAGATCACCTTAAATATCAATGACAGATGAACAAACCACATCAGAAATAAACTGTAGAATGCTAGAATATAAATACAATAAATAGTTTTGATCAGTGCTCACAGGGACAGTTCAGAATTCGGCGCCCTGGAGAAAAGTTTCGCGTCCCACCGGCGTCTGCCTGCATGGCCTCAAGTGTCCGTGGCACCAGAACGCAGAGCTTCTGAGGAGTTTAACCATAGCTCCTTCCTTCATTATCTCAGTTTTCCCTCCTTTTTTGTCCTTCTTTGTCTAACAAGTCTGCTGAGGTTCGAGTCCGCTCCCCTCGTTAGATCTTAGTCACGTAGTTGTTTGGGAAAAGGCCTTGTTTACCTCTCAGCCTCCCTGTCCACCATCCAGAGGAATCTAGACAAATAATGGACAGATATTAAAATGACTTTGTTCTGGCACAAAACACATTTATATTATGTAAAAGAAGCACTCTCTTACCTTCCTTAATGATGTCAATGATGTCATCTGCGTTGAAACTGAGCTCATCCGTGTCTTGGGCGTCGTAGGCGTACAGAGCTTTACACTGAGGCACCTGGGGCTTCGGCTTGGGAGCTGGTTTGGGACGGCCACCTCCTGGAGTGGGCCTGTTTGTGGACTGTCTGTGGGCCCTTGGAGAAAAGCACAGAGAACATGAACTAATGGACTTGCATGTGACGTTTCTAACATTGTAGCAACCACAGGAACATGCTTCTACGAGTGAAGGTAAGTGTGAAGTCAACTAGGCTCTTGAAGCACCATATAGCTGCCGTGAGAGGGTTAGTTGCCTGATTTTGTGGTGTTAGTTCATGTGTTCCCCACTAGGTGGCGACAGATTTACATTTATTCATCATGTCAGTCTGAACTAGTCTTCATTTCCAAATAGACTAGAAATCCTCCACCTTATTTTTAAAGAGATAGTTCACCCAAAAATGAAAATTCTGTTATTAACTACTCACCCTCATTTCGTTTCAAACTTGTAAGACCTTCGGAACACATAAGATATTTGTTATGATATCTGAGAGCTTTGTGACCCTGCATAGACAGCAATGCAACCATCATGTTCAAGGCCCAGAAAGGTAGTAAGGACATTGTTAAAACAGTCCATGTGACATCAGCGGTTCAGCTGCAATTTTATAGTTACGAGTACACATTTTGTGCACAAAGAAAACAAAAATAATGACATTTTTTCAGTAATTTCTTCTCTTCTATGTCAGTATTTGACAAGCGTATAAAATTAAGGTTGAAGCACTGATGTCACATGGACTATTTTATCAATGTCCTTACTACATTTCTTGGCCTTGAATGTGGCAGTTGCATTGCTGTCTATGCAGGGTCAGAAAGCTCTCAGATTTCATCAAAAACATCTTAATTTGCGTTCATAAGATGAATGAAGGTGCCGTTTTGGAACGACATGAGGGTGAGGAATTAATGACACAATTTTCATTTTTGGGTTAACTATCCCTTTTAGCCCAGAATTATTTTTTTCCGCTGTTGCGATGAAGGGCCATTTGACAGCCCTTCAGCTTTCATGATGTGTCTGTGTCAACCCTCATCATGACTGCAACAGAGAACATGTTAGAAAATGCCCAACCCAAATTCTTTAACCTTGTTAAAGTTCAAGGAAAAAACAGTCTCTCATATAATAAGATATTCACAATCTGAACTCTGTTCAGTTACATACACTACCATTCAAAAGTTTAGGGTCAGTAAGATTTTACTTTTTTAATACTTTTATTTAGCAAGGCGACAATGACCATAAAGACTCTCACTGCAGACGGTGTGCTGTTACAAAGAAATTCTATTCCAAATAAATGCTGCTCCTCTGTCATGGTTTCCAAAAAAAAAAAATTTAGCATCAAAATTGTTTTCAACATTGATGATAATGCTTCTTGAACACCAAATACAGTTGAGGTCAAAAGTTTACATACACCTTGCAGAATCTGCTAAATGTTACTTATTTTCCAAAATAAGAGGGATCATACAAAATGCATGTTAATTTTTTATTTAGTACTGACCTGAATAAAATATTTCACATGAAAGACGTTTACATATAGTCCACAAGAGAAAATAAGTTGAATTTATAAAATGCCCTGTTCAAAAGTTTACATACACTTGATTCTTAATACTGTGCTGTTACCTGAATGTCCCACAAATTCTTTGGTTTTTCAGCAAATGCTTCAGAAGGAAACACAAGGCATTAAGAGCCGGGGGGTGAAAACTTTTGGAATTTGAAGATCATCAGTGAGTGTTTAAACCTTCTGTAATAGTTGCATATGAGTTCCTCAGTTGTCCTCAGTATGAAAAGATGGATCTCAAAATCATACAGTCATTGTTGGAAAGGGTTAAAATACACAAAAATGCTGAAAAAAAAAAAAAAAGAATTTGTGGAACCTGAAGGAGTTTTCTGAAGAACAGTGGGCAGTTTAACCGTTCAGGACTAACAAGGGACTTATGAACAACTATCACTAAAAAAAAAAAAATAAAGAATTTTAAAGAATCAAATGTATGTAAACTTTTGAATGGGGTCATTTTTATAAATTCAACTATTATTTTTATTATTTTCAACTATATTTTACAATATTGCTGTTTTTATTGTATTTTTCATCAAATAAATGCAGCTTTGGAGAGCATAATCAAAATATTACCGTCACTAAACTTCTGAACAGTAGTGGAAAACAAACTTTCATCTATAAAATGTGATAAGGAAATGGAAATCCAAAACAAGACTGAGAGGATGCGATGGTGTTTTTGAAGTTGGGCATCTCTGGTGTTGATCTATCGCTATTCAAATGAACCACAACCACTGCCACCTAACAGAAACTACACACATGCTCAGACTCACATTCCTCCATTGTCAGATGGTTGTCGATTTCTGCTATGGTAAAGAGATACATGCATGTTACATTCAAATGCAGATTACTATTTTGTTTGCATGGATAATGTCTGGTAGTTGAGCTCCAGCTATGCGTCTAGCAATCAGACAAATGTTTACCGTTCGTTGTTAGCTATATAATTTCAAGAGTGTGTGTGTACGCTGTGTGTTCTCACCCTGCGGCCCCTTGGTCTGGTACTCTGAGGAAATCCAGGTTGGGTTGCTGGGGTGCCTGTCTGCTGCCTCTGTCCTTGAGCTGACTGACATTAGTAGGCAAGAACGGACGGGCCGTGTTTCCAGATGTTGGTCTCTGATTACTGTGATGTTGCGAGTTTCTCTGATTGGCAGTGTGATGTGGATTCTTAAGTCCTCCATTCTGGTGAGCAACTGCTGGGAAGCATACAAGCTTTAGATCTTTTGATCAAACGCATGTTGACTGAGGTACTGAGAAGATTAGGAAAGCTGGGTTAATGTACCTGGAGGGCCAGGTGCGACTCGCGTTGGGGTGTGGTGGTGCGTCCTGGACATGTTGGGACGGCTTTGAGTGACGCCCTGCTTAGTAGGACCTGAAAGATTTAATTTGGGTGTATGAGATCTCGCATGGATGGATAACTAACATTCAATTACATAATGTTAAATGATATTGTGAATAACACATGACACGAGTCATCACTTACGTGAGTTTTTGGACAGACCCGGTCCAATGCTGACCTGCAGCATTTTGTTTGAGGGTCGCAGCACAGCTACGTCACCTTGACCTTGGATAAACTGCACCTGTCTGGATCCTCCGGCATTCCAGGGTCCCCATCCTTCTTTCTTCAGTTTCATTTCCAGCCTGCAGGTCCAGTCACAGTCATTCATTAGTGTACAGTGGCCACAAAAAGTATTTGGACATTACTTAAAATGTTTGAATTAAAAATCGTACTGTTCAAAAACTTTTTTGACTGGTATGTATGTATGTATGTATATATATATATATATATATATATATATATATATACACATACACACAATATTAGTGTTTAGTGTGCATTTTGATCAAATAAATACAGCCTTGGTGAGCAAAAAAAAAATCTTTCAAAAGCAAAAATTCCAAAAGGACAAATGTAGTTATTATTCTTAAGATCATATTGTGCATTATATGCATAATTAAGGCACTGAAAACATGTTTTAATGCATTATTCTTTCTACAGCTGTAACAGTGTATAGATTAGTATTATAATGTATTATAACTGGTTATAATTATTCTTAAGAAAATACAACGGATTATAAAGTGCATTACAATGCACAACTAATGCATTAAAACTACTCTTATAATTCATTATACTCAAGGCTTTTACCAAATTCTTATTTGGTTTTAATCTTTCCACTTTTTTGTTAATGATAAAAGTCATGGCTCTGCTATAACTATAGCTACGGTAAATATTTTTCAACTTACGTGGTGCTAAATTTGAGAGGTAGTTTTTTCTGTGTTCTCTCTTCATATCGGCGTGCCAGTAAACTGATGAACTCCGTCTTGAATACACACTCCAGCAGGCTGTCATACTCCTCCTCGTGCAGGATCATGAAGTCATCCTGCATTGTGCTGTAGGGAAGACAAATGACTTCTCAAGATCTGAAATGACCACATTTGTTCAATCATTCAACACGAGTCTTTTATTTCAGGTTGCACGTGTTGAGGCATTTTGGGGGTTTCCACAGACTCACAGGTTGTTGGGTCCCAAAAAAAAAACAAAAACTAATGATACGGGTTTCCATGTCTAAGACACATGCAGAGATGCCCTGCTTCACCCAATAAACTTAAGTCCTTTCTAATGAGTTTTTTACAAGGTGTACTCTCCCTTCCCAGCAACACCTGGTTCATATTATTGACAACCCCCCACTCCAAAACCGAAATACGCAAGGTTGTGGGGGGCTGGTACCTCGTCCTTGGTCCTTATATGTCAGATGAGTAATCTAGGTTAGGTTCTCTCTGAGAGAGTTCTGAATGTTTGATCCTTTCCAGCAAACACTAAAAAAAAAAAAAAAAAAAAAAACTATAAATGTTTTTAAGAGACCGAAGCTTTGTATATCGCAGACTATAACATGTGTTAAGAAACACAGGGCAGACGATGGCTCTAACAGCTAGACTGGACCTTTGATGTCTCTGTGCCTATAATTCTGCAGATGGTTATGCAAGGCATTTTGGGACTGCATACAGGCTCTGTTTTACATATGGGAGGAAAGTTGCAGCCCATTTTGCAGCCTCCTTGCAGCTCACAGGTTCCTATTCAAATGATCGAAAATGTGTGCTGTTTCGCCTCAAATGCTTAATTTTGTTGTAGCTTGCTATTACATTAAAAGAACAGACTAAGCTTGTGCGCTGACGTACCTTAGGGAAACAGCCATTATCTTCTCTACGTCAATTTTGCGCTTTAGGACCTCTTTCACCATCCCTTTCTCTGGCCCCTGCTTCACCTTTTCTCTTCCAATCAGGTAGACAGATTTAGGGGTAAGGATCAGGTCTCTCTTGATGCTCTGAACAGATAAAAAACAAAGTTTTAGACACTCATATATACCTAGAAATGTTGCATGTCATCTTGGCCAATTTTGACCTGTTTGCTAAAAAGTCAAAGATATATTAAATCTTCGTAACTAAGCAATATAAGCTGTACTGGCCACAGCTGTGTGCTAATTTGGGTAGCCTCACCTTAAACCGCCTGTCGAATTTGTTGACTTTGTCCGCAAAATCGATCTTTTCCCTTTTGCCCACAAACTGCCTGAGCTCGGGCCGGTCATCCATACCTATGTAATCACCCACAAAGTTCCTGTTCAAGCTGTGCCTTCTTCTCTCCTTCCTGTTCAGCAGCAGATCAGAGGCTGGAAGAGGATAGAATCAGTGTTTAGTGTTATTTTCAAAAAACTTTAGTTCTTATGGCATGACTTGCCATCAGAAGAGACATCAGAAGAGTATGCTTGAAAATAAATGAGACGTGATGTGTGAAGAAAATAAGAAAAACTGAATTAAATGTCACTTGTGAATATTATTACAATTTAAAATAAATGTTTTGTATTTTAATATGTTTTAAAATTCAAAAAATTGAATTTTCAGCAGCCATTATTCTACTCTTCACAAATATGATGCTCAAGAAATGTACTGTCAAAAAGTATTCAAAAAGCAAAAGTATTCATACCCCTTCATTTTTTTTCACATTATGTCGAAGCCTCATGTTAAACAGCTTTAAATTACTTTTTCCCACATCAGTCTACACTCTATACACCATGATGACAAAGCACAAAACAGGTTTGTGACAACTTTGCAAATTTATCAAATTCAGGTTTCTTCAGAAATGCTTGATTGTGTTCAAGGCCAGGCTGTGGCTGGGCCACTTAAGGACATTCACAGAGTTGTCTATAAGCCACACTTGCTGTGTGGTTAGGGACAACTGTCCTGTTGGAAGGTGAACCTTCTGCCCAGTCTGAGGTTCTGAATGCTGTAGACTGGGTTTTAATTAAGGCTATCTTAATTTTTTGGTACACTGAGCTTTCTTTCTCTTCTGACGAGTCCCTCAGTCCCTGCCGCTGAAAAAAGCCCCACAGCAGGCTGATACCATCACACTTCACTGTTGGGATGGTACTCTGCAGGTGAGGAGCAGTGCCTGTTTTCCTTCAAACATGATGCTTGGAATTGAGGTTCATCAGACCAGAGAATCTGGTTTCTCACAATCTGAGAGTTCTTTAGGTGCTTTGTTGCAAATTCCAAGTGGTTTTTCATTTGTCTTCACTGAGGAGGATTATGTGTGGTCACACCACCATAAAGCCAAGATCAGAGTGTTGCATGGATGTTTGTCCTTCTGTAAGTTTCTCCCCTCTGCATACATGATTGTGGAGCTCAACTAGAGTGACCATCAGCTTCTTGCTCACCAGTCTAACCAAGGTCCTTCTCCATCATTTGCTAAGTCCTAGTTGTTCCAAACATCTTCCATTATGGATAATGGAGGCTACATGCTTCTGTAAACCTTCAATGCAGCAGAATTATTTTCTGAACTCTTCCCCAGATCTCTGCCTTGACGCAATACTGTCTCTGAGCTCTACGGGCGGTTCTATTGACTTCAGGGCTTGGTTTTTGCTGTGATATGCATTTTCAGCTGTTAGACCGTTTATTGAGTGCGTGCCTTTCCAAATCATACTCATTCAAATGAATTTGCCACTCTAAGTGTAGTAACGTCAATAAGCAACATGAATGCTCCTGAGCTCATTTTCAAGTGTCCTATAAAAGGGTATGAATTAGGGCTGCATGATAAATCGCATGCAATTGTGAGGCTTGTTTAGTCAGTAAAGCTGATACTTTGATTAGTAGTAAATCTCCATCACGTGCGTTCAGCTGGAGCAGCAATTAGTACACAGAGTGTATTGCAGCCCTAGTATGAATACTTACGCAATGGAATCATTTCATGTTTTTAATAAATTTGCAAAGTTGTTACATACCCATTTTATGCTTTGTCATTATGGTGTATGGAGTGTAGATCGATGTGTAAAAAAAGTAATTTAAAGCATTTTAACATAAGGATGCAACATAAAACGTGAAAAAATGAAGGGGTATGAATACTTTCGCAAGACACTGTATGTATTTATTTATTAATTCATTCATTCAGTATTTACTTATAATTATACTTTTGAGCGAAGGCATAACAATTTCAATAATAATACTTTTGAACGAACCCAAACTTTTAAACAAAGTTTATGTCCACAATTAGACACAGTAGTGGGGGTGAAAAGTGTTTCAATAAAGTGTTTTTATTCTAAAACTTAGCTAAAAGGGCACATAGCTGAATAAACACCCAAACATGATTACCCAGACAAGGTGGGAGGTTTTTGTCTTTGTGTGTCTATTATTACTTTTAAATATAATGACAATAATTCAGCTGAAAGCAGAAGTTGAGGTCAGACTCCAAAGATATACAGGGGAAAACCACTGAATTTCCCTTTAAACTGTGATACATTCTTCCATGTTCTACTATCTCATAATGCATTTGCCTTTGCATGCAGGTGCTTGTTTGTAAAATCTCACTTTAACCTCGCTCAAAACTCATCTGAAGGTTAAACTCACCCTCCTCTCTCATTTGAACGTATTTCTTCCGTGCACAATATCTCCTCCAGGCCGTCTGAATGGTTCTGGCATAACCATCGAATTTGCGCTCTCTAGTTTCCTCCAGCAGGAAGAGCTGTGAACAGAATATAATGCAGGTTGTTTAATCAAAACAAATTAAAGGGCTCACAAAATCATCAGGTATTAGTTTGAATCAGTCAAACGAATTATGTGCTGAATCTGCATTCTTATTGACTCAACAATAGTGAATAGAGCTGCATAACCCCATCCATTACACTAAAGGTCACCCTTCGTTGGAACTGACCCACTAGGACACACAGCGGGTTCAGTCTATCCTTGTCATGCAGCAGTTTCTCTATTTCAAATTTTATATTTCTCTTCCTCAGAAAGCAACTGTTCAAAGTGTTCTGTGGTCATCCCATAATGCTCTGAGCACTGTACAGCTCTGCTGTGTTTCCTGTATGTCCTCAAAACACACTGTCACAGCTCTGCTGCACCGTAGACTAAACATCAGATCCTATCATTATCACAAAGGCCTGGCACTGACTCTCTCTCTCACAAACACACACACATATACACACATAAACACACACAAACGGCTGGCACAGGATGAGAAATTATGAGCCAACGCACAGTGAAATCCCCCTTTGTTTCCCATCCCACACACAAACTAACACACATCCACAAACCTCCCATTGATAAACAGTTTAATGTTATGGCTAATAGCTGATAAATAACACATTTATAACAATTATACTGTTTGGTTCAAATAAATGAAAAATAAACATTTTACATGCATAAATATGCATTTTGAACAGTGTTTGAAGGTTTAAATAAACGCTTCAAATAATGTATATCAAAATAATGACCACAATGCAAAAGTTTTTCTCCCCTTAATTTTGTGGTAAAATGTCTCATGCAAACACTGTAAGACTCATCTTTATCAGCTCTCAGCAGGATCAAAGAGTTCATTCTGGCAAAGCAACTACTACATACACACTCTCTCTCACTAAAGAAATTCCTGTAGTCATGAACTAATTACTCGGTGTCAGCACCTTATCTTAGAAGGAGTTTTGTTTTGAAAAGCCGGGCTGCTTAAATCTGGGCTCTCCCTTATTTAATATTACACACACACACACATTGAAAAGGCCACGTTTTAGCACCTATATGCCACAGTCACACATCTCTGGATAATCTGGTGCATTCATGCCGAGCCACAGAGCCTTATTCTGTGGGTCTACACATACGTGTGTACATCTAAATGTCAACAGTGAGATCACAGCACATCCACAAGCAGTGCTTTCATAAGCAGTGCAAAAAAAAAAAGCACTGTGGAAAAAGCAAAGCTGTCTTGGACATAACAGAAGCAGCTTTACCACAGCACTGCAGTTGTGTATCAGATCCAGAGTAATGTTGACCTAACAGTGCTGACGTGGGACCGGCCCAGTGTCCCTCCTCCTTCCCTGCTGACTGCCCACTATTCATCAGCACTCTGAGCTGAGCTGATGTCTGCGAGACAAAGGCTGACTTTTACACTTCACCTCTCTCCTGCTATTAACGCACAACTGAAATGTTAGAAGAAATCAAGAAGCAATGTTCTACATGCTGATTACAGATAAGCTTGTGTCAGCTGTTGCTGGTGTATCTTGTCGCTAATATTATGTGTTTTATCTGAAAACAATTTAAAATTTATTGTATAGCTCACCCAAAGTATAGTTTAATAGTTTACCCTTGTGAACATGTGTCGAAAACTGGCACAGAAGAGAAGAAATTGTTGAATAAACTCATTATTGTTTCAAAAAATTTCATAACATTACGGCTGAACCACTGATGTCACATGGACTATTTTAATGATGTCCTTACTACCTTTCTGGGCCTTCAACGTGGTATTTGCATTGCTGTCTATGCAGAGTCAGAAAGCTCTTGGATTTCATCAAAAATACCTTAATTTGTGTACCAAAGATGAACGAAGATCTTAAGGGTTTGGAGCGACATGAGGGTGAGTAATTAATGACAGAATTTTCATTTTTTGGTGAACTTTCCCTTTAAGAAATGAAAGTATATGGACATTGATACATTTTTTTAAAATAACAGCATCCTTGAATTATAACAAAATACTAAAAAAAGTGGCATTTACACTACTGTTCAAAAGTTTGAGGTCAGTACGTTTTTTTGGTTTGTTTGTTTTGTTTTAAAAATATTTTTTTTTAATAAAAATTTTATAAGGCATTAATATGTGCTTAATTAGTACTAATAAATGGCTTATATTCTAGTAATATGCATGCTAATAAGCAACTAGTTAAGAAACCATAAAATAAAGTGTTACCAAAAGTTTGTAAATTTGTGAATTCATGAATTTCTGCATTTTAATGTGTTTGAAAGACAAAATCTTTTTAAAGATATAGAAATACATGGTTGACCTACAGAGTGATCATTCAAATAAAAGAGGAATTATTAAGAATCAATAAATTATGAATAATTTATTGCTATTGTGTAAATAATATGTAATCATGTAATCCATAAAAAAGTAACTGCAGTCTGATAATGAGTACTTTAAAATGTAATTTAATCTAATCTAATTACAAGTACTTCAATTTTAAATCAGATTATGTAATCCAGATAACATGCAATCAATTACTACTCAGCTCTGTTTATAAGATAACAAAAGATTTCTATTTTAAATACATGCTGTTCTTTTGAACATTCTATGCATCAAATCAAGGTTTCTACAAAAATATTAAGTAGCACAATTTGTAAATTTTAGAACACCAGAATTATATTTTTAAAAAATTGCACGCCAAATCAGCATATTAGAAGGATTTCTGAAACCAAAGGTAAAAATCAAGATGATAAGAGGTTTGGTTTTAAATGATAAAAAGTGTTCAATATTAAGACAAAAAGTATTTGGACACTTTCTGGCTGTTACACAAGGTATGGTCACATTAGACTGTGTTCCTTTCACCTTCATTCATACATATATGTGAACGTGGGAGAGCCGGAACACAAACAAGTACGTAGGAGGTTCCTATTTCAACATTTGGTGAATTCTGTCATGAGAAGTCTTAAAGGAGAAGTCCACTTTCAGAATAACAATTTACATATAATGTACTCACCCTCTTGTCATCCAAGATGTTCATGTCTTTCTGTCTTCAGTCTTAAAGAAATTACGTTTTTTGAGGAAAACATTTCAGGATTTTTCTTCATATAATGGACTGGTATGGTGCCCCGAGTTTGAACTGCCAAAATTCATCTTAAATGCGGCTTCAAGCGATCCCAAATGCAATTTTAAACAATCCCAGCCGAGGAAGAAGGGTCTTATCTAGCAAAACGATCGTTATTTTCATAAAAATAATACCATTTCTATACTTTTTAATGTCAAAATCTCGTCTTGTCTTACTCTGCCTGAACTCTGTGTATTCTAGCTCATGAAAGTTAGGGTATGTTGAAAAACTCAGACCGTATTTTCTCCCTCAACTTCAAAATCGTCCTATATCGGTGTTTTACCGTTTTTGTTAAGGTTGTTTGATCTTCTTTGCATGTTCACTTTGCAAAGACTGGGTCGGTACTTCTGCAACGATGTAGGATGATTTTAAAATAATTTTTGAAGTTGAGGGAGAAAATATGGTCTGAGTTTTTGGACATACCCTAACTGTCTTGAACTAGAATAGAATTCAGGGAGAGTAAGACAAGACGAGCATTTGAGATTAAAAAGTATTTAAATTGTTTTTGTTTTTTTTTTCATGAAAATAACCGATCATTTCACTAGATAAGACCCTTTTTCTCGGCTGGGATCGTTTACAACTGCATTTGGGATTGTTTGAAGCCGCATTTAAACTGCATTTTGAAAGTTCAAACTCGGGGCACCATATCAGTCCATTATATGAAGAAAAATGCTGAAATGTTTTCCTCTATAAACACAATTTCTTTACAACTGAAGAAAGACATGAACATCTTGGATGACAAAGGGGTGAGTAAATTATCTGTAAATTGTTGTTCTGGAAGTGGACTTCTCCTTTAAAGAGTCATCCAAAAATGAAAATTCTGTCATTAATTACTCATCCTCATGTTGATCCAAACCCGTAAGACCTTTGAATCGCTGATGTCACATAGACTATTGTAACAATGTGTTTACTACCTTTCTGGCTCTTGAATCTGGTAATTACATTGCTTTCTATGCAGGGTTGGTCAGAAAGCTCTCAGATTTAATCATAAATATCTTAATTTGTGTTCCGGAGATCAACAAATGTCTTATGAGTTCGGAACGACATGAGGGTGAGTAATTAATTAATTTCCACAAGTTGATATGATTATTTAGGGTCTTAATGAAAAGTCTATAATATACTTTATATAACTTCATATTTATTAAAACAGACTTTTTTTCAAATTTGAAATCCAAACTTGTCACATCTTACCGACTCAGGGGCTTTGATGAAGATTTTGGTATGTCCGAGCTGATACTGGTCTTGGTCCATGTTTACGGAGCGCAGGAGATGCAGCACACCCTGCTTCTCATCCCCGCGCCACGTCGGCCATGACTCTTTTGTCAAAATGGCATACCTATAAC
Organism: Labeo rohita; assembly: GCF_022985175.1. Taxonomy (NCBI): domain Eukaryota; kingdom Metazoa; phylum Chordata; class Actinopteri; order Cypriniformes; family Cyprinidae; genus Labeo; species Labeo rohita. Next base: position 31,920,181 of record NC_066875.1, on the reverse strand, counting down.
AGAGGAACGAGAGGTGGTTTCTTCGTTTGGAGAATGAAGTCATATATTTTAGTAAAGTATGCATTTTTCATATATAAAAGTATAAAATGCTCAGCTGAAAGTCTTGTGAAGTGAAGCCATGTGTAAATAAACTGTATGCAGTGTGTGTGTGCAAGACAAACACTGGGAGGGTGGAGTAAAAAAGTAACTCTAAAACCAATAAGACGTTTAATATTAACACACCAAAGGATGATTCAGGTTGTTAATAACCCAATGAAGCATGTAAAGTAATTGATGTCATAATGGAAGAATTAGACTCTTAAGCCAACACAATGACGTCTGTTTACCACACATTGAGATGAAGAACGTACTAAGGGAACTGCTTAACTATTGGCCCACAACAAAAGATGAACCGAAATTCATCAACATGAAAGCCATAACACAAACTTCCAACTCTAAGATCTCTCTTCCTTCTCTTTCTGAAGCGGTTTCTTGTGAAAATGTGGTGTCTTCTCATTGAATGACAAAATTCTAATGCCAGATGAACATATGCTTTCATTCCATGATGTTCTATAAAGAGCTCCTTGTCAGGCTTTGAGGATGATTGATGAATCTGAAACTGTCTTTACCTGTTCAAAAACTTGCGGAAGATTCTTCTGTAAGCATAGCCGGCACGTCTTACTCTAATGTTCTCCTTCAAACCCAGATACTCCACCTGGTGTTTCACTCTAGAGAGAGAAAGAGAGAGATGGAGAGGAAGCAAGGAAGGAACGAAGGAAAGAAGGAAGGAAGAAAGGTTAATATTTACAGCAACAACTCAAAAAGCCCCTTTACAGAAATTTTTCTAAGCCTGTTGCAATTTCATGAACAAATAAGGCATTTCTGGTAGTTTCCCCATCAGTCTTTCCAAAATACACGACTAAATAAATGCAAATCTTTTGGACACACATCCTGGGAATGAAATTGAGTGCTAATTATACTGCCTAACATGAACAATGCTCACAAGCCCTCATAACAGGAAGACCATTAGAGTCTAAACAATGCAATGCACCGGATCAGAACATTTCATTCCAAGTTTCATTCCAAAAACACTATGGCAGTAGAGGAAAAAGGCAGGAAAAGTAAACAATCAAAAAAAGGTGAAAGAACTGTCAGGACAAAGGACACCCATGCTGAGAAATTAAATCAGAATTCTTTTGTTGCTACGTTCCTTTGTTTTCCACTTTGTTTTCCATTAAAAATGTAGTACTTTCTTGTACTCAAGCAAGTCTTTGACTTTTACTTTACTTGAGTGACTAGCTTTCTAATGTAATTAAGTTTTAAATGATATTTAATATAAAATGTAATGCAGTAAAAAGTGCAATATTATGCTTTGGAATGTTGTGAAGTAAGTTTTTCTAAAGCAAAACACTGATAAAGTACAGACACATGAAAATTAATTTTAAAAGCACAGCAAAAATACTTCGCTACTGTCTGCCTCTTAAAGGCAAAAGCTACTTAGTGAGAATGTTTTGCTCTCAAACCATTAGTTTGTTTTTTACTTTAACATTAATAATGGCCACTTTCACAAACTGTAATACTTGAATAATACTTCTATCCTTTAATAATGCTTGGGAAGCAAGAATTAAACTTTCCCATGACGGTGGACTCTCACCTGCTCTCCTCCCAGTCTTTGGGCTTCTTGGTCTCATTGGGTTTGATACAGCGGATGTAATGAGGTGTACACTTCATCAGGGTGCTCACCAGATCGTTGGCTTGTTTCTGTCATTGCAAAAACAAAGAGGAAGTGTTAGATCGAGACCAGAATCTGTGGCATGTCGTTTAGCTACCAGTTTAGTATGAGTAGAAACAGGTTCATAGACCTTCGGGATGAGACCCAACTAACCTTGATTTTACTCCCTGCAGTAGTGGGTCTGCCTTTTTTTTCAGCATTGAGGTTTTCTGGGAACAGGGCACGGATGAAAGGTCTAAAAAGAATCAAATCCAGACAGGAATGATTTGGGGCTGGTAGAAAGAGAGAAAAATACAGCAAGAGAAATACAGACTGTAACAGACAGGAAATGTTTTGAATCGTGTCTCTCTACTGCAGACCAGGGTCACTTGAATTCCTCCAAGCCACAGTGCACATTGTTTCGGAGATCATCATCACTGGGACAGTCTGAATACCTGTGGTTTTAAATCTCTGCTGCTCATGATCTGTTTACTTACTTTTTACTGACATCCAGGATCTAGCATTATTGGTTTCCTCATAGCATCTGTACAGTATTAATATTCCTAAAATATCAGTGTATGTCAAAGGGCAGATTTTGTACCAGATGCCATTTAGTTATAAAAGAAAATCATATGCGTCTACTTTTATTAAAGAAGAAGTCTACTTCCAGAACAACAGTTTACAGATAATGTACTCACCCCCTTGTCATCCAAGATGTTCATGTCTTTCTTTCTTCAGTTGTAAAGAAATTGTTTTTTGAGGAAAACATTTCAGGCCTTTTCTCCATATAATGGACTGATACGGTGCCCCGAGTTTGAACTTCCAAAATGCAGTTTAAATGCGTCTTTAAACGATCCCAAATGCGTTATAAACTATCCCAGCCGAAGAAAAAGGGTCTTATCTAGTGAAACGATCGGTTATTTTCATTTAAAAAATATAATTTAAATACTTAATACTTACTCTCAAACGCTCATCTTGTCTTGCTCTCCCTGAAACCCGTGTCTTCTGGTTCAAGACAGTTAGGGTATGTGAAAAACTCCAATCATTCTCCAATCAATCTTCAAACGATTTTGAAGTTGAGAGAGAAAATACAATCAGAGTTTTTCAACATAACCTAACTGTCATGAACCAGAGTACACAGAGTTCAGGGAGAGTAAGACAAGACGAGCATTTGACATTAAAAAGTATAGAAATTGTATTATTTTTTTGAAAATAACCGATTGTTTCACTAGATAAGACCCTTCTTCCTCGGCTGGGATCATTTACAACCGCATTTGGGATCGTTTCAAGCCACATTTAAACTGCATTTTGGAAGTTCAAACTCGGGGCACCATAGCAGTCTATTATATGAAGAAAAATCCTGAAAAGTTTTCAAAAAACAATTTCTTTAGGACTGAGGAAAGAAAAACATGAACATCTTGGATGACAAGGGGGTGAGCACATTATCTGTAAATTTGTGTTTCTGGAAGTGAACTTCTCCTTCAAGGGTGTTGGGATGTCAAAGGAATATTCTAGGCTCAGTCAAATTTCTGCAGTATTACAGGTTTAAATGCAGAAATGAAGTTAATATTTTACATTAAAGACAAGTTTTTTTGTTATTTTAAACAGAAAGATTTCACATAAGCATGATTTGTTCTGAAACCTCTTTATTGAGTTTAAGATAAGGGAGTGGAGCTGCAGGGTTACGTCTATGCAGATGCCCTACTTTGTCACTGAATCGACAACTAAGATTTCTCTTTCTTCTGTTCTATGCATAGGACCTGCTGGGCGGTGCAAAGGAAGTTCCCCCGCGAACTGTGTGTGTATGTGTGATGCAGATATATACGCATGACAGCACGTGTCTGAATGTCGTCTGAAAACGGACCCCCATAAGGCTTTACAAAGGGCTGCGGGAGGAGACGGTTTGCACCAGATGGCTTCTGAGGCCCAAAAGAGGCCCAGGAGCACATAAGAGCGACGGGCACGCTCTACAGTCCTACTCCCTTGAGAGACAGAGGGGCCTTTTGGTGTCAGAAACAATGATAATCTTTTGCACACTTCTATTATAGGCCCTTCAGCTGGCCTGATTATATCCATGATTTACATATATTAAGATCTTCAAGTGCTCAGAGAGTCTGCTACAAGCAGCTGTTGGATGAGATCACAGACTGGCTGATTTTTATGATGGAGAAGTGATACTTACATTTCACTGCTCTGCATCAGCTCGATCAGGTCAGTGAACAGCACATCCCTGTTCCTCTCACAGAAACCCTCTGCGTCATAAGACACCTGGAGAGACACATAACAGATCATTTAAATGGTTGTGTGTTCTGGACAGGGTTAGAAACTCAAATCATCTGTTTGAGCCACAGTTGAGCTAATAGATGCTCAGATCAATGTCAGTTCAACCAGCTAATTACTTACCTACAGTCTCTGTATATACATATGGGAAAGTAGAGGGTATTTAAACCTTGTAAAATGACTCAATTTATAAATAAATAAATAAATACATATATAAATATTATAAGACTGGTATTTCATTTTGATCTGGACTTTGCTTTTATATCTGTTAAAATTATTTATACTGTACACTTTATACAAATATTCTAATATATTATTTCAAAATACACTACCAGTCAAAAGTTTTTGAACAGTAAGATTTGTATTGTTTTCTTTAAGTCTGCGCACCAATACTACATTTATTTGATCCGAAGCAGAGCAAACTGTTTTCTATTTGAATATATTTTAAAATGTAGTTTATTCCTTTGATTTCAGAGCTGAATTTTTAGCATCATTACTCCAGTCACATGATCCTTCAGAAATAATTATAATATTGATTTGCTCCTCAAAAAACATTTATTATTAATATGTTGAAAACAGCTGAGTAGAATTTTTTCAGGTTTCTTTGATGAATAGAAAGTTCAGAAGAATAGCATTTATCTGAAATAGAAATCTTTTGTAACATTATAAATGTCTTTATCATCACTTTTGACTAATTTAAAGCATCCTTGCTGAAGAAAAGTATTAATTTCAATTCAATTTCTAAATAAATAAATAAATATATCAACTGTATAATAAATGATTCTTGAACAGCAAATCAGCATATTAGAATGATTTCTGTAGGACCATGTGACACTGAAGACTGGAGTAATGATGCTGATAATTTAGCTTTGATCACAGGAATATATTATATTTTTACTATTTAAAAAAATGCTTTCTATTTGAATATATTTTAAAATGTTTCACCATATTACTGCTTTAGCTGTATTCTGGATCAAATAAATGCAGGTGCAGGTGAGCAGAAGAGACATCTATAAAAATTATATTAAAAAAAATTACGGTTTAAAAACGTTTGACTGGTAGTGTATGTATCTCACAAGTGCAAATCATTTAGAGATATTCTCCTTTGTAATTTTATTATATTATTTTTTTATTATTTTATTTCTTTTTTTTGTTTAGGGTTTTATTTGGCTCTTATTGCTTGTTACTGTTTTTACCCACTTTGTTTACTTTTTAATTAATTAAGTAATTTAAATGCAGTCAATGCTAGAATACACTTCCTTTTTTATTTTAAATAAGTTTTCCTTTGTTTTTAGAACATGCTTGTTATAAATCTACTGGTGCAGGATGTGGACGGACTCCCCCTGCCTCCCCTCAGAGCACGCCTCATTGAACACGGGGTATGTGGATGGTACCACACATACTCAACTACCTCAAGGCAACAAAGTGTAAAGGAGAGACAGCGAGAGCTGAAAGTAAAGAAACAGTTTATCTAGTTTTTATGGAAATTAAAAATAGAAAAAGAAAAAAAAGAAAGAAAATGATTTAATAACACCGCAAAAGAGTGCGGGGATGTGGGTAAAGAGATGCTTGATTCAGCGAGAGATATAAATACCTTGCCAGCATAATGGTGGATGATGAAGCCCTGGTTCCAGCTGTTAAAGTGCTCGTGATTGTTGATCTGCATTCGGAGCTTCTGCAGCATCGTCTGATCTGCACCCTCACCCTTCGCATGCATAGTAGCACACACATCGTCCAGTATACTCATGATGCCTGGTGGATTCTGGGAAAGGACACAAAGTAATAGTGAGATTGATTTAAATTGTAAAATGCATTTTTATTTTTAAAATTAATTTAGAGACATCCTACTGGCTCCTTAATAATTTTATTTATTTATTCTTTTTAAAAATGTTTCATACTCCGACATGTAAAGCATCTTGATCTGTATTTTAAGTTTGAAAGGTGACATACAAATAAAAACTTTTCATTAGTGGTAGTAGTAGTAGTGTACTCTTTTATACAGTTTTAGATAATGTATAACATGTTGCATTGCAGAAAATCAACTTTTAATTATTTTACCCACATATTATACTATATAAAACACTTACAAACATTTAAGTCTAAAATGTCTGAAACTGTTTTCGCCCACATTCACAGTCTGTCAAGCTTAATCACAACTCAGGAAATGAATCATCATATGTGAACCTCGGTATAAACAATCCATGTCCAAACACACAGTTGTCTGTATTGTCAGAAAAGTCAGATCTCTCTTTCTATCCATGAAAGGAAAACAGCTTGTAAATTTCTCACAGACAAGCATTAGCTTTTAGCAGTGACACAGAGAAGCACTTTCTCACACGCTGTCAAACTGACATGGATGGTTAAGGTTCTCCCTTGTTGTGAATTTCATGGCTCTGTGTGTCTAGTCTCTCTGTGAGTGAAGCAAATTGAATTTGGAGGCATATCAAGCATTTTGAGGCCATTAGACAAATAGTCATGGGAAGAGAAAAGAGGCTTGTGTGGATATGGATCTGAACTTCTTAGTTCGCTAATGTTAGTTTTATCGATTTACCGCACTAAGCAATGATAGATCAGATCCAGCTTTTGAAATAGATGGATTGTTTTGCACAGTTACTGAAACTTACTATTTTACTCTCAATGAGGTCACAGACAATCTTATTGTTGAAGTACTCTATGGGAGTCCATCGGATTCCTTCCTGTACATACTCTTCCTGAAGAGAGCAAAAAGAAAAACGATGAAAATGATCCTGTACAAGGGTGGAGAAGAAGTACATAGTCCTTCCTGTACCGCTAGAAATAGGTTAAGGGAAAGACGGGATAGATTCAAGACACAAATCCATGTCACTTACAGCGAAAACAAAAGCATAGGGGAGAAGTGTTACCTGCTCAGCTTTCAGAGTCAGCTCAATGAAAATCTGTTGCAGTTTTTCATTCACAAAGTTGATACAAAACTGTTCAAATCCATTTTTCTACAAAGCAAATGAAAACAAAAAGAGATACTGTAACTATGATCGAAAAACAAGTAGTAGTGGTGACAAAGAAAACAAATAAGTTGCAAATAAGCTTAGGTGATAATGTAAACAATGTTATTATTATCAACAGCATTTAAATTACACAATTGGTGCATGAGAATTCAGCATTTAGTTGGAATTGGAACTAAAAGGATTGAAAGCTTTGTTATCCAGCTTCACCCTTCTTACAAAGACAACACAGGCAGTTATCTTAAAGATCTCAATACCAGATGCTAAACTAAGAGATTATCAGATTAGTCAAGCTCATTAATATGTTATCTGTTTACCACAGGACAGGGGAACCAATCCAGGCAATTAAAAATCAGTCATTTCATCTCATTAGGTAGACACAGTTAGCTACACATCCTATTAACTGTTGTGAAAATAACCATTCCATTAGTGACGATTGAATAAAATACTCACCTGAAAAATCTCAAAGCCATAAATATCCAATACTCCAATGTTCAGCTCCTGATGGTCTTTAACCATGGCTTTATTGATTGACTAAAGAAAGACAGGAATCCATTAAATGCTTATTTTTTCTCTAAAATCTTTTTTTTTAAAGGGATATAGGTGTATATGGCTTGTACCTCCACCAGGTAGTCAAAAACACGAGAGTGCAGGGCTTTGGAGAGAGCGTCACGAGTGAAACACGCCTGTTCCACATTCAGTGTTACGTCTATGGACTCTGACTTGCCTCCCCATTTGCCGTCCATTTTGCGGCTGGTGAGTTTTTCTTTAAGACGATGCTGATTGATCCCCAACAGGAAGGCAGGAAATGCCAGAACTATGAGCAGGAGAGTTGGGTAGAGTCAGAATCATAATTGCACACAATGTCATACACAAGTGTTTCTTAACGTGTAATCAGTCCTGGGTGATATAACGGTTCAAACAGTTTGAATTATACACACTGTATGCATTTTTGAAAAATCGGCATACAAGTGGCTAGGCAACAAAGACAGTGTGGTGAATTGTGAGGTCCCTGTTAACTGCTCACACTTCTAACGTTTGGAGAATTTTTAGAACTATTATTAACACACAACTAACTCTTTAACTAGGCAAATAACCCAACTGTAAACCACCATTAACAGAAGCCAGATGCTTCATGATGCGTGAAATATTGAAAGAAAAAAAAAAAAAAAAAAAAAAAAAAAACTAAATACTGAATTGTGAGTGGGGGTTAAAAGGTGAAATTATGTTTAAAGGTGAAAATAAATTTTGAGAAAAACATTTCAGGATTTCTCTCCATATAGTGGACGTCTAGTTTAAAATTCCAAAATGCAGTTTAAACGCAGCTTTAAAAGGCTCTAAAAAATCCCAGTCGAGGAAGAAGGGTCTTATCTGGTGAAACGATCAGTTGTTTGCCAAAAAAAAAAAAAAAAAAAAATTTATATACTTTTTAACCTCAAATGGTCATCTTGCCTAGCTCTGTGTCAGTGTATTCCGGTTCAAGGCAGTTAGGGTATGTCGAAAAACTTCTCCAATTTCAAAATCATCCTACATTGCTGTTTTACCTTTTTTGTAAAGGGTGTTTGATCTTCTTTGCACGTTCACTTTGTAAACACTGGGTTGGTACTACTGCAGCGATGTAGAACAATTTTGAAGTTGGATAAGAAAATGAGATGAGATTTTTTTTGACACATACACTAACTGTCTTGAAACGGAATAAATAGAGGTTAAACATATATAGATTGTATATATATATATTTTTTTAGAAAATAACCAAATCGTTTCGCTAGATAAGACCCTTCTTCCTCAGCTGGGATTTAGAGTCTTTTGAATTTGCATTTAAACGCATTTTGGAAATTCAAACATGTGGGCACCATAGAAGTCCACTATATAAAGAGAAATCCTGAAATGTTTTCCTCAAAAAGCATAATTTCTTTACAACTGAAGAAAGAAAGACATGAACATCTCGGATGACAAAGGGGATGAGTAAATTATCTGTAAACTTTTGTTCTGGAAGTGAACTCCTTTAATGTTATATGAATGTATCTCTGAGGGGAACTGAATCTTTTCAGAAAAGTTTAGATGATATTTTATTTTCACGTTATGTCCATATAACGCATATTAATGTATTTAAAAGCACAGCACTGCTTTGTTTACAGCAGTAAAAAGGAAACGCTATATTGCTGCTGTTCCATAAGCGCCACCTTCTGTCAGAGAGTGAATCTGCGTTCTCATCCAACATGTCTGCTGTTTTTGTTTCATACAGTTATATTTTATGTAGCATAATTTCACAAAGCAAAGGTCGGACCATTCTGGCCGGACCATTTTTTGCTACAAATTTTGAAATTATACTATCTAATTAACATTAATAATAATAATAATAATAATAATAAATTGATGCAGATTTTTGATCAAACCGCCCAGCACTGTGTGTATTATACAGTAAGTTTTGGGTGTTTTATGTTCACCAAAACTGCATTTATTTGATTTAAAAAAATACAGTAAAAACAGTAATATTGTGAAATATTATTACAATTTGAAAAAAATGTGTTCTAGGTTAATATATTTTAAAATTAAATTATTCCTGTGATGCAAATCTGAATTTTCAGCAGCCATTACTCCAGTCTTCAGTGTCACATGATCATTCAGAAATCATTCTAATATGCTAATTTAATGCTCAAGAAAGTTGTGCTGCTTAACATTTTTTAATCAAACTGTGATACTTTAAGGATTTTTTTTGATAGAAAAGTTTAAAAGATCAGGATATAATTTGAAATATAAATCTTTGGAACATTATATCTTTACTGTCACTTCAATCAATTTAATGCATTGTTGCTGAATAAAATTACTAATTTATATTAAAAAATATTACTTAAAATCCCCAAACTTTTGAATAATCTAATCTCAATTTAAAATGAAGAGAACAGTGGTACATCATACTTCTGACTCATGTGCATTTCTTTCGTTGTAGTCACAACAATAGATCTCCTTTGAGGAGAGGCACGGGTGAGACACGAGTTACTGACAGCCCTGCGCCTCACTCCATTTCTGATGGAACCCGCCTCTTCACTGACTCACCACCTTAAAAAGGAAACTGCCCTCATTCAGCCCTGATAGTGATGCAGTCCGTAATACTGCTTAAGTATGGCTCATTATTCAGATGTTCGGGTGTGGTAGAACAGAGCGCACTAACTGGTCTCCCAAAACAACGCAACTATAAAAAGATCTGGGAGTGTCCATGGCTTTCAAAACCACGCTTGCATGGTATCAGTCAAAGAGCTCTATAAAAATGTATGGATGTGCATTGGAAGATGTTATCTATAGAATGCATTTCCCAGAATGAATGAGCTGTTTGCATACGGTTTTGTCATAAGCAGGCGACCAAGCAGTTGTGCCGCGTGTGGTTTTTACATTGGCAAGCCAACACTAAATGTGTGAAAGCCGCTGGCGGCAGACAGAAAGAGGGGTTAGGGGGCTGGGAAAGGGCAGAACAGGAAAGGCACAGATTAGCTTCGTCTGCTCCCAGCACAGCGTGGCTTTATGCCACAGCAAACAGCTTCTGTCATTCAAGTGCACTGCTCCACCTGAGAGCTTTAAGATGCAATGGGAAGGAGAGAGAGAGAGGAAATAGAGGGGTGGGCTGGAAGTTCAGAGTTTCACTGTGTAATTTTAGAGTGTGATGTAATACAGATACCAGGCGTATAAACAGAGCTCTATTTTCTGGGGTAATTTGGTGTGGCAAGGCAGTTTGGCGTGAGTAAATGCAATGAAATAATCTACAGCACACAGTTCAAACGAGGACACCAAAATGAGAAACTATCTATGTACATACACTCATCATTTTCTACAGCAGCGTAATTCCCTGCTTCCCTGAAGGCGATGTTCCCAAGGTGAAGAATTCCTGCCACAATCTGCAGTACCAGGGTGCGGTCCATCCCTGAGATACCAATCACGTCCATGGCATGCTGGGGTCAGACAGAGAGGAGAGAGGGATGTTAAAACAACAGTGTCTGCAAATATAGAAAATAGTTGTCATATTTGAACAAGCAAACGGTTCACAGCTACATAAGACTCCCAGAACAGCGGAGTCTGACTCAAATACCAAGCATTCTCACCAAGGTTTCCTGGAAGTCGTGCTTGTCGTTAATATCGTCGACCTTGTAGGAACCTGACTGGTTGAGGTATGTGTAGTAATCCAGGTTGGTGATACCCAGACTACTTTTCTGTTCTCCACTGGCTCCCTCTATTAGCTGCGAAAAGATGTAATATTTTCATAAAAGGGTGTTTCTTCAAGGTCAGCACTTTTATGTCCCAAGGGTAAAAACAATAAATGTTTTTCAAATTTTCTGTTATATCAAGGACACATTAAAACATTCTTCTAAACTTGTTAATATTAATTTTTCTCCTAATAAAGTTTTTTTGCAAATGAATTATTTGTTCAACAGGCAAATAACACTGTCAGTGAAAAGTATGAGAGAGAAAATAAAAATAAAATTTAAAAAAAAAAAATCTACGTAAACATAAGTTTTGAGCGTATTATTGTTATTAAGCACCATTTCCAATCAAGCTTAAATTTGATAGGAAAGAGGAAGGAAGGAAAGGACGTGACGTGTGCCAAATATGGTGACCCATACTCGGAATTTGTGCTCTGCATTTAACCAAGTGCACACACACAGCAGTGAGTAGTGAACAAACACACATACACACAAACACACTGATACTGCTATTGCAATGGCGCCTGGGGAGTAGTTGGGGGTTTGAAGCCTTGCTCAAGGGACTCACCTCAGTCGTGGTATTGAGGGTGGAGAGAGCGCTGGTTATTCACTCCCCCCACCTTCAATCCCTACTGGACCTGGGACTCAAAATCCCAACCTTTCAGTTACAAGCCCGACTCCCTAACCATTAGGCCACGGCTGCCCCCAATTTTGTCAATTCATATACGCTACCATTCAAAAATCCTTTTTATGGCAAAACAAAGTTTGTCAGGCCACCACGAACACATCCTTCAACGAAAACTCAAGATCTTTGCAATTTAACGTCACAAAGGGCTTTAGATTAGACTGACCAAATTTGGTGCTCTAGGAGGAGTTAGTTTAAATACAACGCCTGAAAATGGCAAAAAATACACAAAACTTGCAGAGAAAATTCAGAATAACCGACTTCCTGTTGGGTTTCAGACTTTGTACCGGGTTACTTTTTTGTAGGTATTGGTGTGTTACATGTGCCCTCCGAATTTCGTACATGTATGTGAAACAGCTCGAGTGGCACTTCATTGAAATTTTATAGGTGGCGCTATTGAGCTGTTTTGCCACACTCACTTCTAAAACCCATATCGGATGAAATTTTCACTTTTGCAGTGTGTGCAAAGTTTCATGAGTTTTTGAGCATGTTTAAGCCCTCTAAAATGTGAATTTTTTGAAGAAGAAACTGAGAAATTCCAATAGGGTCCTTGCACCATCAGTGCTTGAGCCTTTAAAAAAATCTTAATGACCCCAAACTTCTGAACGGCAATGTAAAAAGTCTTTAATGGGGTGTTTTCTATTTAGGATATATGAAATGCTAGTTCTAAAATAAAACTTGGCAAGTCAAGAGTCCAAAAACGTTGCAAAAAGTTTTCAAATGTCATTTCCACCACCGTCATTTTCAGTACAAAACACCATTTAACAATACAAAATTTAAGACGTCTAGGAAATGGCACTGCGGTGGATATTTATGACTTTCTGGGAAAAAAAAAGTTTGAATTCTTGTGGACAAATGAAACAAACTATTGAGAGTATGAGAAGTGTTTCAGGAGTGTTTATTTTCTAAAAGTCCACAGCGCCAAAAGCGTCCACAGTTGAAGAAACACCAAAAAACAAAAAGTGCTAAATAAAAGTAACCATAGGAAAACTCTCAAAGTCTCCAAACTTGTGAAGGAGAAACAGTGGTGAGAAGGCCTCGTTAAGAAGAAGGTCAGACAGACTCTCCCTCTTCCAAAAAACTCAAGCGGTAAACTCAGAACAACGTGACCTGCTTTTCAGCGCCAAATGGCTCCATCTTCCCTTTCCTGAATTTTACTGCGGTTATTCATTCGATTTTTCCTCATAACGTGCTGCACTTATGCTGCTGACGGTCACAGCGACATCTTCTAAAAGAGGACACCTCGTGTCCTCTTTCTCACCTGGTAGAAGATGTGGAAGCTCCTCTCTCCAGGATTCCGCATCACCACACGTGATTTTTCCAAAAGGAAGTTGGAGATTTTCCCACCATCTGGCTCACCGCCGGAACTGAACTGAATCTCAAAGTATTTCCCCTGTCAGGGAAGATGAATGTTAAAAAGGCACAGATGTGTTCTACTGCAGGTGGATGTGTATGCCCAGAACATCCAAGAAGATACACACACAAACACTTTTTACTATCATTTATGTGTCTTTCTCTGTTCATTTATGTGTGCTGCAGCTGTCCGCAGTTACCAGACATGTCCAGACTTAAACCTGTAATGACATTACCAGCCCCTGCAGGACCCCTAGATGCTTTTTCATCCACAAAACTCTCAATCCATTTATATCACTGCTAATCCATTCCTCTTACAACAAAACTACACCAATCCCAAGAGAACAAATATAAGACTGACATGTCTGGGCATAATGAGGCAGAACTGCAAGTAAATGTGGCGTGCAGCATATTTTGTAATGGCTGCTTTGGCCTGCGAGTATTCATTTAGGCCAAAGCCTTACGAAACACTGTGCTTTCTTTCGTTTCGTATTTAAACTAGATGATCACACTGTTTTTGTTGGTACTAGTGCAACTGTGTGCCTCTCAAATTTATCCTGAGGACAAAATTCAGACATATGCTGTCTGTTTTCTTCAATGAAACGAATATATGGGAGATGATCGAAGCTTACAAATCGACTGGAGTTGTTGTTCCTCACTGTTTTAGCATTCCCGAAGGCCTCCAGGAGAGGGTTGGACTGCAGAATGATGTCTTTGACATGCTGTGTGAATATGAACAGGAAAAAGAGAGAGATTTAGAGTTAAGTTGATGTTTTGCATACTGTGGAGGATTAAAAGTACAGAACTTATGCTGATCTGGAACTCATGTAATGAGCTCAGTGGCTAACGCCCATCCTGTAGAGTGAATTCAGGTCAAACTGGTCATCTCAATGTCAAAACGTGGCCTAAGCGACCTGAATTCATCCACCACACACATATCAATGTCAGTATGCGTGCACATTCCACACAGAATTCGCACAGCATCATCTACTTTGAGCAACCGAATCGCACAAACATATTTTTAAGAAATCTGAAATTAAATATCACATCGCTGGTGTAAACAAATTAGAGCCGAGAATGTTTTGCATTTGCAACACCAGGAAAAACACACACGGATAATTTGCATATGGACAGAGAAGGGTACCAACTTCTTTGTGGACCTCACAAGTGAAAAACAGACATAAAGAGAGATAAAAAGAACATAAATAGAGGGAGATGAGCAAGACATACAGCAGTGATGGTCATATGATCATGAGGCACTGTGACATTCAAGAGATCAGACAAAGCAGAGCAGGCCGAGCAGAGAGCCTTTCTGTTATACTACAATACGCTACTTTGTTCAAGACGCCATCAAACATACTCATCAAAGCACAAATAACAGCCTGTTCATTATCAAATCATTAGATTTAACACCCAGGAAATCATTTCAGCATGGATATTCTTTGTCCCAAAAAAACTACAGTGGGACTCAAATGTATGTAAAATGTCATTTAATTCAGCGTGATTAATTATGAACAAAATAAGGCGTTAAAGCATTAATAAAACTAAAGGTTTACTGAAGTAAACATGCTGCGTTATTCTATTTGTTGACGTAATTTCAACTGAAACAGAAAGAGAGAGTGGGACATATCAAGCAGCCTTTTTTAAAAAAGCCAATAGTGTTTTGTTTATTGGTCTTATTTGTTTTGGTCTTAGTACATGATGTAACTACAGAAGAGTCCAGTTTTAAATAGGAAAAATATCAAAACTCTTTGGTAATTTTTGAGTGAGATGCTAATGGTCTAATTAGATTCAATGATTTATGCTAAGCTATGCTAAAAGTGCTACCGCCAGACCCGGAGATTGGCTGAATGGATTCGAAAACGGTAAAACTCAACTGTTTAACTCTAGGGGAGTTGGAAAATGAGCCTATTTTCAAAAAAAGTGAAGTGTTCCTTTTAAAGAGGTCATCGGATGTCCATTTTTCACAAGTTGATATGATTCTTTAGGGTCTTAATGAGAAGTCTATAACATACTTTGGTTAAAATTTCTCATTGGTAGTGTTAAAAACACCCTTTTTACCTTGCCAAAATCAGCCCTTTTCAGAGCGTTTTGTTGCATTTGCCTTTAAATGCTAATGAGCTCTGCTCGCCCCATCCGGCCCCTCTCTTCTGTGGGGTGACAAGCAGTACTGTTTACTTTAGCAGCATTTAGCCGTGAAACTTGCTAACTAGTACATTACTAAGAAAGTACTTTTGCTGTAGGTAAAGCTGATTTGCGTGAACATAGACGCATTTATGTAGATCGCGGGGCGCATTTCCTTCAAAACTGAAAGTAATGTTAATCCCCTGCGTCTTCGGCGGCTCAGATGATGGGAGTAAATGATGAGTGCTGTGACCATTACTACATCTAACAACAGAACACCTCAATTGCTTAGGAAACATTTTTGTCCTCCGCTGCACCGGCATCAAAACAACGGCGGTCAGACTATTTACAGCTCACTCAGGGCAGGTCTACAGTAAGATGGCTGTGTCAGTCAAGTATTGTGGGAGCAGCCTTGGTTTTTGTGACGTCAGTGGATTTTTATCATTATAGGGTGGTTGTGTACACAGGCTGCCAACACACATTTATGTTCAAACAACATGTAAAATTAAGTTTCGCACCCGATGACCCCTTTAAGGCTAACATATTCATGCTAAAAGTAAAAAAAAAAAAAAAAAAAAACTTTTTTACAGGGAATTTAAGTAATTGCCGATACATTTTGAATCATGTTTAGAAATGGAAGATAAGACAAAGTTACTCATAAAGAATAACTGAGTTCATGCATACTGTCATTAAAGCAAAAGGAAAAACCAAATGAATTTTTCAAATTCATGTTAATTTTCACAATGTTATGCAAAATCCAAGCATAACAGATTTTTAGACCTATGCATTAACAAACAGTTAATTAAATCGGATAAATGCAAGCAACAAGTGTCAGTCCTCCGACTATGAGCTCACTCACATGGCTCCTGAAGGGGCTGAGAGGGGGACACAGGGCAGATCAAAAGGGGATTGTGGGGGACAGATGGCTGCTGGTGGGGTTTAGGGGATGAAAAAGATCGTAAGAAATGGGGGAAGAGGAATAATGTCAGATGAGGCAAACTTCAAAAAGGATCAGGATTCTGTCAGTACAAGAACTGTCAGAAATAGTCAAAGTAAAGTTATCTGGAACAGGAAGCCACCTTATGTTGTTTTTCTATTTCATCACCTAGTGTCTCTGCAAATATTTTCATGTTTGTTGTTCTTTCTGTGCAACCCACCTGAACTCTTGGACCTCCACCTGAAACTTTGGAGATGTAGCTCATGATGTACTTTGCTGCTACCGTCTTCCCTGCTCCACTCTCACCGCTAAGAAGAACAAAAAAGATGATAAAAATAAGATCATTCCTGTTCAAATCAACAAACAATTTCAAATTGTAAAGATATTTCACAATGTTACTGTTTTACTGAATATTTGAAAAAAAAAATGCAGCCTTGGTGAGCATAAGAGCTATTATACATATATTTGGCTTTTAGATTTAGAAGCGACAACAATAATACCAACAGCATTTAATATTTTACCAGTCAAATTTTTTATGATCATATTAAAACCCAGACTCTATTCTTTTCCCACCTACAGCAGTTTAAAAACAAGAACAGGAGGGTGTTAACAACCAAGACCAGCCCCTTGCGTGCCCTACAGCGCAATACTAAAATCTGCTCAGCAAGCTTTTAAGAGGGTCAGAGAGGGTTTAGTAGATTCTTATCCTCAATTAATACAGATCAAGTATAATGGTGCTGGCGAGAAGGGAATACCTTTAATTAACTAAATATGTTTCCATTTTAGTATATACTGAGCTGCAATGTGTTGCTCAAAAATTGGAGCACATGCTTATTTACATAAGTGAAGGGCCTTTGT
Source organism: Labeo rohita (assembly GCF_022985175.1). Taxonomy (NCBI): domain Eukaryota; kingdom Metazoa; phylum Chordata; class Actinopteri; order Cypriniformes; family Cyprinidae; genus Labeo; species Labeo rohita. Next base: position 31,903,080 of record NC_066875.1, on the reverse strand, counting down.
TTGTATCAGATTGCACACAGAACAAAAGGTTGGTTTATGCAGTCAGTAATCTGTATTTGCTTTGTTTTTTTGTTTTGTTTTTTTTTAATGGGACTATACGTAAACATCTGTGCTGTCTGAACAGTCATGTTTATGCTCACCAAGACTGCATTTATTTGAAAAAAAAATAAAGTAAACCGTAACACTGTAAAATATAAATACAATAATAAGATATCTGCTTTCTGTTTTAATATGTTTTATTATGTAGAATTTATTCCTTTGCTGGCAAAGATGAATTTTCCTCAGCTATTACTCTAGTCTTCAGTGTCACATGATCCTTCAGAAATCACTCTAATATGCTGATTTGGAGCTCAAATTAAGCCAGATGAAAATGTCAGTCATTACTTCTGTTTAGTAATGCTGATTCCATTTCTTTTCCTTCAGTTGCTTTACCCTCTACTTGCATCCTTCCGCCTGCCCTTTGCCTTTGGCAGGGCTATACGCATTGAGATGTATGCGGTTTGGCGGATGATGACAGAAGAAGCTGGTTTATTTTTCTGTATTTCTTCTATTACTGATGTCAGTATTGCCATTTCGAGAAGGCACAGCTGTGGTGCATTAAAGGAAGCCTGGGTAAGCAGTAAGAAGTCCATTACATCACACAGCAGCAGTACTATACACCTTTAATTTCACTTCTTCCCATCGTGAGAGTCTTGCCATACATACAGAAAAACTCCTCAAGCCAGCTCCAAGAGTTCTTATAAGAGCTTTAGCGTGCCATGTGATTCTCATTCCTTTGTCTTGCGAGTTTAAAGGCTCTGTACCTTAAAGGAAATGTCCCTGCTCGTTTACAGGCCATGAAAGCTCTGGGAACACACTCCTATTGTACACTGTACACTCAGTCCACTTAGATTAATTGTCCATGGCTATTTTTAAACATGTCTTTGGGGGATTTGTAATTTGTATGCTGTAATACTCATTTTTAACTTCCTGCGTACGTTTGCTGACCAAAAATGGACACATATAGAAAGAAAGAGAAATGCGTCAGTCATTCAGTCTCATTCATATAAGTGACGAGTCATGAGACTCATTATTCAGCAGCAGAAACATCAGCTCAGCAAATACAGCACTAGGTCACAACAGTGGGTGTGAATGCTTTTGTATATCATACTGTACAATCCACAGGGGCTGCCATAATAAGATGACAAAGTGTTACCTATTACAGTGGAATGATCCCTTAATTCTGTCCTTGCACATGCAAAGTCTAAATCATTCAGTTAATGGCTTCCTCTTTTGGGGACTATTTTAATACAACAGATTCTGCCACATCCTTCCTTCTTGTTTCCACCAAACAACGCTGTACTTTTAGGCCACTACAGACAATGACAATCACAACATTCCAAATGAAATATTCAAAAGGTCCTACATCTATGGCAATATACAGTTGGGGTCAAAAGTTTACACCCCCCTTTCAAAATAAGAGGGACACAAAATGCATGTTATTGTTTATTTAGTAGTGACCTGAATCATATATTTCACATAAAAGATGTTTACATATAGTCCACAAGAGAAAATAATAGTTGAATTCATAAAAATGACCCAGTTCAAAAGTTTACATACACCTGATTCTTAATACTGTGTTGTAACCTGAATGATCCACAGCTGTGGTTTTTTGTTTAGCATAGTTGCTCATGAGGCCCTTGTTTGTCCTGAACAGTTAAACTGCCTGCTGTTGTTCAGAAAAATCCTTCAGGTCCCAAAAATTCATTGGAGCATCAGTTCAAATACACAAAAATGTTGGAAAACTAAAGAATTTATGGAACCTGAAGGATTTTCCTGAAGAACAGCAGGCAGTTGAACTGTTCAGGACAAACAAGGGACTTTTAATAAATTCAGCTATTATTTTCTCTTGTGGACTATATGTAAACATCTTTTATGTGAAATATTCTATTCGGGTCAGTACTAAATAAACAATAACATGCATTTTGTATGATCCCTCTTCTTTTGGTAAAACAATTAACATTTGACCTCAACTGTACAATATTTTTCAAAAGTTTGGGGTCAGAAATTGTTTTTTTTTCCAGCAAGAACACATTAAAGTGACCTTGACATTGTTACAAAAATTCTATTTCACATAAATGGTCTTTTAAACTGTCTATTTATCAAAGAGTTCCGAAAAATACTAAAATATTAAGCAGCACAACTGTTTTCAACACTGATAATAAGTATTTGTTGAGCACCAAATCAGTATATTATAATGATTTCTGAAGGATCATGAGACACTGAAGACTACAGTTACAGCTGCTAAAAAATTTAGCTTTGTAATAAATCACATTTTAAAATATATTAAATAGAAAACTAATTATTTAAAATTATTTTAAGTTGTAATAATATTTCACTATATTACAGTTTTACTGTGTTTTTGATCAAATAAATGCAGCCTTGTTGAACGTAAGAGGCATTTAAACAAACCCAAACTTCTGAACAGTAACTGGCCAAGTGAAAGGAACTGTCCTTCATGCACAATGGTCTTTAGTAAAACCTTTGCCTGTTCTAACCAAAATACAGCTTGACCACAGGATGCCTGGGCAGCAATTTCACTGAAGGTTTTGTTTACTAATCTGGGTCATCACAATTCCACTTCCAGTCTCTTTATGTGGTCTGACTGAACTGGACGCGGCTTTCTCCCTATACAAACAAACAGCTGAGAGGAATGCTGAAACTGAAGTCACTTATTATAAAGTAAGCACTACAGTCACCATCCAGCCCACAGGTGACTATGAGATCTGAAAGAAAGAGCTCAGACTCAGCAGTGAAAATCTCCCTTTCTGTAACTTCCCCTCCATCATCATGTTTATCCATATGCCATAACGCAAAGGGTGGCAGGGAGAGTTTAGACACTTGATTTGAATTAAATGTTTTCTTAAACTAAGGTGGGCAAAATTTCCCAACTTTTTTTTTTTAAAACTACACCACTAGCAGCATAAAACATGAGAGCTGTTTGGACAATTTCATACAAATTAAGTCACTTCCTTGCTAATTGCTAGACATATCCTTACTCCAAACCTAAACTACTGGTTGAGCAAGAAGCTGACATGTTAGACAGCTCAACCAAGCAGAGTAATACAGAACCACAGTGTTCATTTGGCACTCAAATGAACTATAATGTCTCATGTGGCTCTTTAATCAAGAAATAGTTTTTTGACTCATCAACTTGTGTTTTGGTTAAGGTGACTCAGACTTTGTCTCTCTGATTGCCATGTCCAACAGGAAGAACCCCCGCAATATTATACCAATCGCCAAATGACTATTCTGTGGCGTTTCCTCCAATTTACAGTAGCAGATGGTCCCTCTAAGGGCCTTACAAGAGAGTTTCCTGTGCTCAAGCAGGAAGCACAGGTTACAAAAGCTTGTGCTTTGTGTCTCGTACATCCTGGTAAAAAAAAAAAATATATGCAAAATAAAGACCAAAGGATATAAAATTACTTTGTCTATTGTTATTTCATCAAAAGGAAGGAGGGTTATGCTCACAGATTATTAGAAAGAAAACACATTCAAAGGGCACTGCTGAGGTTGTCAGGCTTGTTGAATCGGTTCTGTTCAACCGTATTTTAACCGAACAAACTCATCTGTATAACCGAAACAGTAATGACGACCTATTCATTCTGACAACCCAGTGACTCTCCCATGACAGTGTCTGCACTGATGTCATACCAAACCTAATTACATGTCACACCCTTTCTACGTCACAAACAAACAGACTGGAGAAAACACCTGAACCTGAATGCGAGTATGTACAATTTAACATGTCAATTTAGTGGAAGTAATTACATAAAAGAATAACACATTTAATCATGTGCCCTGACTGTTATGTAAATTTATTAATTTTCCAAACAGCAAGATGATACGCAACCAAAGATGTGTACGTAGACAGGAATTAAAATGACCAATACATTGACAATTTGTGAATGTAGCCTAATGTAATTATTCCAAACTATCTCCATCTGAAGGTTTTTCACAATTTCATTAATTAATCACAATACTATATAAATATTTGTGACCCTGGACCACAAAACATGTCTTAAGTAGCACGGGTATATTTGCAGCAATAGCCAACAATACATTGTATGGGTCAAAAGATTAATATTTCTTTTATGCCAAAAATCATTAGGATATTAAGTAAAGATCATGATCCATGAACATATTTTGTAATATATCAACATATTTTATAATATACCTTAAATATATCAAAACTCAATCTTTGATTAGTAATATGCATTGCTAAGAACTTCATCTGAACAACTTCCAAAATGTTCTGGTGTTGCTAGAGGAGGAGTATAGTGAGAAGTGCCTGGCACCCAGTGACATTCAGTGATAGTAAAGCTCCTCTACAGTTGGTTTTCTCAATATTTAGATTTCTTTGCACCCTCAGATTCAGGATTTTCAAATGGTTGTATTTCAGCCAAATACTGTCCTATCCTAACAAACCACACATCAATGGAAAGCTTATTTCAGATGATGTATAAATCTCGGTTTCGAAACACTGGCACTTGTGACTGGTTTTGTGGTCCAGGGTAAAATTTTTGTTAAAAAATTAAATTGTGAATCCAAATAAACAGTGCTGGGAAGCTTACTTTGGAAATGTAATAGGTTACTGATTACATGTTACCCTATGTAAATTGTAATAAGTAGTGTTATTACTTTTTAACTAACTTTCAATTACTTAATGTAACTGATTACATTTGATTACATTTTGATTCATTTTCTACATTTCTAACAAATGTTTTTAAACTGTGAAACACTGAAAGTATTGATTACTGTCAAAATTTCAAAATCCTTCATTCCATTTGAATTAAGATAATAATAATTTAATTTTATTGAACAGCCACCACAAACTTTAGCACCTTTAGGACCTCTTTTTAATTTGAGAACTTTAAAGTTAAATGCAGATTTACAATTGTAAGATATAGTTTAATTGCTATGATACTGTTTTTTAAGTTTGATGTTCAGAGAGGAAATGTTCAGGGTTGAAGTCACAAACTTTTCTCACCTGATAATGACACACTGGTTCTCACGATCGATCATCATGTTTCTATACATGTTATCGGCTAGAGCATAGATATGAGGAGGGTTCTCATACTGAGCCTGTAAGAGTGGGAGAAACAGAGAAAAGCAGATTCATGTCATAATTTACATTACAGTTCACCGGGTGACATGAGCTCACATTCATAAATTCAAAAGAGTCAAAACACATTCAGGCATCTTTGCTGTAGCCTCCACAAGCGAATGATTATTTGACAGGAACTAGAAGCTTGATGAGGAGCCAAGACCTCTGGCCAAGCGTGGTTAAGAACATAGACCTGTACATGTTGTTCTGTAGCCAGGTGGCTTTAATGTGTAAGGCAGGTCTGCACAGCTATTTTTCAGACGAAGAAAGCAGCTGTTAAAAGCATTTGCACCACGCCTACACACTTTAAAAAACTCCTCCTATTAAAATCATTACTAGAGCAATTACTCTTTACAGAAACCGCTAGGTATCGAACTACATAAAGAACTTTATGAGGACGGTTTCGATACAGATCACTGAGCCTAATTACCGTGTGTAATGAATCAAAGTTACATAACACTCAGGAAAAACTAAACCTATGGAACTGACTGTAAGCTGTGCTGTTCAGTAAACCGTGAAGAAATACTTACCGCGCCTTGGTACATCTCTATTTCTTTCTCCCCAAAGTAAGGCATTTGTTTGAAAGGGTTTACTGAGATGAGTACAGGACCAATGTATGTCTGCAGGTGAAGGTCAAGGCTCAAAATACTGCTGAAAGGTGGGAGTAAAACAGTTCACATCAGAATTAAATTTCTGTTTACTCTCCCTCATGTCACTCCTAACCTGTATGATCTGTAGGGTCTTTCTTCCGTAAAACACAAGAGATAATATTTTGAATGTTAGTTATGTTAGTTATTTTACCAAAATAAGAGGGATCATACACAATGCATGTTATTTTTAATTTAGTACTGACTTGAATAAGATATTTCACATAAAAGACGTTTACATATAGTTCACAAGAGAAAATAATAGTTTAATTTATAAAAATGACCCCATTCAAAAGTTTACATACACTTGATTCTTAACACTGTGTTGTTACCTGAATGAGTCCCTTGTTTGTCCTGAACAGTTAAACTGCCTGCTGTTCTTCAGAAAAATCCTTCAGGTCCCACAAATTCTTTGGTTTTTCAGTGTTTTTTGTGTATTTTAACCCTTTTCAACAATGACTGTATGATTTTGAGATCCATCTTTTCACACTGAGGACAACTAAGGGACTCATATGCAACTATTACAGAAGGCTCAAACGCTCACTGATGCTCCAGAAGGAAACACGATGCATTAGGAGCCAGGGGTGAAAACTTTTAAACAGAATGAAGATGTGTACTTTTTTCTTATCTTGCCTAAATATCATACTTTTTTCATTTAGTACTGTGCTTCAGAAGCTACAGAAGATACATAAATGTTTCCCAGAACACAAAACAAGTTAAATTTATTTCTTCAAATTCAAAAAGTTTTCACCCTCCAGCTCTTAATGCATGATTTTTCCTTCTGGACCATCAGTGAGTGTTTGAACCTTCTGTAATAGTTGCATATGAGTCCCTCAGTTGTCCTGGATGGATCTCAAAATCATACAGTCATTGTTGTAAAGGGTTCAAATACACAAAAATGCTGAAAAACAAAGAATTTGTGGGACCTGAAGGATTTTTCTGAAGAACAGCGGGCAGTTTAACTGTTCAGGACAAACAAGTGACTCGTGAACAACTATCACTAAACAAAAAAATTCAGGTAACAACACAGTATTAAGAAATCAAGCACATGTAAACTTTTGAACAGGGTAATTTTTATTAATTCAACTATTATTTTCTTTTGTGGACTATATGTAAACATCTTTTATGTAAAATATCTTATTCAGGTCAGTACTAAATTAAAAATAACATGCATATTATATGATCCCTCTTATTTTGGTAAAATAATTAACATTTTGCAGATTCTGCAAAGTGTATGTAAACTTTTGACCTCAGCTGTTTTAGATCCATCCCCGGATGCCAGATCCAGTCAGAAAATATCCGTTTTGTCTGGTAACAAAACAACTAGTCAGCAAAAATGTCTAGTACCCAAAACCGGTAAACATCATGTCATACCCAAACCAGTGTTTAGTCTAGTAAGCAAAACTGTATTAACAGTCAAGTTGACTGAGAAAAGAAACAACCAGAAGCAGGAGATGAAGCGATGATGATTAATAAGCAAAAAGTTGTGCATGTGTCAATGCTTGGTCTGACCAGTACAAATACCATAAACCTTGAATTTTCATAAACATGAAGACATGAAGACAAGCATCCATTGAAACCACACAATCTTAAGACTAAACAACAGTGTAAAAAATAATAATAATAATAATAATAATAATAATAATATTATATATATATATATATATATATATATATATATATATATATATATAAATGACTAATCAATGAATAAATCAATTAAATTTAGTACACAAATGTATGGTTGTTCTCTTGAAGCAAAACACACACAATTTGCATTTGAGGATCAGTAGATCCTTCAGTATGAACAAAACAGTTAGAAATGTTCATCCAAATATCTTCTATCTTCTTTCTTATTCCGCAGAAGAAAGTCATACAGTTTTGGAGTGACATGAGCGTGACTTAACGATGACAGAACATTAATTTGTGGGTGAATTGTCCCTTTAACTATTTCTTTACAAAATATGTCTTTCTCTGTGAATCTATTCAATTGAAAACACTCTTTCTGAAAACTATTAGAGGTTTAGCATTCACAATAGAGGAAAACCTCATGGACCATTTTACTCATTGTGGTTGTTAAACTGTTAAATTCATAAAACTTTGGCTGAACCGGCTGATGAAAAATGGCCTGAGTGTAAATAATGGACTGGTGACATCAGTGAAAAGTTATATGTGGCAGCAGTGAAGATTTTGGTTATTGGGTCAGTGCCTTATTAAGACGCTGTTGCTCTTCTCTGAATGCAGAAGGAAGGCAAGAACCGGCAGTGAGTGATTGGAGCTATTTGGCTGCCTGGCCGTAAGTTGCTCACTGCAAATAAAGGAAGTATTGAGCCTGGCGCGCTCTGACCTCAGTTCCATATGCTGCTGACTGGAACACTTTGGTGTTGTTTCTATTTTCTGACCACAATCACAGGACTGATTTGGGACCAAAATGGCCAGAGTCTGCAAAGACTTCATAAACCTAATAAGGGCAGAAAACAGAAATACACTGCAAAGGAGGTTTTCATCAAGAAATGGTACGGATTTTCAAGAGGATCATTTTTAGTGCCAGCAATGTGTGATGAATTAGACATGAACCCTGCCAAGTACATTGGGTTCATATAGAAGAGAGGTAAACCAGCATTCTTCGGCTGCCTTCGACAATCTGCTGTTACAAAGCTCTTAGAATCGCACATACGGCTTTGATCAAAAACAGTCCCTGCTACTGTGGGAAAATAGGACAACATGGATTTGGAATTTGTACCATAGAGTTCAAGAACAACTTTCGTCATTGCTAAATGTAGCTGTTTAGTGAGCCTTTGGTCAGAATCAAACCAATCAAGATTTAATCTACACTCTTCTTGAGTCCAAGAAAAGTTTTCTAGTGAGCCATAGGAAAACATCCATCTGCAAAAACTCAGATCCCTATTTAGGGCAAGATTTTTATCAGATTGAGATTTATGGTGTATTTACAGCTAGACAAGGATACAAAAATATAGTCATCCATGTATCTCTTCTTGAGGTTTTCCACAATGGCGTCTTCATTGATCTTGGAGAGCAGCACCATATCATCCACACCACTCTGCTTGACATTGTGGCTTTGCCAGTGGTACCGGTAGTGTCCCCGGCTCCCCTGTAAAAGGAAACAAAAACAAGAAACTCTCGTTAGACTGTATACACACCCAAAGCTTTTGTGTAGCAGGCTACCTGGCAGAGACTGTACCAGCATATCCAAACACAGCACTAGACACTAGATTTCTCTGTAAAGATAGTATGGTAGTGGTACCATACGGTACCTAAGCAAAAGCAATTAAACAGTGCTTCCAAAAATGTGATCATTATCCTGCTGGAAAAAAACTTAAATCAGGTTTAATTTCTTCCAGCCTGGCCAAGCTGGCATTTAGCTGGACAGCCACCTGAAAATTGCTTAAAACACTAAAAACCATTCAGCAGACCAGCCAGATCAGACTGAGAGACTAGCTAAGCAACGCTGTTAACTAAAGCGAAAATTTTATTTCAACTGTGTCTTCAGTAATAAAAAAAATTGAAATAAAGCTACAAATAAAATAATAGATGAAAAACTATTACTTCAACTTTTACCAAATTAGAAGATTAAGTACTAAAGCAACAAAAAAACTGAAATAAAATTAAAGATATATAATTATAATATTAGTAAGACTAATAAAATCTGACAACAAAACTAATCATAAGTAATCACAATACATTGTATTGGTCAAAATTATTGATTTTTCTTTTATGCCAAAAATCATTAGGATATTAAGTAAAGATCATGTTCCATAAAGATATTTTGTACATTTCTTACCGTAAATATATCAAAACTTAATTTTTGATTAGTAATATGCATTGCTAAGGACTTCATTTGGACAGCTTTAAAGGTGATTTTCTCAGTATTTGTATTTTTTTGCACGCTTAGATTCCAGATTTTCAAATAGCTGTATCTCAGCCAAATATTGTCATATCCAACCATACAACAGTGGATTGTGTTCCACAATGGTTTTGTGGTCCAGGGTCACAAATAAAAAAAATAGGAAATAATAAAAAAGGACTAAAACTAAAACAAAATTAAAATGAAAACGACAGTTTTCATTTTCTAAATACGACAGTTGTACATAAATAGTACTAAAATAACACTGCAACTAAGACCAAAATTTCTACTTGATATTTGTGATGCTTACTATATTGTACTAACATTGCCATATTTAAGGTATTGTGAGAGCCCTATTGGCTGTGCAGAGGCAGATAGGTGGGTTAGGAAGTCATTGAGAAACCTTTTCAGAAACAGTATTTGCAATCGCTTTTAAAGGGATAGTTCACCCAAAAATGAAAACTATCCCATTATTTACTCACCCACCAGGCGTCCTAGGTGTCCAATCGGAGCTAGGATTATCCTAGCACTTCCAAGCTTTAGAATGGCAATAGGCGGGTGTTTGTCTTCATCAGTCCAAAACAACTCTAACACAATAAAGTGCATCCATCCATAATAAAAAGTGCCTCACGCACATATCTAAATTGTAATAATCACTTTATACTAGCTTGCACTCACTGTTGTACACAGAAGATGACGTATGATTTTGGCATTGCGCATGTGCAGTGGAGAAACCAAAACAAAACAATGGTCAAATATAATTTTTTTTTTGTTCAAAACGAGGATTTGTAAAGAAAAATGTTGGAGGATTTCAATATAAACCAAGAGGAGACTGATTTTCCTTTGCTAAAGTAAGGAAATTTTGCTTCCTTTGCTTCTGTAAACAAACGTTGGTTTGTGCAAGACTCACCGGCACTTCCATGTACGACCAGTTGGCGCAAGCTAGTTTAAAGCGATTATTACATTTTAGATATGGATATTTTTCTTAAAAAAAAATCGATTTGTTATTATGGATGAATGCACTTTATTGGACTTGTTTTGGATTGATGAAGAGAAACACCCACCTATTGCCATTCTAAAGCTTGGAAGTGCCAGGATAATTTTTAATATAACTCCAGTTGGGTCTGAAAGAAGGAAGTCATATACACCTAGGATGCCCGGAGGGTGAGTAAATAATGGGCTAATTTTAATTTTTGGGTGAACTAACCCTTTAATGCCACTGGTGACATAGACATTACACCTTTATTCTGAATCTCATTCAGTCCTGATAAACACAGTACATTGCTGACAACAGTTAATGTGAGCAAACAGTCCAGTCAGCAAAATGACCACGTCCAATCCACCGCCTGCGGCACATTTAACACAGCTCGTTCTTTTTCACCGCAGCAGATGTTGATTTTGTTTTTCTAAACCGATGAAAAGTGCATGGTCAGGAGTCTCCCTAAAGCTCCCTGAGCACTACAAACAGTTCTTTTGATCTTTGCCTGATGTTCTCACCATTCCTCCTCTTCTCCCTTGTCCCCCTCTTTTACCTCCCTTCCCATTGTGCTTCCGCTCCGGTGCAGTTTCTGCAGAGGGTGTCTCTCCGGAGAGCTTGGGTCATTCATCACGGGACGTGAGTCAATGGCTTCTGGCTACCGTTCTGAGGTCAAAATGACCCGTGAAGAACCAGACCCTTACTCAGAAAGCCTCAAGTGCATTTGACAGGACACCAAAAGAGAAGGATACAAAGAGGGTGACTCAAGAAAAGAGGGCAAATACAGAAAGTGAGCCAGACAGACACAGACAGTGAGTGTACCGCTTGGAGAGCATATGATCCAAACGCACTGCTGTTTTAAACATTTTCCTCTGTAATGTTCAATCATTAGTGCATTAGTCTGATTTGAAGGCCACATTTGTCTATTCTTTTCTTACAGCAATTTTCCCAAGCTAAGGAATGCCATGACAATAATATGAGGTAAACTGGAAAGACATTTAACATTCTGTAAATTGTACATTCCAAAGTCTGAAAAATCGAACGGCACAGAAAAGCAGGAGCAGACCAAATATGGAAGATTTTTTCCCCTCCCTTGAAGGACTAATTAACTTGTCATCGTAAATGAGCACAGTACAAGTTTGAGTTAAATTACAGGAAAATAAAGAACATAATAAACACCATGACAACAACAGTAAGAACCCTCACCTGAACATTATTAGTAGTGGAGCTGGCTCAAAAACAATTAGAGGAGGAAGGTAGCGTTTTAAACAAAACAGTAAACACTTCTTTCAGACCTTTACAGACTGTTTTGTTTAGTTTAGTTTTGCATATATTACAGAGAGAGAGAGTTCATTGTCTTGTGACTGTTTTTCTAATTCTGTTGAACCCTTTCAGAATGTTTAAGTTCACATCACTGTCACACCATGGGACACATAAACACCTGGAAAGAAGATGAATGTCTTTATTCCCAGCACATGTTCCTCATAAACTACGAGCCAAAGCAGAGCTTCATGAAGAAATGCGAAAACAGGATGCTATTTGAACAATGAGACTTAAATGATGATGATAATATGACAATGATGAAGAAGAATAACATTTAAAGGAGAAGTTCACTTCCAGTGTGAAAGTTTCCTGATAATTTACTCACCCCAATGTCTTCCAAGATGTTCATGTTATTCTTTCTTCAGTCGCAAAGAAATGATGTTTTTTGAGGAAAACATTCCAGGATTTTTCTCCATATAGTGGACTTCAATAGTGGCCAGGAGTGAAGGTCCAAATTACAGCTTTAAAAGAACCCAGCTAAGGAATAAGGGTTTTATCTACCAAAATGATCGGTCATTTTCTAAGAAAAATAAAAATTTATATACTTTTTAAACACAAATGCTCATCATCATCTTCACGGATTACAAATTCACATTGGAAAAGTCACAAGTGGTTAGTTCTTCGTCTGTGTGCTTCGGGTCAAAAAGGTATAGTAGGGCGAAAAATTCCATCTCATTTTCACCTCCAACTTCAAAAACACCCCACACCATTATTTTACCTTTTGCTGTAAAGAGCGTTTGACTTTCTTTGCATGTTCGCTTTGTAAACACTGGGTTGGTACTTCCTACACTTACATAATGGGTGACGTCGAGCTAGTGCAAGATGAGCATTTGTGGTTAAAAAGTATATAAATCTGTATTTTTCTTAGAAAATGACCAATCATTTTACTAGATAAGACCCTCATTCCTCGGCTGGGATCATGTAGAGCCCTTTGAAATTATACTGAAACTGCAATTTAGACCGTTGGCCATCATTAAAGTCCACTATATGCAGAAAAATCTGAAATGTTTTCCTCAAAACCTTAATTTCTTTTCGACTGAGAAAAAGAATATATCAAAATAACTTGATAACTACATTGTAAATCTGTTGTTGCTCCTTTATGTGTTGAACTATTCTAACTGATTAACAATTAATTATATTGTTAAAAGTTGTTTATAAAAAACAGACTATACTGGAATATGTTTTTTCAAGAAAGCATTTATTTCAGTCTTTCTACTCTGAAATATTATGTTAAATTCAATGTGTTTCTTGCTGATTCTTAGTAATCATTTGTGAAATTTACTAGCACAACACCATATTTTTATTCTCTTTTTTTCAAGAGAATTCTTTTCAAAGAGCACAAGGACCACACCTACTGTCTAAGACTCAAAGTCATAGACCACACAAAGCTAAGAAAGACAGAAAACAGCATCTCAGCTATAGTTGGTCCCACTAGGCTTATTTAGGCATGAAAATGTTCCGTTTTGTAAAGGAACACCGGAAACAAGGGAGGCTAAAGTTCACTACGCTTGTGCTGTGGTTCACCCAGGAACAGCAGGCATTATTTACACCATGACAAAAATGATACCCATCTGCACCAAACAAGGTCAAAATCCCAAACTCCCTGGGAAGACATCAATCAGGGTTTAAAATAACCAGGCAATAAAATATCTCAACCCCAACAACTTTACATTAATGCTTACTATTAGAAACAGCGGGAAGATGACAGCCTTGTAAAGACATGAAACCCCCATATCAGTGTTAAAGGATTAGTTCACTTTCAGAATAAAAATTTCCTGATAATTTACTCACCCCCATGTAATCCAGGGGTTTATTTAGCAAAAACCATCTGACTGACTGATTCTACAGCTTAGCGCATAACTACAGACCAAACATACGAGAAGAACACTGCAGCAACATTACAGCAACATTGGGTTTGTATGAAACAAGATATCATGAGCATGCGGTGTGATGTAGGAGGCACATGAGAATAGCACACAAATCCTCCTGGAAAGTTTACCATTTTGTACAAATTTTAATATCGATGTCAGGACTGTTTGAATAATTTTGTTCGTAGAAATTATTGACGAGGGTGCTGTCGGTCGGAATTGTACAATAAAAAAGCATTTTTGGCAAATCCAGGTAATTTACTATAGAAATATGTTTTTTAACATTTATGACTGTTATAGTGCCAGCTGTGGGCCGATCCACTTAAAACTTTGCATGCTTGTTGTTGCATGTGCTCAGCCTGTTTTGTGAAGTTTTTAGTTTTCCTTTAGGCTTTATAGGATTTTGGTTAAATTTGGTCAGGCCCTTTTTCTAAACAACCCCATTATCGCTTCCCACAGACTACATTTCATTTTTTTTTTAAATGACTGGCCTAAAGAGTCCAGAGAATTGCACTGCCATGTTTTTTTCCAGATTGAGTGAAAAACCTAGGACTAGTGCACAAAAGTTTCGTTTGCGCCCTTAGAAAAATGTGTTATCGCCACCCCCAGTGACCGATTTCTTTCAAATTTCTCTCAGACCTTTGGGGCTGTGAGTCGAACAGGCCCACAGAGTTTCATTCCGATCAGCCTCCGTTAACCTTGTATAACAGGTGCTCAAATTTGTCGGCCAATGGTGGGCACGCTTTTTGAGATGCGCAAATGTCCTTGTACACACTTCTGGCACTTCAGACCAAGACCGTGCACACCAATATTCATGTTAATAGGACAAATAGTTGTGCAGTTATAGCAATTTTTATGTTTTTTCCCCTTCTTATAGCGCCACCAAGTGGCCAAGCTCTGCACTTTTTTCCCTGTGACCTCAGATTGAGCTCTTACATGAGTGTTCTGAGTTTGGCAAAGATATCTCATTCCATTAAGGAGTTATAGGCCCTTTGCGACGGCGAGTCAAAAGTTAAATTTTTTTTAGATAAATATTGATACTCACTCTCCAGAGAATACTTCTGCACTGGTTTGGATCAGATCGGGCAAAAAACCTAGAACTAGTTTGCAAAAGTAGCTTTTTCGAAATAGACTGAAAATTTCAATGCCATGCATTTTGTCCAGTGTGAGCCAAGGATTCCAACAACATAAGACACTTGAACCTGCCGGTTTAGGAGTTATGAGCGATTTCATACTTTTGATCGCTGTAGTCCCGTCAGGCCGATTGGGGGCGAGTCTGGGTCATGTTGTCAGTGGTGTGAGTACTACCATCCCTCCAAGTTTCAAGTCATTACAACTTAGGGTTTGGTCTGCACAATCTGTTTTATGTGGAGATTGCTGATCCATGACCATTCTAACAATTACAATAGGGTTTCAGCGCTACGCACTTGAACCCCTAATAAAAAAAAATCATACATTTCAATATCTCATGAATACACTCTTACTGTCATGAAAATGTACAATGATACACTGCTTTGCCATGGATGACAGATAAAAATCTGATGCCTGAACTCACCAAGCATAATTGAGTAATCCAAATGACCGCATGATTAGGACATTCATTGCATTAATTGACTAAGGAGCAGCTGTGTGGTGAGTGTAATGTGATCCTCCATACTGGTGAACGGCACATCTGGAGAGTATATAAAATATACTACTAATGAGGAGGCTACAGTAACACCATCCATCCCACTGGGTCTGGCTGGCATCAGATATGAACACAGATGAAGTTCTGTCCTTCATTTTACCCACTAAATACAAGTGTGGCAATTTTAGAAAATCTACAACTATACAAAAAAAAAACATCACAGCAAGAATAAATGCTTCATTCATAAAAAGGAGGAGAGAAAAATCCATTGTTCTCCTTGCAAAATCCTCGCCAGAAAATACTGTAACAGATCATTTCCTCACTGTAATCCTACAGCAGTCGAAAAATGTAAGCAGCGCCAGTCTTAGATCTATACTGACATGGCAGGCCGTTCCCTCATGCAAATACCATTGCCTTATATGGAGAGTGTGGAGCGGAGCGCAGACTCAGGCACAGGAAATGGCTGGGTTTGATTCAATAAAGGCGGCAATTTTTTTACCTCCTTCAACTATCCTTTCCTTACAACCATCTGGATTTCAAACAGAGGACCTGCATTCACACATGACAGAGATGAAGTGGGATCAGGTTAGCCTTAGCCTTTTTCTCTGAAGTGACACGGCAAGCCAAAACTGCCCAGAATCATTAGCTATACATCTACTGAAAATATAATCAATGAATGAATACAAACAAAAGGCTGTTAGAGCTACAAGACACAGTCTGGTTCTCAGTTTAATGCATTTAGCATATGGCTCAGAGTACTGTGGTTTGGCTGAGAATCCAGCTCAGACCTGGCAGTGCTAATAGCAGATTAATGCAGGAATGTGTAATGAAGTTCATAGCCATTTCAAAAATGCTTTTCAACATATTACAGATCCACATTTTTGATTAAGTCAATTCGGACTAGATTAAAAAAATAACACTTCAAAGTTTTAGCTAAAATCCCAGTAAACCAATAGATGAAGAACAGTGTACAAAGAACATAATTGTCAAATAAATAACAATCATGACTTCTGTTGCCAATTAGGATCTCTACGAAATGACTTATAAACTCTCTATGTGAAGCACAACAAAGGAATTTACAGACTAAGCACTGGTCTTGATCACACAGTGAATACTAATTTGAGAAGCAGTGTGAACCCATTTGGGGAATTCTCTATTACAAAGCCCTGTGCGCCAAAAGCCCAGTGAGCCAAAAGGCTACATGCTGAAGAGCAAGAAACACAAATAAAAAAAATCCCTTAGGTATAACTGTTGCTAAACACTTGTTTAACACCTATTTTATATAAGACCAAAATCAAATGTTCTAATACAAGGTGTACTTACTTCAGACTTCATAACAGATATGGTTTTGTCTTAATTATAATAACCTTAATAATTTCAATACAGGCAAATCTTGGAATTTCTGAAGCCAAACAAGGCCATAAACAATACATTTTACACATGCAAATAATTCATGGAGCCCAGTATTTGCCCTTATGAAAATGTACTATGTAGTTTTGTAAGCACATAAGAGGGCCTTGCAGGCTGCAGGCTGTGGTCTGAATTCTCCATCAGTCTGTCCCTTTCTGACCCCTGGGTCATTACTAGGTCAGTAAGTCCCTTCCAACCAGTTCTTCAGAATATAAACTTTTGCACTCTGAGGCATTATAATTGAATGTTGGCATGATAATGAAACACAAAACAGAATGTCAAGTATAGGTACAACTACAAGGCCATTGTCAGAAGGGAATCAATACTGATGAGAATCCCAGGCCAAAGTGTAAAAGTGCATAATGGTATTTTCACAGCAGGCAGTTGTGAAGCTCTTACAGTCTTCTTAAGTGGTCCTGGAAAATGCCTGACAGAAATAATCCCAGCCTGGACTATGTACACGGTGGTAGTAAACCCTGGACACAGACACAACAACACGCTTGTAAATTCACCACTGTAATGTGCTGAAGAAAAACAGGCCCATCCATAGCCTGAAAACACTCGGAACACAAATAGTCACAACTGAGGTTTTCAAACTAAGTACAAGCCCAAAGATTATATTAATCATAGGTGTGCAATAAATTTAAACGCGTTAGTAATTCAAATAAATAAGTCATCATACTCTCATCGTACTTGTAAACAGAAGTCATGTTTGTTGATTCGGGTAAAGGATTTTCTAGCATTACATAATGGAGCTGTAATTAATCCCAGTGTCAACATACAGAGTAAAACACCTCTAGGGGTGTTGGTCAGGTTACGAAGACTGGGAGAGAAGAACACCCAGAGGAGCAGAGATGGATTTCTGGGTAAGAAATGGCAGTGGAGGAGGCAGGGCTGACTATAACGTCCCTCCAGAGACAGCAAACACAGAGGGTTTGTGTAAACTGAGATAGGAGTGGCTCTGAAACGTCTGGCTACTGCCGAGAAGCTCTGTGCCAAAGTTTCCAAGTTCAGCCCAGCCATATTATTTCTGCTCACTTTTGAAGGCAGTGGAAAAGAATGTAGCACGTTCTGTCTGATGGGGAAGTCTGGACCGCCATCATTTTCCCTGAAGTACACACAGAGATGGATTATGTTTAGACTAGGATTCTAAAAAGGGTGCTGCATTTCTAATAGGTCAGCTGATGAGACAAGGTGACAGTGCATCATCATATAGACAGCAGTTTTTAAACTCAGGATCAAAGGAGTCATCTTGTCTCCTGACAGTTCGATATATACAGATCATTTCATCCATATAGTAACACCTACGTTTGTTGGTCATAGTCACATACAGTTGAAGTCAAAGGTTTACATACACCTTGCAGAATCTGCAAAATGCTGTTATTTTACCAAAATAAGAAAGATCATGCAAAATGCATGCTATTTTTTATTTAGTACCTGAATAAGATATTTCACATAAAATACATCTATATAGTCCACAAGAGAAAATAGTAAACTTTTGAAAATACACTTGATTCTTAATACTGTGTTGTTACATGAATGATCCACAGCTTTTTTTTTTTTCGTTTAGCGATAGTTGTTCATTAGTCCCTTGTTTATCCTGAACGTTAAACTGCCCGCTGTTCTTCAGAAAAATTCTTCAGGTCCCACAAATTCTGCGTTTTTTCAGCATTTTGTGTATTTGAACCCTTTCCAACAATGACTATGATTTTGAGATCCATCTTTTCACACTGAGGACAACTGAGAGACTCATATGTAACTATTACAGAAGGTTCAAACATTCACTGATGCTTTAGAAGGAAACACAATGCATTAAGATCAGGGGGTGAAAACTTTTAAATAGAATGAAGATGTGTTCATTTTTGTCTAAATATCACATTTTTTCATTTAGTATTACCTTTCAGAAGCTACAGGAGATACTTACATGTAACAATGTAACAACAACAACAAAGAAGAATCAAGTGTATGTAAACATTTGAACGAGGTCATTTTTATAAACTCAACTATTATTTTCTCTTGTAGACTATATGTAAATGTCTTTTATGTGAAATATCTTATTCAGGTCAGTACTAAATAAAAAAAAAATAACATGCATTTTGTATGATCCCTCTCATTTTGGTAAAATAATGAACATTTTGCAGATTCTGCAAGGTGTATGTAAACTTTTGACTTCAACCGCATTTGCCAGGATATGCTTACAAACAGTTGGACTATAATTATTCCCTATAGAATACATATTTTTTAAATAGGCCTAATTCTGGAATATTTGCCAATTCATTTTCTAAAAATAAAATAAAATAAAAATAAAATAAAATAAAATAACATAACATTTTCTCCTTTGATTGTGTGAGTACATTTGGGTGGTCTTGGATTACAAATTGCAGCTAAAATACGTATGGTTCTTTAATAAGGTTTGTTTTTCCAGAATAAATTATACATATCCAAGGTTTCAATGGTGGCCAAAAAAAAATTATTTCTTAAAGTAAACAGGATTATACGTTATCTAATCCCGTTTACTTTTAGCAAATTCAAGCCAACATCTGCAAACTGGCCACTTGTCCTGTCACAACCAACTACACAACAAATCCCCAATGCCTCACATGTACATTCACTTTTAAATTTCACATCTATTAAAACTGGTAATCTACTCCCATGCAACCTTTATATTCTGCTTAGAAGCAGTCACTTACGACTCCGCTAACTGTCTGCTTTTAAAAGATACATGAAACAAGGTCTTCCCAGAACACACAGACACAAACTAATGAATAAATAAAAAGGCGGAGGCTATGTTCATAGGGCAGATTTATGGTTATATGGTGAGCTTTGTACCTTTTAGAGAGGCACAATTTCTCAAACATGAACACACACACACACACATACAGGCTTTATCAGGACAGCTTTTACACTGTCTGATTACCCACACAAAGGTAAGCAGATAATGACCATTTCATTAAGCTTCTTGTGTACACAAACAAATGCCACCTCATAATTTGGTTAATAAAAAAAGAGTGTCTCAAAGAGAAGGCTGAATGCCACAAAGCTCCTTGCAACAAGAATCAATATTTGCTTTAAGAGCCAAAATCTTAAAGAAATAGATCACCCAAAAATGAAAATTCTGTCCTCACTTACCATCATGTATTTACAAACTGAGAAACAAAGAAGTGTCAATTTCAATGTAAGGCAAAGTTGTTTGAACCTCACTGACTTCGAAAGCACGTTCATTTATGATCCACATCAGACATAAAATGTCATATAGTTTTATGACAACATGAGGGTGAGTAAATGAACGAAAAAAAAAGTCATTTTTGGCTAAACTATCCCTTTGAGAGTTGTAGTCATGGTGCCTACTGTAATACAAGTTCTCTGGTGCATAAATAACTCCTGCCTTATAAAACTGTCCTGTCTAAACAAAGTTTCCACAGATTCACAGAGATACAACACAACGTAGGGGCCACATTACCATCCCACATGAGAAGCCTTTAATGAGAACATTAATCAAAGTCAGGCATGTGTGGGAACTTGATTAAACACAACGGCGAAGCCCGAGTCCCCTCTAGCTATTTCGTCACTGTCTATTTTGAGTTGATCTTTAAGGATCAAGATCCCTGACTGAACAACACCCACGAGCACACCTACATAACAATGAGGAGAATGCGCTTTAATGCTCTATCGTATAGACATGGGATGGAAGGGCCAGTCGGACAAGTCTATGGCGGTGGCATTTGTCAACGTCATCCTTTCGAGCTGATCTAATATCAGTACAGTTCAAGAGTCTACTGTAATTGTAGAGACAGGGTGGAATGAGCTGGGAGACTATGCAGGATGGTTCACTGTGGTCAGTGTGTGAGTTCCTTGTAATGGCAGAAGCAGGGAACAGTAAACAGAACCAGCACAGGAATGCTTCGGATCAGAGGATCTTACTCATAGCCAACGGGAAATGGGAGCTGGCAAGTGACGAGAACAAATCCCCCAGTTCCCAACTGAGTAATGGTTCTGATCAGAAACAGCAAACTGAGATCTCACATTAGTGCCGCAGCCAAGCACACTGCTTTATCACTCTAACAGTCAGACAGCTTACGTTTACTTAATTACTGAGATTAAATGAAATGACAATAGTATTTATGATAATAACTGCCCAATACTGTTTCAGGACACTGCATAGATCACATTATGTTATGCAAAACATGTCTGGTTATATTATATGCTAATATATACATGCTATATTAAAATGAAGTGTATTCATTTGTTTGTGTTAATTTGTTTTTTTGCACAATTCCATATGACATCAACACCATCCATACCGCCCATATTTATTAAAATTATTTTTAAAAATTCATTAGACTAAAGGCGACAATTTCCAGCTTAACCCATTATATAATACTATAAAAATCTGTACATTTACACATTTATTAAATACTGTATATTTATATATTTATATATATTTAGTGTTATTTTTTACTCTAACACTAAATTGAGCTACTTGGTGCTGTGAGAACATTCTATTTTATTAAAAAATATTTTTATTAAATAAATAAATAAATAAATAAAATTCACCACTCTTCATATCATTGAAAGACCACTTCATCACCAAAATATTTAAATAAATCATTTTTACAATGCACAGTATGGTACCGCATCATGTGACTCACTGTCCTTACATAGTCTTTTGAACAAGAGTTAGATCATGTTACTTTGCATGAACTGTGTTTACGATGTGTATTTTTGCATATTATAAATAAGCTTTTTTTTTTCCCTTTTGTTTAACTTTAAGCGTAAAATGCATAGAAGTACTGTATATAAGCACTGAACAGTCAGTATACACAAACGTGAAGCTTTTTACTTTTAAAAATGTATTACTTATTTTGTCTGTAAAGGGTACATTTTACAGTAAAAACATACTCCCTCTTAATCCTCTTAATAAAAACATAATCCCTCTTATTTTGGCAAAATGAAGAACATTTTTGCAGATTCTGCAAGGTGTATGTAAACTATATGCTGCCCTACAGTGGTAAAATATATTGTAATTCTTAGGCCAGTGTACTGTCATTAAAGGAGAAGTCCACTTCCAGAACAACAGTTTACAAATTTACTCACCCACTTGTCATCCAAGATGTTTGTGTTTCTGTCTTCAGTTGCAAAGAAAGTATGTTTTTTGAGGAAAGCATTTCAGGATTTTTCTCCATATAATGGACTTCACTGGTGCCCTGATTTTGAACTTCCAAAATGCAGTTTAAATGCAGCTTCAAAGGGCTGAGTTAGTTGAGTTGAGTTAACAGGCTCTGAAGTGAATAGTCACCCAAACACATGCCTCTAGCTTTATGAAGCACTTCCAGGAGTTTATCAAAAGCACAAATATTTACATTCCTCCATGCACGTGGACCAACCACCTCTCCATATTCAGCGTCTGATCTCTTTTTGAAAAGGACAAAAGCATTCAAAGGCTCAGCACTACTAAAAAGAACAGAAAACATTTTTTCATTGTTTCAAGTATCAAAACAGTCTGAAATTATATCAATTGTTCTGGCCTTTAATGCCTGACATTAATGAAACACTGTTTATTCACTTGACCAAAGCTTGCTCTCAAACATAATTCATTGCATAACTGCTAAACATTAAAAATAAGCAAAAACTAAATACTGAATACAACTGAAAAACAATATTAGCAACAGATTTATGCAGCTGACTGGACCGCATCTGAAAGAAGAAATCTGTAAATCATACTTCCTTTGGGAAATGACACAGGATGAATATCGTTGGCCTCATGCACTGTGAATAACATTGAGATGACCAAGGCGATTATGGGTATGATCACACTGATGACGATGAAATCATAATGGAAAAAAAAAAATCTAATGGTTTCTAGCAAGAATTTTTATTCAGCTGCAATGTTCAACTTCACATCAAATTTTGAAAATTCCTATCTTCGCCCATTACTGTCATCCAAGTGGTTTGACTTGACAACTGAGGCGGAAATCTTTATTATCAAATCTTTGTTATCTTTTATTTGCACAATACCAATGTGTCAGCAATTATACCACTACTACATAATTTAGCATAGCAGTTATGCAGTTACAATGTCATAGTGAAATATTAAATGGAACTACCTCAGCAAGTTCATGACATTCATATGGCTTATTCACCTGAATTTCAGAGCATAGTTCCCCATCACTAACAAAGCATATGCAAATACATGAATAGGATACAGACTGATAATGTCAGTGAACAAACTTTTCACAAGCTGGGTTCAAAAAGTCACGGCCAGTTTTGCAGATAAACCGACTGAGGCAACACTGCAGTGATATTTGGGTCAGAAAACGAAGACATGAAGGTGAAACGTGTGAATTTCCTCTCAAAAAGAAAAACACATGCAAAAGTGAATTTACTGTCTTCCTCATGATCTTTGTACCTATGCCAGGAATGGGAGTGGCAACATGAAACAACAGCCTTAAAATGTTTTGATGCCAACCCTCTTTTAAACCGAGCACTGTTATGGTCTTGCCTGTGATGTTCTCACTTGCTTATACCTCAGGGTTGTGGGAATATTTGACCACAAGTCATTCTGTGCCCTGGGTTGAGTTTGATGAGTAAACACAGCCTAGTCAGCCATGGTCACCTCAAACAGAAACTATACAGACACAGAAAAAACAGCTCACGGCTCACTACTCCACTACTTCTACGCAAACCTAAAAGAAAATCTAGTACAAATCTAATTCTACAATATTCAACTAGGATATATTTGTTTCAATCATTATGGCTTTTATTGCAGTTTAAACAAAGGTTCTGTCAGTGAGCAAACATCAGTTATGAAAGTGCACATATTGGATATCATTAACTACTGGCTTTTAGTGTACACCTCCGGTCTGTTTATGATGCATACAAGCAGGAAAAATTGGTGTATCAACTTTTAAAACAGAACAATATTTGATATCATGTGTTCACCGGTCCCCTTGACCTGCTTTTAGAAGCTCGCAGCACAAGTGAGGCCGAGACTAATGCAGATGAGAGAAACAGGAGAGGCAAGGTGAGAGGAGCTGAACGTGAGCTGGCAGGAGCACAACGACAATGATCTCATTTCACAGCTGAAAGCCCATCTCTGTGCTTCTCAAGACCAACTCTTTAGGAAACTGGGCCTGCATGGAGTCTAATCTACTTTTTATTAGGGATAATGTGAGATTTCACATCTGTAATCAAAACTGTGGCCTAGTGGTTAGCACACATGATTGAGCCATGAAGCACTTGTTTTTTTTCCCTCTCTTATGATGTTCTTTATGACATTTTTGTCATCTGTATACTGTTTGTACAAATGAGAATGGCAAAAATCAACAATCTAGCAATACATTTATGTAAACAGGTAGGTATTCTTTTTGCATCTGCACACTATATATACAGTTTGGAGATGGTAAGTTTTTTAAATGCTTTCATGAAGTATCTTTAAGAAGTATCTTATGCTCATCAAGGCTGCATTTATTTGATTAAAATGCAGTAAATACAGTAATAATATTGAAGCTGCAAGCAGCGCTGAAAGGGCCCTCGCACCCGGACTCACCAACACCCTATGGCTTTAGGAAAACAGTGAACGGTGAGCGATATGCATTTAAAGTCATAAATATAGGAGGAATATGTCAAAGTCATTTATATGTGCCAAACTTCCTGCTGAGAGCTGGTGAATATTGGCATGCAGGTGTCTTCAAGCCAGAACTTTAATCAAACATATGAAGTTTGGTGCAGATTGAACATGGTATGTTTGAGTTAGTGTAAAACATGACATATCCTGTTACCAACAGGTAGCGCTATGATTATAACTAAATAATGGCCTTTAGATGTGTTCAGGAGTTATAATAACTTCCTTTTACATTTTTACATAGTGAAACGTCGAAATTTGTCAGGCCCCCAAGGACACGCACTTCAAATGAAAACTCAAGATCTTTTTTAATTTACCATTGCAATGGCCTTTAGATTACACTGACCAAATATAATTTTGATGTCATTAAATTTCTAAGAGGAGTTTGATAGAGCATAAAACATGCCACTTCCTGTTGCCAGCAGGTGGCGCTATGACTATAACCGAATATGGGCATGGGTATGTGTTCAGGATTGGTCTCCTATCAAACATGTGAATTTTGGTGCAGATCAGACATTGTATGCCTGAACTTCCTGTTTCATGGTGATACATCAAAGTTTGTCAGGCTGCCACGGACACGCCCTTCAACGAAAACTCAAGATCTTCACAATTTAACATCACAAAGTGCTTTATATTACACTGACCAAATTTGGTGTTGATCTATTTAAATTTCTAGGTGGAGTTTGTTTAAATACAACGTCTGAAAATGGCAAAAATGGCACAAAACTTGCTAAGAAAATTCAAAATAACAAGCTACCTGTTGAGTTTCGGACTTCGTACCGAGGGACTTTTTTGTAGGTATTGGTGTGTTACATGTTTCTACCGAATTTAATGGCTGGCGCTATCCAGCAATTTTGACACACACACTTCTGAAACCCATATTAGATGTAAATTTTCACCACTTCTGATGCGTGTGTGTCTAAAGTTTTTCATGAGCATGTTTAGGCCCTCAAAAATGTGATGAATTTTGGAGAAGACGACAAAGAAACTGAGCAATTCCAATAGGGTCCTTGCACCATCGGTGCTCAGGCCCTAATTACAATCTAAAATAATTGTTTTCCATTTTAATATACTTTAAAATGCAATTTACACCTGCAGTGCAATGCTGAATTTTTTAGTCACTGTCATACGATCCTTCAGAAATCATTCTAATATGCTTATTTGGTGCTCAATAAACATACTTTAGGACTTTTTGATAAATTGGAAGTACAAAAGAACAGCCTTTAATTATTTATTTACTGGTAAAAACATCTTTAAAGTGACTTTTGATTAATTTATTGCATCCTCGCTGAAAAAGTATTTAAAAAAATTTTAAATGGTACTGTATGTGGGTGGCTTGTAATAGCACAGTTCAAACAAAATTACCTATGTCATCTCAAGGAAGTGACGAACTTGGCATTTAATGGGATTGATATCAATAGGAACAACCATCCAAAGAGTCACCACAAAGAAAACAAAGAATCCATCCGTAAGGGACAGATTAGGCAAATACGCCAGTCAACATATGGTGCATATCACAATGAAAAGGTCAACAGAGATTTTTCAATTAAGGGTTTATTTCAGTCTAATTGATGTTTTCATTCATCTTTTTCAACTGGCTTAGTAAACAAGCCATATAAATCTTAACTTGAACACATCAGTGGATATTATCTTTTATATCCAAGCTACTGGGGGTGAACTTCTAGATTGGACGTTTTTAATAAGCACAGTTCAGAACCAAAAATAAAACAGCATCAAAGAAGCCAGCATCAAAGACGCTAGCTGATATTGAGAGAAATTCATTGCCATGCCTGGAAACTTACATAAACTGTATGTTAATTCACAAAAATACTGACTAACAGGGACCACAGTTTTCCATCATCCTAGACTTTTCTCTTGTTTTGGTGAGGGTTGCTGACTCTCAGAAAGAGTCTGGATTTCTCAACAATCCTGTGGCGGTGTGACTGTGACATAGAGGCTTTGAATAGGGGGGGATGTTACTCAGCATGTACCGCCCATCTGCAGCCCTTAATGCAAAACATATGCTGCCATACTGACCTACTATTCAGCATCTGGCAGAAAAAGAAAGAGTAAGAGAGGAGATGTGCAGAGGAGGAAAAAAAGAAAGTGAACAAAGCCACCATCCTACCAGATACAGCTTAACCTGTAAAACCGCTTCTGAAATATGAAGACCAATCACACTGGACCCAGATACAGTACACCCAACAGTAGAGAGGAAACAAGCCTCAATATCTTTGTTTAATATTACATAATTGTAAAGAAGAGCAAACTTGCTTTTTTGGCCTCTTTGTTTTAAAACAAAGAGTTTAGTGTGTTGAGCACGAAGATATCATGGGCATAACGGACGAAAATCCTCATTCGTTTTCTAAATGCAGCAGATCAGGCATATCGGTAACTGAGTGATACATTACATAATCAACCTAAATTGCTCTTGCACAGCTGGTATACATCATAAAATTGGGCAGCGTTGTGTAACAGACATTACCACTAGTTCATATTTCGGAAATCATCCCATTTCCTTCGAGCTGTGTAGAAATGAGTAAACTCATCAAGGATACTCTGACGTAAAACTGCAGTCAAAACAAAAACAGCTCAAAACTCCACCTAGCAATTCCGCAGATAGTTATATAGAATAGCTACTTGCAGGTCACACTGAGTTTGGCCTCATGACATTCAATCGTTAGAAACAAATGGTGGCTTTACAGGCATGTTAACGATAAAGAATAGTGCTTGTACACTCTAGTGTTGGTTTTGCCTAATTTATAGAAGCAACCAGCACATCTTAATGGATCACTTATGCCATCTGTGATATTGTGACCATACAAACACAGCTAATCACAAGTCTGCTTATTCTTTGCAGTAAAAATGCTTCACCAGGACTTAATGATAATATTGCAATGCATACTAAATACCACAGACAGCATGGAGCATCTACAAAAAGGGTTTGTCCCATATGCGTAAAGCCCAAGGGAAAACTTGTTCCACCGGCTGAATGGCTTGCAGAGAATGTCTCTGCGTGCAGTCAAGAGACAGCTGAACTGGATTTACTTGTTTTCCACCTGATCTGTACCTGTTCTTTACCAGCTGACAGGCACTGAAAGTGAGACAAGCAGGGTCTGTGAAAGCATCCTACCATGGGATCCAAGGATCACACAAAGCTGAAAACATTTAAGTGTAACTTAAGCCTGATATTGCTTAAGGAGCTATGAGAAAACGGTGGCGCTTTCCACCACAACAAGAGGAAACTGTCTCATTGTGGACACTCGCATAAGCACACATACTTATTCAAAGCAGAACCCAGCCCATCCTTATGGGCATATGTACGGAAGCGAGTTTCACATGTGACTACACCTACCTGCATCTCTCAGTGTCCTGTAACCATGGACACTAATGTGTGTAACTTACAGTTTTCCACTATTACGTAAGACTAAGCCAGGTTGGCATGAAAGAATATGTTAATAATGAGGGGAAAACAATAAGTGCAATGAGTCTAACAGGAACACTGACCTGGGAATGTGAAAACGCAATGCTGATCTATCTGTCTCATGCCTGGACAAACACACAGTGCCAAAAATAGCAAGAAATTGGGTTGCAACCAGGACCAGTATAAGTACAACCTGTTCATGAAGGGCTTGGAAAGGAGAGGCTGTTTCTGTCTAAGTGAACTAGAGATGGAGGGCAAACAATAGATGAATATGACACCCAGCTGAGGCTGTTTGTCTAGTCGACCAGCTACTACATTCATAAGATGTTCATAATAACAACGTGGCCATTAGATAACAAAAAACATACATAGGGTAGACGTAGGCTATATACACACGTCCCTGGTGAATTTAAGTTTATGTGAAGAGACTACTAGAGATTACTATAAGTTTATTGTATATGTATATAAAGAATAAAATGATAAGTAGAAGTTTGTACTTGACCAAACTGAAAAAGCTTTTTATGTGAATTTTAATTTAGTGAATGGTCACATCCATGTGGTCTAGTAAGTTTAAAATTCGTTTAATTGCGCTTTTTTAGATGTAAGTGACCACAAAAAGAAGTTGAAAACAATAACACCAAGCAGCTGCTGTAACCTACTGCATGTCGAGAAGGATGCTGGAAAACAGTTTCCAAAACAGGAGCCCTTGTGTCCCTTGTGTTTATCTCTGTAGGTAATACGTGCCTATAATAAGCATATTTTCACTCACCATTTTCATTCGTTTATCACACCGCAGTCGTCCTTCTTTTATAATCCGTTTTGTAAGTGTTTATGAAAATAAAATGCGCCTATTCAAAGTCTCTTGGTGATGTCACGGTCTCTTTTGGCCTCTGGTGCTGTTAAATGTCTCCTCAGGACCAGTGTCGCCGCTCCATACTAGTGTACACCGCGCCGGTAAACCGCTCGAGCGCACTGACTCTACTGCAGTGAGCGTCTCTGCTCTACAAAGTTAAACTTTGTGGCTGCTGGTTGACGGAATCAAAGAGGCAAACAACCCATAAATGGAGAATTTCGTGCGGTGCCTTTGGCCAATAGGAGCGCCGCTCGGCGCGTCATTCCGAAGGGAATCCCACCAGATGATTTCGGGTGTGTTAAAGCGCGTCCTATGTGCGCATGGAGGCTGCGTAAAATATATAACTACAGCACTGTACTGAACAATAAGGTTAAATAATCATTATATCACTGAAATAATTTTTAATTATTTAAAGAAGACGTATAGGTTATTGTTTTCTCTTACCTTTAATTTTTATCAGTGATTCTGATTTTATCAAAAGTACAGCAAAACAGTAACATTTTAAAATATTATTGCTATTTAAAATAACTGTTTTCTATTTCTATTTAATACATGTTATGTTATAATATGTTAATATGGTATGTTATATACATGTTATACATGAATATATTTAAACATGTAATTTATTTCTGTGATCAAACCTAGATTTTCAACATCATTACTCCAGTCTTTAGTGGCACATGATCCTTTACTGTTCAAGAAACAATTTATTATTATCACTATTATTATCATATTATTATTATCAATATTTAAAACAGTTGAGCACATTTTTTCAGGATTCTTTGTTGAATAGAAAAGCCAAAGATCAGCATTTATCTGAAATTAAAAGCTTTTGTAACATTATACACAATAACCATTTAAAAGCTTGGAATAATTTATGTAATATATAATATATATATATATATAATATATTTATATAATATAATTATAAAGCATAATTTTTATTTTATTTATTTATTCATTTATTGGGAAATAAATTATAGAAATTAATACTTTATTTAGCAAAGATGCTTTAAAATGATCAAAAGTGATGATAAAGACATTTATAATGTTGCAAAAGATTTCTATTTCAGATAAATGCTGTTCTTTTGAATTTTCTGCTCATTAAAGAAACCTGGTTTTCATAATAATTAATGTTTTTTAAGTAGCATATCAGAATATTAGAACGATTTCTGAAGGATTGTGTGACTGGAGTAATGATGCTAAAAATTCAGCTTTGGAATCACAGGAATAAATGACATTTTAAAATATATTCAAATAGAAAGCAGTTATTTTAAATATTAAAAATGTTTCAAATTTTTACAGTTTTTCCTGTACTTTGGATCAAATAAATACAGGCTTGGTGAACAAAAGAGACTTCTTTAAAAACATTCAAAATCTTACTGTTCAAAAACTTTTGACTGGTACTGTGCGTTACAAAAACTTACAGTAAGATGCTTTTTTGGAGTTCAAATCCAGGTTTTTCATGAAAGGTCGGTTTTATATTTTTTATATTTTTGAAAATGTTTATGTATTTTTTATATTTTTTGAAAATGTTTCTATTATTATAAATTATATTTACATAAATTATTATTATTATATTGTATGTAAAAGATCATTAGCTACTTTATTTAAATGTTCATACAAACACTTTACAAAATTCTTTTTTAGGCCATAGCCTTGTAAGCCTGTGTTTACTTTTAGCAGCTCATATGTCAAGAGGAACCTTTTAGTTCACTATTTCTGAGGAACTTTTTGAGAGAAATTTGTGATAGATTCATACACAGAGTCAAATCTAGACTAATAAACCAACTTGGACTGACAAAACCATTCACTCAATACACTCAGCCATCTAATTACAGCTGTGAAGCAAAACATTTGGACTAGGTTTTGTGTAACAGACACAAATTGCTTTTATAGTTTTAAATTAAAGAGTACACTACTGTTCAAACGAAACAATTACTTTTATACAGCATAGACACACTCTCAGAAACAAAGGTACAAATGCTGTCACTGGGGCAGTACCTTTTCAAAAGGTACATATCAGTTCTTAAAGTGTTCATACTAGAATCTAACAGGTACAAAAGTGACAGTTTTTGTACCTTTATTTCTGAGAGTGCAAAAGTGACGGTTAAGACATTTATGATGTATTTACGAAAATATTTCTATCTCAGTAAATAAAGAAAGAATTATTTCCACAAAAATAATCACACTGATAATAAAAAGAAATGTGACCATGGACCACAAAACCAGTCTTAAGTCGCTGGGGTATATTTGTAGCAATAGCCAAAAATACATTGCATGGGTCAAAATTATTGATTTTTCTTTTATGGCAAAAATCATTAGGATATTAAGTAAAGATCATGTTCCATGAAGATATTTTGTAAAATTCCTACTGTGAATATATGAAAACTTAATTTTTGATTAGTAATATACATTATTTGGGCAACTTTAAAGGTGATTTTCTCAATATTTAGATTTTTTTGCACCCTCAGATTCCAGATTTTCAAATAATTGTATCTCAGCCAAATATGAACGTCTCCTAACAAACCATACATCAATGGAAAGCTTATGTATTCAGCTTTCAGACTGTGCATACATCTCAATTTTGAAAAATTTACCCTTACGACTGGTTTTGTGAACCAGGGTCACAAATGTTCTTGAGCAACAAATCAGCAAATAAGAAAGTTTTCCGAAGGTTTATGTGATAATGCCACTGACTGGAATAAAAGCTTTGCCATCAAAGAAATAAATTACATTTTAAACTATTTTAATATAGAAAGGTTCCATATATTTCATATCATAAATAACATTTAACACTAACACAGTTTTTTCTGTATTTTCTGATCGTATAAATGAACTATGAGAGACCACTTTCAAAAACATTAAAAATCATAACGACTTCAGACATTTAAAAGGTAGTGACTGTGTTATATTTATTACATTTTCTGCCTGTCCAACATTACAAGCATATTAAGGCATTACAATTGAAATGTATAACAATAAAACATTTTATAATTGCATTTGAAAGGGTATTCTGAGTAAAGGAAAATTGTATTTTTATCATGTGACTGCAGGGGACAGA
Source organism: Labeo rohita (assembly GCF_022985175.1). Lineage (NCBI taxonomy): Eukaryota > Metazoa > Chordata > Actinopteri > Cypriniformes > Cyprinidae > Labeo > Labeo rohita. The sequence goes on along the minus strand of NC_066875.1, from coordinate 31,871,256 downwards.
CGTGACATATTAAAACTGTGCATGCAGGATTACAATCATTCCAGCAGGTGGCGCAATGAGTCCATTACTAAACTGAGGCTTACCTGTGCATAATATGAAAACGATTTATTTATATGTACGCAATTAAGAATCATTTAAATACTGGGCATATAAAGATCATTCACTGAAATAAAATATTTAACATTCTAGAAGAACAAATTCTGGCTTAAAGTTCACAGACAGAATTAAATACATGTGTTAAAGCTTAAAATATTTGTATATCATAAACAATATGAATATTCGTATTTTTTAAAAAAAAAAAAAGAAAAAAAAAAAACGCTCCAATGGTCCACAGGGCTCGCCATAGCTCACTCCTCCTCCTGTTTTTTGTGGTCCACAGCTCAAGCACGCTGCACCTCCCCATTCCTCCTTTAATAAACATGGCTGAACTGAAAACGTACGGTGAATTATAGGACTGAGCCCGTCTGCTGCAGCACCACCACAGGACTCACACACTCTCACACTGTTGATTCAGACTAGAAGACGGAACATGACGTGAATGTTTACAGTGGGGAAACTAAAGCAGCAAAAGTTTGCCTTTGACAGCCGCTAACGAAGAGACTTCAGCGGGACAGACCAGAGCCAGCTGAAATACTACTGCATGCAAAGCAGAGACTAAATACTGCTTTTGCATCTATGGAAACTATGCCTTTAAACACCTCGTCTACTGAAGAAATCCTGGATTTAATGCTCTAATGTAGACCAAAACAGTTCGGCTTACATTTGAAGAGTTTTAAGCTGCTTTTATATGGATTTACAATTCGCATTTTTGTCATATCGTCCCGTTTAAATAATGTTCTCCGGTAAACAAACCAAGCCGACTTTTAAATCTTATCTTCCTCCACTTCAGGTGAGTGAGACACTAGCATGCTAACGACTAGCAGCTAAATACAAAGTCATTATACTCGTTTATTGAACTACTCTGCACTTGGGTATGCATTTGGAAAACTGTGTCACCCCATATGTTTGACATCTGGGCGACTGGCTCATAGTTAAGTCTACACTTGGTTTGATAGTGGTATAACTTACTTTCTAACTCAGGAGTCAGCTGTTAACAGTGGTTACAATATTTTGGTAATGACTATTTTTCAGAAAGGACCACAGCAGTATGCCCTCCTTTAAAAAAACAGTGTGCGTTTACTTTTAATTTGTAGCATATTTAGATATAAATTTAACATGCGCAGGATGAGGTTGCATCAGCCAATGTGTTAGAAATGGAAATAAACGAATAACAGGATGACTTACATGTAGATCTAACTCATGGAATTTTTAAATAATAGGAATTGGAGTGTCAAATTCCTCATTAACAAATGCACGCAAAAACTTTTGACATTCAACACATAGATCTCTATTTTTTTTTTTATGTTTATGTTTTTATGTTATGTTCAGACCAAATGACAAACTGAAAAAGAGTATATCCTAAAGTGTAAAGATCTACTTTGTTTTGCACATTTCAAAGTGATTGGGTGATTTTAAGTGTTCTTAATGTTTTACACAGACTGATTTGAAGAAAAGTCCTCAACTGCCCCTCAAGAAACTAGAAGCAAAACTTCTACCAGGTAAGTGATTTTCACAACAAGAATGAGGAAAGCATCAGTTCTCTTGATGAACAGCTCATAATCATCACACAGTTGGGAAGGTTTGGCTTAGTAGTTGAATTTTCAGTCTGGTAACTGAATGTTTGTGTGTTTGAACCCTGTGGCCCATTTCACAAATCCAGTTTCGGTGGCTATCCAGATAAGTTTGAGTTAAGTTTGCGCAAATTCTGGTTTTTCAGGTTCAAGAGGATGGATTGTTTTTACTTGTTCATCACTATGTTAAGATCAGCTGTGAGGAAAGTGACATATATCTGATGCAATGAAGTCACTTACTCTATTTCTTCCTCCAAATTAAAACAGTCATAGTCTGTTTTTTCAGTATTTTTGTGTATTTGAACCCTTTCTAACAATAACTGTATGATTTTGAGGTCTTTTCACACTAAGGACAAGGAGGAGGGACGCATATGCAACTATTACAGACGGTTCAAATGCTCACTGATGCTTCAGAAGAAAACGCAATGCATTAAGAGCTGGGGGTGAAAATTTTTGAATTTGAAGATCAGGGTAAATTCTACTTAGTTTGTCTTCTGGGACATGTATGTATCTTCTGTAGCTTCTGAAGGGCAGTACTAAATGAAAAAAACATGATATTTAGGCAAAATAAGAAAAATGTACACATGTTCATTCTGTACAAAAGTTTACACCCCTGGCTCTTAATGCACTATTTTTCCTTCTGAAGCATCAGTGAGTGTTTGAACCTTCTGTAATGGTTGCATATGAGTCCCTCAGTTGTCCTCAGTGTGAAAAGATGGATCTTAAAATCATACAGTCGTTGTTGGAAAGGGTTCAAATACACAAAAATACTGAAAAACCAAAGATTTTGTGGGACCTAAAGGATTTTTTTGAAGAACAGCAGGCAGTTTAACTGTTCAGGACAAACTCATGACAACTATCACAAAACAAAAAGATTATTCAGGTAACAACACAGTATTATGAATCAAGTGTATGTAAACTTTTGACTTTAACTGTATATACTTAATGTATTACACATAAGCACAGTTAATATCTATCTTTTATTTTAAATAACTATAAATACAAGGATATAGAATATGTAAATATATAATATCTAAATAACATATAATAGAATATATAAAGCTTTTAAATTGGCTACATTTGCGTGGTTTAAGCTTTTTGTGAACCTATATAAATTATTAATTAAATTCATTTGATTCACTTGTATTAATTTAAATGCATTTACAAGGCAGAAAAAAATGCTGCTGCTCGAGAAGCCAAGTCAAAGAAAATTTCTGACTGTATTAATGATATTTTCAAGGATCTCTAAACCTACTCAGAGTTTGTTCAACTAGCTTAGTGTAGCAGTCCACTGAGTAGATTGGTTCATAAACTGTGGTTGCTCTAGGTTTGCTTTTGGAAATTGTACAGTACATTGCTTTGGATCAGAAAGCGTCTGCTAAATAAAAAGAAATGCAATTTTAATTTATGGTGGTTCTTGTTTTTCTCCCCCCTCCCCCTCCTCCTTTGCTGTTCAATCTGCCACATTTTAGTACATTTAATTAACAGAAGGCCGCCTTTTAGTTTCCATAGCAATCAGATGTCTATTGTTGTTTTCTCTATTTTTACCATTGCATCACCAATCAGCTTCTGCTATTGTGAGGTGAACATTTGGCAGGAGAGAAGCATTTGTGACTGAGAGAGAAATGAAATAGAAATGATATCTCGGGCGTCTTGAATGATCGGTTGAACATGATATTCACAGAAGTCCTTCCTGTATACGGAACAGTATCTTATCCAGCCCGTTTCCTGCACTTGTGCAGCCACTGAATTTTTAATGCGTGGCCTTGCATAAAGAGCCTGTGATCTGCCCTGGTTTGTTGTGTTTGGGTTTTGATGCCAGCTGAAGTGTTTACAGAGGGTCTACGATGCTCTGGCTTCCTCTAGACAGCATTTAACGCCACGCTTCCTGATTTGTGAATTGTAAATAGAGCAAGTATGTCAGGTTAAGATGATATTGCTGCAATTGTTTTGAAAATCATTGACTGTAAGATAAGGTAAAGGTCAGTGAAAGTGATTTTGTGCCCCTTTGGGATGACACCACAATTTTTAAACTTGCAGAACACAAGCTTCTGGAGGGCAAATAAGTCTGCAGTAGTTTAGGCGTAGTGGTGCACAGCTAGTGGTTGATCTGTAGACAAACATCAGACTGATTAATTGATAAAGAAGCTTATTTTTCTCTTGTTTCCTCAGCTTGATGTTTGCTAAGTCAAGAGGTCAGTATCATGACGATGTGTCTGTAGAAAACGGTTTGATTCTGTCCCATCATTGTTTTAAAAATGTGATCTCAGACGTGTTTCTGTATGTCTTATAATTGCCATTGCCAAGCACACTTGCACAGGGTGTGTACCCTTCTAATCCTAATGTCCTGGTTCTTCTGAATAAAGGCTTCATGTTCTGACAGGTAGTTTCAACCTCACAGTCTAATAACTGTGAGGCTTTGCCTTTTGTTCTGTTTTACCTTTGTAACCCATGCAGTGGCAGATCAGATATTTCCAAGCCATTAACAACACGTGTCAGCTCCACCTTTGTGATGCATTCAGACAGTTTCTCTGTTCCTAGAAGTGTTGGGAAACAAACAGAAAGGCGACTGCAGTGCTGTGGTGTCTGGAGTAGGACTCTGCGTTTAGGCGTTCACTCCTTATAATTAAGCCGCATAACATGGACCTTCCCTGTTTCCAAAATAGATATGCTGTGCATTTTTTAGTTCCTCATCTGAAATTAAAACAAAACCTCCCTTGTCACTGTGTTTTGTGGACTGTGGTGATAGTAGGGTGGCACATGGTGTGGTGAAGTTACTGCACTTACTACAGTTACTGTTTTTTTATGGCCTGAGCACCGGTGGTGTGAGGACCCTATTGGATTTGCTCCGATTCTTCTTCTTCTCCAAAATGAATTTTTGAGGGCCTAAACATGCTCAAAAACTTGCACACAAACCAAAAGTGGTGAAAATGTATATCTGATATGGGTTTCAGAAGTGGGTGTGACAAAATGGCTCGATAGCGCAACCTATAAAATTTCAATGAAGTGCCCCTCGAGCTATGTTTTACATAAATGTATGAAATTCCACCAATACCTACAAAAAAAGTCCCCTGGTACAAAGTCTGAAATCCAACAGGAAGTCAACAGATCGACACCAAATTTGATAGGTGTAATCTAAACCCTTTTGTGACATTAAATTGCGAAAATCTTGAGTTTTGGTTGAAGGGCGTGTCCGTGGACGCCTAACCAACTTCGATGTTTCGCCATGAAAAAGGAAGTTGTTATAATTCAGGCATACAATGCCTGCACCAAAATTCACATTTTTGATGAGAGTCCTGTCCTAAACACATGCCAATGACCATATTCAGATATAGTCATAGCACCACCTGGTGGCAACAGGAAGTGTCATGTTTTACGCTCTAACGAACTCCTCATAGAGATTTAACGATATCAACATTTATGTTTGGTCAGTCTACTCTAAAGGCTTTTGCAATGTTAGCATGAGATGATCTTGAGTTTTTGTTAAAGGGGAAGTTCACTTCCAGAACAAAAATTTACAAATAATTTACCCTTTGTCATCCAAGACGTTCATGTCTTTCTTTCTTCAGTCGTAAAGAAATTGTTTCTTGAGGAAAACGTGAGGAATTATATCCATATAATGGACTTTAATAGTGCCCCCAAATTTGAACTTCCAAAATGCAGTTTAAATGCAGCTTCGAATGGCTCTAAGCAATCCCCGTCGAGGAAGAATGGTCTTATCTAGCGAAAAAATCAGTCATTTCGAAACAAATTGACAATTTATGTACTTTTTAACCTCAAATGCTCGTCTTGTCTCATCTCTACGATGCACATGCGCACTCTGTGTAATCCGGGTCAAGACAGTTAGGGTATGTTGAAAAACTCCCATCTCGTTTTCTTCTTCAACTTCAAAATCATCCTACTTCACTGTTTTACCTATTTTTTTTTTTTTTTTTTGTAAAGGGCATTTGATCTTCTTTGCATGTTCACTTTGTAATTACTCGGTCGGTACTTACGTAAGACAATTTTGAAGTTGGGGAAGAAAACAAGATGGGAGTTTTTAGACATACCCTAACTGTATTGACTCACACAGACATAGACAAGATGAGAGTTTGAGGTTAAAAAGTATAGATATTTGTCAATTTGTTTTGAAAATGATATATCGTTTGGCTAGATAAGACCCTTCTTCCTTGGGTGGGATCGTTTAGAGCCATTTGAAGCTGTATTTAAACTGCATTTTGGAAGTTCAAACTTGGGGGCACCATTGAAGTCCATTATATGGAGATACGTTCTGAAATGTTTTCCTCAAGAAACATAATTTTTTTTATCGAATGAAGAAAGAAAGACATGAACATCTTGGATGACAAGAAGGTGAGTAAATTATCTGTACATTTTTGTTCGGGAAGTGAACTTCTCCTTTAAAGGGTGTGTCAATCTGCACCAAACTTCATATGTTTTACACAACTGCTGGCCCGAAGACATCTACATGCCAATATCCAGGCACATATAAATGACTTTGACATATTCCTTCTATATTTACCACTTTAAATGCTTATGCTTATGCTTATTGTTTTCCTAAAGCCACCAGGTTGTGGTGACCTGGGTGTGAGGACCCTTTCAACACTGCTTGCAGCTTTAATTTTAAGAAATTAGTTGCTTTTGTTGAGCAAGGACATTTTTGATGTTACAAAAGATTTTTTTAAATAAAATGCTGTAAAATACATATTTCAGATGCTTATCAAATAGAACTTTAGAAATAGAAAAAAGGTCTTTTGGCTTTCTATATCTGTGTTTTGCAGATATGCAAAGAAAATAGACTCATAGTCTGTCTTCATCATACTCTGAGGATTGTTTTACTCCTGCTTGTGGTGACATTTTACTAGAATGTATCCATTCAGATTGACCTCCTACTTGACTGCTCCACTTAAATCTCTCCACCACTCCCTACACACACACACACAGAGGCCCAGTGGTGCCTAGTCATCCCAGCAAAACATGGCCGTTGTCTCATGAACGGTGTTCTTTTACAAACCCACACACACATTCTCTCTCTCTCTGTCAGTCTCTCTGTTTGACCTCTTGTTATCATGTTGCTCTGATCCATTTACGTGTAACTTTTGCATCACAGTGCAACGAGAGAATTCCTGAGCCGAACCCGATCCGACCTTAAGAACAGCCTGTCCTGCGCTTTAGCCATAGACACCATTTTACACTTTAACTCTGCTATAATTGCTGTCCAAATTTAAAGATAAGAAAAACACAACCCAAAGTTGTACTGATGAAACATGCCAACATCTAACAGGATGTAAACACAGGAAGTCTGATCACATGATCGTACCTAAATATTTGATGCTGTTATTTTTAGGTGCAGACTGTCTTTAAGTGGTCTTGGGTCATTTAGTAAAGCAGGTTTGTTTGCATGTAATATGCTGTATGTGATAATGTCACAGTATAAAGTATTGTGCAACTAAGATTCCGTTGTCTTTTATAAACTGATCTTCACTGGCCATTTAATGATTAGCCAGTGAACAAGTATTTCAATGTGACGTTGCTTGGCTGCCTTCATAATGCATCTGCCAAACTGCCATCTGCATTTCCTTCTCATCAGCAGTCTGGACTGATCTTCTGCTGTTTACTGGTAGATCAGAGAGGATGAGCTGCTGGTTAATCCCTGTAGAGCACTGATCAGACACACGTTGATATGTGGTCATGGCCATTTACAGGCCAGCCTGCATGTAGAGCGGAAGAGGAAGTTGTTTGAAATTTGCGAGTGGGCGTGTGCCTGTGTGCATATATGAGAAGATGAGTGATAGAGATTGTGGGTCTTCATACTGAGGTGTTAAAATGAGCTATAAAGTAGGCTGTAGACTGTTTTCAATCTGCACTTACTGTAGGGAAAAACTGTAAACAGTTAAACTGATGACACTAGCAAATGAAAGCATTCTCAGTTTAACCAAAACATCTAGATAAATGAGTTGTGGATGTTGTTGATGATATTCAGAATCTTTCTTCAGAGTTCTGTGGGCTCAGATTCCAAGCAGGTGTAGTCATAAGTTAATTGTTTTTTTTTTTTTTTTTTTGAAAACCAGCTGGCTTGACCTACTGTTTTAGTGGGTTGATGTTTAGTAAAGCAGTTACTAGTATTGTGCCTGAGACGCAAATGCTCTGGCAGGGCCCAACCTCCATCTTAGCTAGCCTGCACCCTGCCCTACTGTAACCCCTGAAGCAGGCCCAGCTGTGAGACAAACACTCCTCAATGCGCTCACACACAAAGTGCTCACAGCTGGAGTTTGTGTTTTCTTCTCCCTCACTCTTCCTCTCAGCAACTTGATTATTCTTCTCCAACATACATAAATCTCTGTTCATTTTTGCCTTTTAATGTGTCTGGATGATCTTTAGAGCAAAGAGAGGAAGTGCTATGTTTAGCGTGTGGCAGAATGTGGGTTTCTTTATTTCCATGAGTGTGTCTTAAGTTCAGCTAGAGAGACGGAAGTAGAGATGTTGGTCATAGCCAACAATTATAAAAACCATGTGTGAATTAGAAATGTGCATTGTGGTCATTTTGACTGCTCAAGTTCTTTTCTATTTGTCTTAAATAGTTTGCTTATATGTGAAAGTTAAATAACAGTTTTACATTTTTAAATGAACATCCATTTTACGCACTCTCTATTATAATGTTGTGACATTTAATTTGTTTGTAGCCTTTAAGCACTTAAGAGAAAGTTAACTTTTAAAGGTGTTATACAAAATAAATGTATTATTTTAATTCTTATGCTTTTATTTTAAATTCATTTAGTCAAAATAGTATAGAATTGTAGTGTAATATTGGCCATAATACATTTTTATCTACAATAAATAATTATCATGTCAACCAAAATTTAAGATTTTAAGATTTTCATTGATTTTTATAGTCTCTTTTGCTCACCAAGGCTGCATTTATTTGATCAAAAATACAGAAAAAACTGTAATATTGTGAAATATTATTACAATTTACAGTAAGGGTTTTCTATTTTAATGTGCTGTAAAATATAATTTGTTTCTATCATGCAAAGCTGCGATTTTCATCAGCCATTACTCCAGTCTTCAGTGTCATGTGTTCATTTCAGAAATCATTCTAATATGATTTGATACTTAATTATTATCAATATTAAAAACAGGTGTGCTGCTTAATATTTGTTTTTTGAGTCTGTGATTCTTTTTTTCAGGATTCTTTGAATAAAAAGTTAAAAAGAACAGCATTTATTCAAAATAGCAATGTTTTCTAAAAAGTCTTTATAACTTTTTATCAATTTAACACATTCTTGCTGAAAAAAATGATTATTTATTTATTTATTTTTCTAAAATGTGCTGACCTCAAGTGTTTGAATGGTTGTGTATGTTGTTACAGAGGATTTCTATTTTGAATAAATGCTGTTTATTTTGTGTTTTTATCAAAGTATCCCAGGTTCCAAAAAAAATATTAAACAACAAAAACTGTTTTCAAGATTGATAATAAATCAGCATATTAAAATGAATTCTGAAGGATCATGTGACACTGAAGACTGGAGTAGTATCTGATAAAAATTCAGCTTTGACCACAAGAATAAATTATAATTTAAAGTATATTAAAATAGATCACTGTTATTTAAAATTGTAATAATATTTCACAATATTACAGTTTTTTTCTGTATTTTTGATCAAATAAATGCAGCCTAGATGAGCATAAGAGACTTCTTTAAAAAAAACATTTCTGTTGAACGACAGTGTATATTTGCATCCACACAATGTTCTGTCAACATGGCATTCTGTTTATTATATTAGCCCATCTGCATTTATGTCATCTGCCGCTTTTAATGCTCAAGCTATTCAAATTTGGATGGATTCTGACTCAGCTGTCAATGTTTTCATTGTTCTTTTGCTGGAGAAAAAAACATTCCGAAAGTGTTTATTATATACCTTTATAATTACTTTACTTTATACAGTTATCATTGTAGTTATTGTCCTTGGTGTAAATGCCTTGTTCAGAATGACATTAGATCCATTCTAAATACTCACAAGCTCGGCGTATAAACTGGAATAACTGGTACAAGTATTATTAGTGCATACAAAATGTCTCTGCGACTGTCTTTCCCAAAACCTGGTATTTCTGTATTCTGAAAGTCTGTGTTTGCTGGTACACCTGACTTTGATGAACTCATGTTCTTTTCCTGTTTGCGTTAAAAAAAAAAGCAAATGTTCAGGACTCTCTGCATGTGTGTGCACATTCTGTATGTGGTAAAATTTTATGTGACCGTTAGTCAGCACAACAGGTCGCTTCTTTTAATAGGGCATCTTTTTTCTACCAACATGAAAGGAGAGTCACAGGAGAGGGCTTTCCCTGGAAAGCCGTTAGGAAGGGGCTCGAGTTTGTGTAACTTAAGTGGTCAGCAATCTTGAAGTTGCTACTGAACTAATGAGAAACTGCTGCTGTATTGTAACTACAGCTTGTTTGTTTGGCAAAAACAAGTGGTGCTTTCGGTTTACCACATGCAAAAATAATCAGAATATAAATTTTGTTAATTTCTGTTTAGCTTTTAAAAATTTGGGTTGTTAGCAGAGAAGTATATTTACACGAGTGGAATTGCCAACACTTTCAGCTTAATGTGTGTTAAATGTTCAAAATTTCTGGTAATCGTTCATTGCTCAGCTGATCAGCTGTTTTTTTCATTCCTCTGATTTTCACTTCCTTATTCCTCTTTACAGGTGAAATAGTTGTGAACGAGGCGAACTTTGTAAGGAAGTGCATCGGCGCAGAAAGCTGTCAGGATGACCTCTGGGGCAAACTTGTGTGTACTAACTTCAAAGTTTCCTTCATTACCCATAAGTCCTTGCCACAACAGGTAAGCACAGACTTAACTGAGAGTCAGTACTTTGACTTGATTTGACTGCCTTTGACTGCAACAATAAAGCAGTGATTATAGCTTAGAATAGTATTTACAAAATGACATTTTATTATGTGGTCTCACAACTTTTAATAAAAAAAATAAAAGCAAGTCTTTATAAAATGGACCTGAGTCATTTAAAGAATTGCTGACTTTAACAATTGTGCAAGCAGAAAATGCATTTGCTGTGCTGTTTTCATCATGCAATGGAAATAATTAACCTTCTAGCCCAGAAATATCTGCTGTAGTTGAAATAAAATTCTAGATCTGAATGTAGAATTGTGAGTCTAGTATTAATAGTCTAGTATTTATTCACTCTGACTTGTTGGAGAGAATTAGAAGATTGATCTACACAGCTGAAGAAAGTAAATCAATAGATTTATCCACCTGTTGCAGTATAATTTGAATTTATTTCATTATTTATTTATAACTGGGCACTGGGCGTAACATGTTTTGATAGAGCCACAGTATTTAAACATTTTGGGGAAATAAACTACTGTTGACTTGCATCAACTGTGACTGACTCATTAAACTGGAAAGGACACACTAGCTTTAAGTACTGAGAAAAGCAGGTCTGCCTTAGATACTTGAACATATAAGAGAAACAGATTTCAATATTGTAATTTATACAATATAATACATTTCCTTTTATATTGGTGTCATGAGTATATAAGGAGGGAAATAAATTTCAGACACCATCTTTGAGACTGTGTCTTGCAAAACAATCCAAAGTTCTTTTCCAGAGCAGTGAAGTCTGCTACACATATTAACTTATATAATCACTCTTTCCTGTTAAGCAGCACCTAAGTTAAGCATGTTAATAATCTTCCTCAGTCAACAGACGATCAGCTGATTTACTAGGGAAAGAAGGTACTTTTTACAGTCCTTCAGTGCTATTTCAGGTCACCCATTACAATGGTTCGTACACATGCCAGCTGTAGCTCATGAGGTTCTCTTTACTGGATAACGTCAACAAAAAGATTGAAAGCAAATGAATGAAAAAATATCCTTTTTTGTTGTTTACAGAGATTCCAGTGCACCCACCGGCTCTTGGGCGAGCACGATATCCCGCTGGCTTGCGTGGAGCAGGTAGTAACAGGTAATTCAACAGCGCATGAACGCACTCTACGTTCCCTCTACTCTACTCGCTTCCCAGCACCTGCAGACCAGCTGCCACTCTGCAGATGTTTTTGCTGGTGTTTTCTACAATCAATTGAATCACTATCAAAGAGCAGCTTAAGCACATAAGCTCCTGCCTGTGCACGTTATAAAGAAAAGTAATACGACTCAACTAAATAACCCCAAAACTGTTTTTGGATCCTCCCACACAGTGTTATGAATAACATTATCAAATCAGTCTTCCCGCATTCGCAATCAACTTATGCAATATGATCTTAACGAGAGATTTCGTATATTTTAACAATTAGATGTACACTGCCCTCCAAAAGTTTTGAAACACCCCTGGCAAAGTTTGGTTTTGGATGATATTAGCATAAATCCTTATCATTTTTTGGTGCAAATACATCAAAGTAAGTTATAATAATAATTTTCATTTTTATTACATGATAATGGCAATATATACATGTCAAAGTCAGACATGCCCCTTTGCCAGCTGTGATGCCTGGTTACTGGTTTAAGCTTGGCCCAGGTTTTTAAAAGATTTTTGGGTCAGCACACCTTAATAGCTTCAACAATTGATTGCCAATTAAGTTTAAATAAGGTGAATTTAGGCCCAGATTTTGCAGAGCTGTAATAGCTGATAATGGTGGATTTTTTGATGAGTTGAAAATTTTAGTTTTTTCAATGTATGAACTGTTTATGTAATAAAATATGTTTTCGTAGTTTGTATTGTCCCTTATCAGTGCAAAATTATCACAAATTAAAAAGGATTCATGCCAATATTGTCCAAAACCCCACTTTTCTAGGGCGTTTCCAAAATTTTGGAGGGCACTGTGTTGTGTGTGGACGCAACCACCCTACAATGATAAAAATCCATTCACTCTTTTTAAATCCCCAAAAAACCTAAATAGTCTCAATTATCAAGCCGTTTTGATTTCGCTCAGGCCCCGCCCACAACCGCTGACAGACTGTCTTGTATTAACATATTTCCACCCTCAGCAAGTTGTACGCTGTCCGACATTTTCTCCACGTTCAAGCAGCTGTGGCGACAACAGAGTCTCATTAGCAATGCAGGTGTTTCGTTGTTGGATGTAAAAGTGATCATAAGAGTCTTCATTTTCTCCCAACATGAGAGCCACTGAGGACGCAGTGGATTAGTTTTGTTTTTGATGGTAATGCACCACTGAATACACCAGTTTGAAGTAGACAGTCACAGTTACGTCACGTAGGAAATGGGTAAAATCCATGGAACAAAAGGAAAAATGTATTGTTGTGCCTGTGCATGTCAGAATCAGAATGCAAATCATTTATAGAGAATACTGTCATCAAAAACGCCATTTGAAGCCAAATGCAGACGTTTAAATGGACAGACTATGGATGAAATCTGCTGTGATTACTCCACTTTTAAAGCATAAATTTGATTTAAACAATTTGTCTACAATAATATTCACATGCAGTTTATAGGGGACATATTATATTACAGATACAGCATGAAATACTCTTTAAACCTATAACATTTTACATAACATTTACCCAATTTATCTTACAATTCTGACCTTTTTTCTAAAATTCTGAAGCCAAAATAAGCTCCGCCCACAAAAAAACGTTGTCACTGTTTGTGAAACACCGGACTGGTTTATACACAAAAAAAGGCAGAGAGAGGTGGAGTGAGCAGTAGCTCATTATCATTTAAAGAGACATGCACCAAAACGGGTCGCTATTAAAGGAGATGTTCATGTCTTTCTTTTTTCAGTCGTAAAGAAATTGTTTTTTGAGGCAAATGTTTCATGATTTTTATCCATATAGTGGATTTCAATGGTGCCCGTGAGTTTGAACTTCCAAAATGCAGTTTAAATGCAGCTTCAAAGGGCTCTAAATGATCCCAGCTGAGGAAGAAGGGTCTTATCTATTGAAAGGATTGGTTATTTTCTAAAAATAAAAAAAAAAATAAATAAATAAGTACAATTTATATACTTTTGAACCTCAAATGCTCGTCTTGTCTAGCTCTGCGTGAACTTTCCGGATCATTGCATTCCAGGTCAATGCAGTTAGAGTGTGTCGAAAAAAAATCAAATTTTCTTCTTTAAAATCGCTGCAGAAGTACCGACCCAGTGTATTTACAAAGTGAGTGCACAAGGAGGGTCAAAACCCTTTACAAAAAAAAGGTAAAATAGCGATGTAGGACAATTTTGAAGTTGGAGGAGAAAATGAAATAGGAGTTTTTCAGCATACCCTAAGTGTCATGAAACGGAATACACAGAGTTCACGCAGAGCTAGACTTATACTTTATACTTTCATTTTTTTTTAGAAATTAACCAGTTTCCCTGGGATCGTTTAGACCCTTTTGAAGCTGCATTTAAACTGCATTTTGGAAGTTCAAACTCGCAGGGAACCTAGAAGTCCACTATATGGATAACATTCCTGAACTTTGTAATGTTTGTAATGATTCATCTAGTAGCTAATTTGGTTTAGTTCAAAATTTAAATTATTTTGATATAAAGAGAAGCTTTCGTCCCTTTTTTTTTTTTTTTTTGTTAATATGATCCACTTTTTCATTCAGAAATTTTCCATAGATGCACTGGCTATATAAAATGAATGCCTTGGGCTCCACATAGCCCAGTTTAAGTAACACTGCTCCATGAAACTCCAACCATGCTTTTATGCTTTTAATAGCCTAAATAAAAATGTTTTGAGGCGTCACACCGGTCAGACCCTATGCAGCTTAGTATAGAGTGTCTCCTCGTGTGTTATCCCTGTCGTTCTCCTGTCTGCTCTTCTGTGTTTTTACGGTAACTGGTTTTTCTTCCCCAATCTCTCTTTCTGTTGTACCAGTGCTCAGTTTAATCTCTCTTTCTGTGTCTGTTCCCCTTTTTCCTTTACGTAGACTGCTACAGCATTTGTGTTAACATAACAAAAAGGATCATGTGTCCTAGATAAATGAATGTAACCCCGTTCACTTGGATTTTTCCACGGGTGATGCGGTCAATTGTGACAGTGTAGCGTAGCTGCAGAACCTGTTTGGGTGGCTGCTTTTAGCATAGCTCTAGATGAGCTCATGCAGCCAGACTGCTGCCTGAGCCTGGCCACGATTAATCTTGTTTGTGTTAGATCCTTGCACTCCCCTCATTGCTGACTTAGCCCCCCCAAGTGTTGAATTGCTGTGCTAAACAGATAGAGCATGAAGCCTGCTTCTTTTTTTTTTATTTTTTATTTTTTATTTTTTTATTTTTTTGGCTCTGTCTGTGTGGCTTTAACAAAAGACCTTTATAAGAGATTCAGGCTTAGAAAAAAACACACTGCATGCTCTTTGAGGCTTCAGTCTGTCAGTAAGGCACGCAGAGTGACCCCTGGAGTCTGGGATAGTGCCCTTGGAGGCTGTCTATACTGTATTAATTACAGGACTGAAAGCTTCAACAGACCTTAGCTGCTCATATTTGTTTATTTTTTTTTAAATATTTGATGTCACATGCATAAATGTGCTTCTCTTACAAAAATACTCTAAATTCTAAGGTCTAAATTGCACTTTCAGTGCAGCTTCAGGGGCTTTACGCAATCCCTGCTGGGGAATAAGGATTTTATCTGTCGAAACAATCATTCATTTTCTAAGAAAAATACAAACTTATAACCACAAATGCTTGTCTTGCGTTAGCTCGACCTCACGCATTATGCAATCACACACACATGGCAGGCGGAAGATTCGACCCAGTGTTTACAAAGTGAACATGCAAAGAAAGTCAAACACCCTTTACAAAAAAGGTAAAACAATGATGTTGGGTGATTTTGAAATTGTGGGGGAAAAGGAGATGTCGTTTTTACCCTACCCTACTTTTTTGAACCGGAGTACACAGACGAAGAACTAACCTCACATGATCTTTCCAACATGATTATGCAATGCGTAAAGACGCGCATTATATATAATTAAGCATATGACTGATCGTTTCAATAGATAAGACCCTTGTTCCTCAGCTGGGATCATGTAGAGCCCTTTAAAGCTGCACTGAAACTGCAATTTGGACTTTCAACCTGTTGATCCCCATTGAAGTCCATTATATGGAGAAAATTACTGGAATGTTTACTTCTAAAAAATGCCATTTCTTTGCAACTGAAAAAAAAGACATTAACATCTTGGATGACATGGGGGTGAGTAAACTGGGCCTTCAATAGTTTTGGTAATAAGTTTTCATTAGTTAACATGAAATTAACAATTAACAATAATACATGTAATATACAGATAATATTTTGTTAAAACTTGTCCATGAAACCTAATGCTTTAAAGAATGTTACCATAATTAAAATTTTTGTGATTCTCATAGTTTCTTTACATTTACAGTTTTTCCGTTTCTTTATTTATACTAGTTCATAACTAGTTACTTTTTGCTGTGGATATAAAACGTCAATTTTTGGAAAGCGAGGATTGTATTATTAAGTGATATTTAGGGCCCAAACACTGATTGTGTGACGACCCTAATGGAATTGCTCAGATTCTTCTTCTTCTCCAAAATGAATTGCATTTCTGAGGGTCTAAACATGCTCGAAAATTTATGAAACTTTGCACAGTCAAAAGTGGAAAAACTTTACACTTGATATTGGCTCACAGAAGTGGGTGTGTTAAAATGGCTTGATATCGCCACCTATAAAATTTTGCCGACGTGCCCATCAAGCTACATTTCACATACATGTACGAAATTTGGTAGACACATGTAACACACCGGTACCTACAAAAAAGACCCCCGGTACGAAGTCCGAAACCAGGCGTTGTATTTAAACAAACTCCTCCTAGACATTTAATCAGATCAATCAGATCCGTGTAATCTAAAGCCCTTTGTGACGTTAAATTGCGGAGATCTGTTCATTAAAGTTCGTGTCCATGGTGGCCTGACAAAATTCAATGTAAGAGTTCGGGCCTGAAGGCATCTAAAGGCCAATATGCAGTTATAATTATAGCGCCACCTGTTGGCAACAGGATACATAATGTTTTACTCTAACTCAAACATACCATGTTCAATCTGCACCAAACTTCACGTTTGATAAAAGTCCTCTCTTAAAGACATTTGCATGCCAATATCCAGTTATGTTCATAGTGCCACCAACTGGCAGCAGGAAGTTTGGCACATATAAATGATATACCTAGCATATTTACCGCTTTAAACGCATATTGCACATCGTTCAGTGTTTTCCTAAAGCCACCGTGTGCCGGCGAGCCCAGGTACTCCTTTTATAATACATGTACAAACAGTGTGGTTGTGATATTGCTATAAACTAGTTCTGGTAATATCTTTAATATTTAGTTAATATCTACTGAGCATTTCCTCTCTCAGCCCATTATATACTTACTTGAGTAGAGGAACTCATTCAGTGGTAAAGATGATGTGTCATGTTCTCTAGAACTCTAAATGTTAAAAACGGAACAACTGGTCTTAATTAGCACTTCTGTATTCCTTGGTAGTTACTTCAGGGAACGAGAACTTACTGAATTATTTCAGTTTGTTTTTTTTATTTATTACTTTAAGCCTAGTCTTGATTTCTTGCACCTTCATACTGTTCGACTGAATATTATGTAATACAGATTACGCATAATACCTAGTCCACTCCCTGGCTCACTAGCACATGTAGAATCCAATAGTGAGAGTAGTAAACTTGGTGGTGAGCACACATTCTATGACACATAATGCTGTAGAGTTCATGCAAGTCTGCCACATCCCAGTCTCAGTTTTCCCCATCATTACCTGGCATCTATCTACTGTTATTATCAGTAATGCATGCAAAATCCAAGGCTTTTTAATGTGTGTGTTTTTTTTGTTTTTTTTCAACAGTGAATGATGTTAAAGGGAAGCAGAAGATTTTAGGTTCCAATCAGAAGCTGAAATTTAACCCTACTGAACTTATCCTCTACTGCAAAGACTTCCGCATTATCCGATTCCGCTTTGAGGAAGCCGGACCCGAGAGTGCTAAAAAGGTACAAAACACACACACACACATGCAAAAAAATTAACCTTGCAGCCTTTACACCCAAACACACTCCCACACATGCTCACACACCTCCACGTTCCAGGCGGTTTTGGATTAGTCTGAGAGAGGATTATGGGCTAATGGGTTTGACTGCAGCCCCCTGCTGAAGTCTGGGTGTTTTTTTTTTTTTCCCCTGAAGTAAAATTGTAAACAAGTACAAGAAGTTCCTGCATGTTATTGGTTCCCCTCCTGGAATGAAGTGGAATTATGAATTGAATTAATTTTAGTCTGTGTTCTGTTTATTTCTGTATGTGGTTTTATGCAAATTCTTTTTTTTTTTTTTTTTTTTTTTTTTGGGGTTTTGTCAGTGTCCTATTTTAAGCAAGAAACTATTCCTAGAACTCTAGGCTTGTGGAGTTTCAGGAAGTCTCTTCTCTAATTGTCTCCCCTTTTCAGTTGAGAGGTTGTAGGATGAGGGGATTATAGTTTGTCTCTTTACATAGACTGCATTGCTTTCATCCACCTCCGTCTAGTAGACACTGATCCACTGTAGACCTGTAATAACGAGTCACAGAGGAGCCAGATTCATATTTTCCTGCTGTACCAACTCATAGACAGTGGCATGTGGTAGATTCTTATTCAACTATCATTTAGATTCAAATGTGAAATTACTTGGTATTCTTCATATACGTGAGTTATTTACTTTGAAATTAGGCCATTAATTTTCTTTATTGTTTTATTTACTGATTTGTGGAATGGTTGCAATCATAACAGTGTGCCATTATTCAGTTGTCAGCGTAATCAGCAAATCAGAGTGGAGGAACTGGTTGCTCTCAAATGACTTTTCACAATTGTTGCACACAGAGAGAGGCAGAAGAAACTTTATCTAAAGGGGACATATCATGAAAAACGACTTTTTCCTGTGTTTAAATGCTATAATCGAGTCCCTGGTGCATCAGAAAGCATGGAAAAGGACAACCCAGTAACTTTGTTTTGAGAAGCCATTCTCTGCAAGCAATGAGCTGCTCAGATTTCGCACACCCAATGGAAGGGGATTTTATTATAATATTACTGCCCCTTAAGTCCCAGCCTCAGAGGAGACAAGAGAGCAGTGGATTTATTGATTTATTTACTGTATATTACACTTATGCCACACAGATCTAATATAAACATTCAATTTCTTTCCCAGCTGTTTAACTTCACAGACATAACTGACTGTTTTTGTAACTTCTGTGTGTTTTTAACATACACTTGTGTGTTTTTGACACTTTAAGCGCAATAAGACATGAAAGTGAACTTAGTTTAGTACTCACATGCTGTGTAAAAGTCGCTTTCTGTGAGCGTGCTTTGGATGTGTGTGCTCAGAAAACCCTGTATTAAGTTTAAACTGATATGGCTTTAAAATGCATGATTTTATTGTGATAATCAAAACCAAACAGATCGTGGGAAGCTGCCTTCTTGTCATTTCTGACTTATAACAAAAAACAGAACAATGTCTAAAAGCTGCAATGTGAAAATGTATACTAATTTGTACAGTAAACAAGCTAAAAAAACAGAACTACATTTTTATAACAAGCGTTTAAGGACACAAACAGTTGTGAACATCAGGGTATTTCATGTTTGGCCATTCACTTGGATCATTTCTCCAACAAAAGTAAGGTAAGGAAAGGAGCACTGACATGGACCAATAAAATTTAGTTTCTCAATATATCTCCTCCTCTCAGGTTTACATAGGGTGGTGAAATAATCCTTTGACATGGTTAAAAATAATGATTGTTTCCTGTTTCAATTAAGTTTCCCTTCAGTGTGCATAGTTCTCAGAGAAATATGACACGTTGCGCTCTACTTTTGTCTTTAAACAGTTGGTTTTTTTGGGTGGACAGCTTATAAAAACATAGTTCTGGGTTTTTTAGCTTGTTTACTGTACACGCACATAGCAGCTTTTAGACTTGGTTTTGTTTTTTGTTAGAAGTCAGAAATGACAAGGAGGCAGGTTCCCGCAATACAAAGTCAATGGAGAGCATTGGATTGTTTCCCCCGCCAGTGGGCGTGGTTTTCAGATTATGATGCGTGTCGCTCTGTCTCTATTCTGGAAAAGGGGGCAGGGAGCAGCAGCTCATTTGCATTTAAAGAGACCTGCACAAAAACAGCGTGTTTCTGCTTCCACTCAAAATAGGCATTTTCAAAATGAGCTGAAACTTCACAGACACCTGAGACTTGTATTACGTATTGTAAAAAGGGGCATAATAGATCTCCTTGAAATAGAACACTGTTCATTTAAATTGTAATAATATGGTAAAATATTGTTTTTACTGTATTTTTAATCAAATAAATGCAGCCTTTTTTGGGGGAAAAAAAGGGACTTCTCTCAAAAACATTTAAACTTTCAAACAGTGTATTTTATTAATTTATTTTGATTTAATTTCATACTATACTAAAAATTAAGTTTTGATATAGTTGGAAATGTACAAAATGTCTTCATGGAACATGATCTTTATTTGATATCCTAATTATTTTTGGCAAAAGAAAAATCGATATTTGAACCCATACAATGTATTTTTGGCTATTGCTACAAATATAACCGTGCTACTTAAGATGGTTTTGTGGTCCAGGGTCACACATTGAAAGTCAGTTATACATTTTATTTTTCCTTTTCCCCAACGTTAGACTTAAAAGGCCAAAAAATGCACTGAAGTAAAGCATACTGGAGCATTTGAAAGTTCCCACCAAAACCATCAGAGGCTCTCTGCCTCATAAAATAAAGCATGTTCTGTTGAGGAATGTCTCTCCCTCCCGTTATACATCTGCGCCATAAAGCAGATAAAAAGAGCTCTTTATACAAGCTGATCTGATCATACCATGAACTCCGAGCTCTGTGACTCTCACCGGTCTACAAACCCATCCTGTTGCTTCACAACAGCTGCTGTTGCCTGGCAACCTGGAACTTTGTGTAAAACGAACATTCCACATTGTGTTCCTGACTCAGTGGCTGTCAGAAAAGGAGAACGACCTCCTGTTTGTCATTCCTGCAGTATACCGAGCCCTGATTGGCCATTCCTATAGCATGACTCAGAGCAAAATGAACGGTTTCCACAGCATCTTTGGAATGATTGTTAGTCATCATTTATTAGTCACTACGAACTCAAAGGCTGCACTAAAAGCTGTTTGTTTTTAAAAGCGGAAAAGGGAGTTTTCCTTTCAGTAATGGGAAAAAGACTGTGAGGGAAGCCGAGATTTTCACCTGCAGTTACCCAGCAAAGAGAGACGCAAGACCCAAACTCCTAGGGGAATAACTAGAGGTATAGAAGAAGTGAAGTAAAGGGGGAGGTAGAAAAAAAGAGGTGCCAGAGTTCAGTTCTAAACAGTCTGGCAGCTTCTGAGAATGTGTGAAGGAAGGGGGAGAAAGGGGCAAGAAAAGCACCACAAAAAACAAGGAACAAAAAGCCCTTTGAGCGCGCCTCTCACTTTCTGAGCGCTTAGCAAACACGCACATTTATCCTGAAGTTCCGTTCCAGAGCTTCCCTGACGCTTTTGTTCCTCAGTGCCAGTGAACGCTAAACTATGGAGCTTACGTGAAGGGCAAGTAGAGTGCGTTTCCTTGACAGCCGTTGCAACGCGCACCGCTTATTCATATTCTAGTGCTAGTACTACGGAGGAGCCTAAAGGAAATCTGATGTGGCCAGTTTTCTAGGCATCACAGCTCTGATTGGACTAAAATAGAAGTAAATGTCAAATATTGTAGGTGGGACTCCTTCAGTGTGTGTTTTTGGATTCTAATGTGTCATTTTCCTGTACGCTAAGCTAATTGCTGAGTGGAATTAATGCAAAGACACTTGGAAAAAAGAAATGGGGGGAAAAAACCAACGGGTAATTTCATAATGTCCAGTTGGAAATTACAGAGCTGCTTTTCAGTTCACATGCCTTATGTCATCAGTCTATACAGCCGTCATTGTTCATTTCCAGCACTTCTGTAGGGCAGGCTTTTCTTCTTTAGAATTTCCTACCCCAGTCTCCATAGGAAAACACTGCTGGCAAGCAAAAGTACTTTTTTGTCCTTTTACCAAGAATTAAATTCTTTGTTTGAGAAGCACAAGATTTAGGTGCCATTCACACAAAATATGTTTTTGCTTTCAAATGCAGGGCAGTGGAATAAAAAAAAAAAGTTTAAAATATTCTTTTTAGCCATGCTTTTTAGCCAACATTTGCATTAAGGGGCAGTATTTCCCCCTGGAATTTATCTCCAGGAGCATTTTTTACATTTTTTTATTTTTATAATCACCTTATTATAATCACCGTACTATTGTCTTTAATGACAAATACTTGACTTTACACAATTACTTTAATGAATATTTTAAACTGTTTTTAAAACTCTAGCCTATCTTAATCATACATGTGAAAAACAGGAGCTCAAGGGCTGCAATATTATGACAATAGTCATTATTGTAGATTATTGCTCTTTATATTGTAAAAATGATTACTAATATTGATATAGAAAACAATATAAAATTTTTGTTTTGTGTCTGCATTTTGGGTACGTCAAATTCTGGCTTCACAAGCATGTAGGTCCACGCCATTGTAATCACTGAATCTGAATGAACAGCATTTTTAGCGCTGACTGATCTAAGCACCTCTGACTGGTGCACTTTCAGCGCTGACTAATCTAAGTGCCTCTGATTGGCTAATGCATTCCCAAATTCAGCAGAAACATTGTATCCAAACATTCCCACTTGTAAGTCACTTTGGATAAAAGCATCTGCTAAATGAATAAATTTAAATGTAAACATTTTATTGATTATAAGGCTCAGCATTGCACAAAACAGCACGTACAAGCAATCTGATGTGGTGTTTTTACACATCAGTGTCAGATCTTTTTTTATTCCCCGGCAGCTGTAATATTATTGTAATAATATTGTTTAATAGTTAAGGGGCATTTTTTTGCCTTTTTGTCTTGAATTTATGGGGCATTTTAGTTCATTTTGGTGGCATTTTTTGGCCCAAGCCCTAGTTAATTTCCATCCCGGTGCCATGTTTTTAGAACGCCATGTCACACACATGATGCTACAAAAGTACCAAACTCGGTGGTCAAAGATGTCTTAACACATTTAGCACATTTTTATATAGAAAAACCCAACCCAAACCCATAAGACTTTTGTTCAACTTGGGAGGGACAGAATGTTCATTTTGGGTGAGCTGTACGTTTTAAAGGAGGAGTTCACTTCCAGAACAAAGGTTTACAAATAATTTACTTACCCCCTTCTCATCCAAGATGTTCATTTCTGTCTTTCTTTAGTCAATAAGAAATTATGTTTCTTGAGGAAAAAATTTCAGGAATTAAAAACAGACATAGGACGATTTGGACATTGAAGAAGAAAACGAGACGGGAGTTTTTCAGCATACCCTAACTGTATTGACCTGGATTACACAGACTACGCATTCGCATCGCAGAGCTAGACAAGATGAACATTATCTGTAAATTTTTGTTCTGGAAGTGAACTTCTTTCAAATCAAATTGTATGAAAACATGAGGGTGAGTGAACGATAACAGATTTACTTTCTCTTTCCATACAAGTGGGACATTGGTCATGCAGAGAGTATGTTTGTTATCTGAAGACTCATCTGTGAGATACGTAAGATACAGCAAGAGAAATGCTAATAGTGTCATAAAGGTGAAAGTCCAACCTAGCTTGAGCTCTTTGCACAGTGCTGTTGAATATTTCCATTCCTGGATCCGACAGCTGTGCCAAGAAAAGCTCTTCTGAATGAATAAACAGGGGAACTGACCAGGTGTTGCAGGAAAACTGATAAAAGAAAGAGAAATTCCCAAATTTGACTATGTAGTCCTGAGGGTGGGGGATATCGACCAGTTCAGGACCTTACTAACAGTGTTTTCTGTCTAGAATTTAAATCAAGCAGGTAGTGTTTTCCAGTACCCTGTAGCAGAGATATGTTATGTATAGATTATTTCTGTTTTCATTTTCTCTTCTAAATGCCCTTTTTAAAGATTAGAGATGTGCATTTCTCATTTGTAATGGAGCATTTTGGAATTTGCGGGGGTAAACTGGTCTGAAAACATTTTGTTAGTAGATGTCAGCAGTTGTATTGTGAGACGAGAGAAGAAGGAATTTGTTGTAATGACATTTCAGTTCTGTTTTTTGAGGAAATTGCAGTGAAACAGTGAAGGTCATTTTGTGTTAGTCATGTGAATGTACGATGTGCTTTTACAGGTTTGTCTTGCCATCGCTCATTACTCCCACCCTGCTGACCCACAGCTACTCTTTGGCTTTGAATATGTCGGAAAGCGATACCATGGATCAACAGGTAGGAAAACACACATGCGGCTATGACCGCAAATGATTCACACTGTTTCCACAAGAGCTGCCAAATTGAGTCGAGCTATCCATACATTTAGTTTCCCTGCAAGTCAAGACATGAGAAAACTTTCCAGGGAATTCAAAGTGCTCATGTTATGAATAGCAGGGCCTATATTAAGATTTATATGGCTGCTGTTACTGAGCTGCATTGTAACATAATGTTTTAAGACATGACAGAATGACAGAATGTAACCTGATCTTGATCAGAGGAGCATGTGATGGCACCAGTAATGCAAACCTAATGCATTCTGCCTTTCAGTGTAAATAGATGTTAAATTTTGTTGCCCATTTTTTTTTACCCCTCATAACTTGGCATCCCTGCACCGCTGTTTGAGCATTTACACGTGTGGCTTGTTCAGGTGAGCGGGTGAACGGTGTTGACCCTGGCGGGGGGGCTGCAGACTCCCCTGTTCGACTGCTCCTCAGATTGGGACAGAGAGATCAAGCGTACTGGTGCCTCCGAATGGAGAGTGTGTACCATAAATCAAGGCTATTTCATCTCGCCCAGGTGAGCGTATGTATGTGAGTTTACATGTAAATTGTGGTCTATTTTGCAAGCAGCTTGTATTATAAGCACCTTAAGCTGAAGATCATTGCTGCATGACTCATAACCTTCATGTAGCAAGTGAATGTGACAGAAAGACAGGTATGCGTATGTAAAATATAAATGGCTGTTGTTAAACTGAACTTGAATTAGTCATCCTAATAAATCTCCTGTTAAGATGAGGATAGCTGATTCAAATTATGACTGGTTCACATAAATCTGCACAGACAGACAGGAATGTTGTCCTTTCTGCAGTAATCCCCTGGAATGAAAGCACTGATCTCACTGATCCACACACAGTTCAGTATCAGGGCAATGGGCCTCATTCATGAAACTTGCATAAATATATCAGTAAATTCAGAGTAATCTGCATGTAAATCAGACCTTCTCTGGATTCACGAACAGTTCGACAGATTTGATAGCTAAATGTGTATGTTAACAAATTCCAGTCATTTGTAATCAGGGCGCGTACATGCTCATTTACAATAGCATAATCCCCACCTATGAATTCCAACTACGTAAATTACATTTCCAGGAACGCAACAGAATGTTCTCAGCTCCTTTCTAAAGTTTGGCTACAGTATATTGCATAAATGCAAAAAGACTAATAGGTCATATATCTAACAATAAATATTAAATTAATGTGCTTCCACCAGGTGTTCACATTTGGTTGCTATGATCCATTACAGATAACATATTACTAGTATCTTATTTTGAAGAATATTACTGAATATAAAACTTACGTAACAAGCAATATTAACTTAGAATGGTTGGTTGGTCAGTATAGTATTTGTCTTGCCTGTTTTATGATCGAAAACTCATGAAACTTTGCACACATGCCAAAAGTGCTGACAATTTACAGCTGATATGGGTTTCAGGGTGTGTCAAAATGGCTTGATAGCGCCACCTATAAAATTTCAACGAAGTGCCCCTCGAGCTACATTTCACATGCATGTACGAAATTTGGTAGACACCTGTAACACACCAATACCTACAAAAAAGTCCTTCAGTACGAAGTCCGAAACCCAACAGGAAGTCTGTTATTTTTTATTTTCTCTTTAAGTTTTGTGCCGTTTTTGCCTTTTTCAGGCATTGTACATAAACAAATTCCTCCTAGAGATTTAAACAGATGAACATCAAATTTGGTTTCGTTAATAGAGCGTGTCCGTGGCGGCCTGACAAAGTTCGATGTTTCAACATGTAAAAGGAAGTTGTTGTAACTCAGCCATACAATGTCTGATCTGCAATCTTCACACATTTGATAAGAGTCCTGGCCTGAAGATATCTAAAGGCCAATATTCAGTTATAATCGTAGCGCCACCTGTTGGCAACAGGATACATCATGCTTTGCACTAACTCAAACATACCATGTTCAATCTGCACCGAACTTCATGTTTGTTAAAAACGCTGGCCTGAACACATCTACATGCCAATATAGTCATAGCGCCACCAGCTGGCAGCAGGAAGTTTGGCACATATAAATGACTTTGACATATTTACCACTTAACTTGCATATTGCTCACCGTTCGCTGTTTTCCTGAAGCCACAGGATGGTGGTGAGCCCAGGTGTGAGAGCCCTTTCAACGCTGCTTGCAGTTTTATTATGGTACTGTTCAAAATGTAATGTCATCAGTTTGCCGAAAAGAACACAGAGCGTTTTACGCTCCATTTACATGTGGTAGGGAGCAGGTGTATATTTTACACCAGCTAACATTTTGAGTATACAAACATTTTCATGAATTCAAAAGTTTATATCAGAACAACTTTACAAATGATTTACACCCAAATTCATTCTGCTCGTTTTCCATGAATGAGGCCCATTGTGTTTATAATACTGACATAAAGAAGCATCACATATTTGATTGTGCTTTATATTGTCAAGGGCCATTTATGTGAAATTTAATTTAATTTTTTGTTGTTTGCAGTCTCCCAGAGTTCTTTGTGGTTCCAGTATCTCTAGCGGATCAGGATCTGAAGCAATACGCCTGCTTCTTTTACTCCCAGCGCCTCCCGGTGAGCATCCTTTACCGGACTGGATTATTGGTTTTGTAGTGAGAGGAGAGGAAATCTACAAATCACTTTTATTACCCCAATCTGTTTTGCTCTTACTCTGAGAGAAAGTCATCAGACAGTGTCTTGCTTAAAAACTTTGCAAAATGAGAAACAATGTCTTATTTAAGATCTAAAAGTCTTAGTTGGTAGATTGATTTGCACTTTATAGTTGTGAGTCCACTATGGGTGTTAAAAATATTGTGAAGGCTTATATTAGACATTTGTAGAGTTTTTGGTAACACTTTACAATAAGGTTCTTACTTAACATGAACTAAGAATGAACAATACTTCTACAGAATCTTAATGTTAATTTCAGTATTTACTAATGCATAATTAAAATCACAAGTTGTAGTTAATGCACTGTGAGCTAACATGAACAAACACTACTGTATTTTTATTAACAAACATTAACAAAGATGAATAAATAGTGTAATAAATGTATTGTTCATTGTTCATTCATGTTAGTTACTACATTAACTAATGTTAAGAAATGACACCTTATTGTAAAGTGCTACCGAGTGTCTTATATGTGTGTGTGCACTTTGTTTTGTAGTTATGGTGCTGGAATCACTCCAGTGGGAGCGCTCTGGTCCGCATGTCTAACATCAGTGACCCGCAGCAGCAGAGGAAGGTTGAGCAGCGGTAAGAAAGAGATTATTACAGGTTGATTAAGAGATTTAGTTTGACCACCGTTTTAAGGATAAACGAAGCAGTAATTCTACTGTTGTGAGAAGATATATTCGCTTTAGCTGATAATACACTCTAAACAGTTATTTTCACAAATATTTTATGGATATGGCTTTGGATATTTAATCGAATGTTATGATTGTGCTGCAGATCATTTGGCAACATGAGCTCAGTATGGTTGCCAGATCTGCTCAGATCCAACAATACAGGCAGTCATATTCAGAAAAAAGTGGCTGAATCCTCTGCTTCTCTGCAGGATTTCCAGCGCCATTACCAAGAGCCACCCCCTCCGCAGTGATGTCTTCAAGTCAGATTTGGACAAAAACCTCCCAAACATCCAGGATATTCAGGCTGCTCTGCTGAAACTGAGGCAGATTTGTGTTATAGGTAATCAATACCCTGTTGGAGAAAGGGATGATTGCGGTACACACTCAATTCAATAACACTTTAACCGTAGGAAATCCTTACCAGGCTTATTCATGTTAATAATTTAGCTTAAGTCTGGGCTACGGTAAGAGCCAGGAATGTTTTTAGTTCTTCCAAGGATCCCACACAGTGCCTCCTGGTGCCATTAAAAACATGTTAGTTGGAAATACAGTCTTTAAAGAGTTGATACTCTTACTCTGAGAATCAAAATATGTAAAATGATCCAAATTATTTAAGCTGACTCATGGTAAGTCATCGGTTTATTGCCTTATCCACTTTGACCCTTTTTTGTCGATCCTGTCACAAGTGGACAATGTGAAATACAGGTGTAAACAGGGTCTAAAGCTCTTTTGAGCTTGTCTGTTTTTACCATTTCCAGAGGATTGTTTTCATAGTATCAATCGCCATTACCATTTGATTCCTTTCTCTCACTTGTAAGCGGAGTAAAGCACTCAGCGCTCTTGTACAGTCTACAGTGTGACAAAATCAGAGGAGAGGCTCTAGATGAAATCTGAACACAAGTGGTCACACAGGAGATACATTTAATACCAGGTGAATTGGTTCTAATGCATCTTTTTTGCTTGCTTCTGTATTTATGTGCATATGCAGATCTTTTTGAGGAGTCTGAAGAAAAGTGGCTGTCATCCTTAGAGAGCTCAAGATGGATGGAGTATGTCAGGTATGATTGAAAAACATTCAGTACTCACCAGACAGCATATTTAATCTCTCAGCTTGTGACAGAAATTGTTGGCAACAGGTGTAGGCTTCTGTTTCTGCATTCTCAGGTTTATTTAGGTCTCAACAATTTTGTCTGTAGATGTTGATTCTGTTGTGCTGTTAAAGTTGGTGTGGTATGCATTTTTTTTACAGGACATTTCTGCGACATGCAGTGGAGATAGTCTATATGCTGGAGAGCAGACGTGTGTCTGTCATACTCCTAGGTAAAAACAAATTTTTACAAATAAAGTTGTATATTAAAAGAATATTCCATGTTTTATGTTATATTGATATCGTAAGTTCAAACCTACTAAAATAATTTTCTGTGGTAATCAGCATGCCACAAATGCTGCAGACTTGAAGTTATTAGTAACCTGGCATATTCCATTCCATATTTCAGCAGATTTTCATTTTTGTGTGAACTATGCCTTTAATTGTTCTGTTTGGTTCTTAATATCTAATATCTCAAATGTGATATCTTCTAAATCGTATGTGAAGTGATAATTGATTCTCTGTATGTGTGTCTACAGAGAAAGAGGATCGGGACCTGAGTTGTGTGATTTCCTGTTTGGTGCAGTTGATGTGTGATCCTCACTGCAGGAGTCTGCATGGCTTCCAGGCTCTGATTCAGAAGGAATGGGTAATGGCTGGGCATCGGTTCCTCGACCGCTGCAACCATCTGAAGAAGAACGACAAAGAGGAGGTAGTACAGCATATATAAGTCGGATTCCATCATCTTGTTTGTTCGTTTATGAAGGCGTACATGTGACCCACTTCTTTCATATATGTGAAAAATTTTTTTGTTTCTCTCTGCAGTCTCCTGTGTTCCTGCTGTTCCTGGACTGTGTGTGGCAGCTGTGGAATCAGTACCCAGCAGCCTTTGAGTTCACTGAGGTGTACCTGACAGTGCTGGGGGACAGTATGTGGGTCCCCGTCTTTAGCACCTTCCTCTTCAACTGCCCCCGACAAAGAGCCGAGAACAGCAGGGTTAGATGCTTTTTGACAAATTTAAGTTTAATTAGTTGTACACAAACCTTTATTTCATTTACATTTTAAGAATGATTATTAAAACTTTATAGTTACAGTTATGGTTATTTTCCTTGGTGTAAACAGTCCTAAAGTCATATAACAGAGCACAGCAAGGTTAGATACTTATTGGCTTATTTAGTTAAACAAGTTTAGTTAAACTAATTAAATATGTATCATTATTTAAGAGATAGTGGTTCACCCAAAAATGAAAATTTTGTCATTACTCACATTCCAAACCCGTAAGACCTTTGTTCGTCTTCAGAACATAAATTAGGATATTTTGGATGGTACTACCACAAGTGCCCATATTCACGGGTTGGACAAAACAGTGTGCGCACCCATTATTATAGGGTTAATGTAATTTGTGTAGGCTGCAGTGACTTTTATTTATATTTTTGTTGTCTATATTCTCTAGGTTTTATATTAGTGTAGAAAAAGTCGTGTTCAGCAGTGTTTGTATAAGGGGCCTGTGAAATGAGTTGTTAGACTTCCAAAAGGACAAGTCATGGAAGCCAGTTTAGCACTAGTATCTGTAACCTGAACAGACCAATTGTTTGGTGTTTTAAGAACAACAGTCTTTACAGTTATGACTGGGTACACATAGCATGGCAAGATCAAGAAGGACTGTGTTCAAACAACTGTAGTGAAATGACAACAGTATTCACCCTAAAGACCCTGCTTCCACAAAAACTGACCACTGAGAGCTTCACAAAGCCAAAATCCACAAAAGAGCTGCAACTGCTAAAACTTTATTCGCAGACACCAATACTAAAATGCAAAAAAGATAGTGTCATGATCATAAAAACACCAAGATGATCTTCAAGATCTGCTCTGACAAGCGGTTTGATAATATCCACGTAATTTGAATATTATGAAACCACTGTGGGCAGATTGCCTCATCCATCTCTGAAGCAGCCTGCAAATGTTTTGACAGACAACATTCAGCTGGAGACTGTTCAAAAGTTGTGTACATTTATTCTGTGAAGGTTGGCGCTGCATTAAAGGCAAATGGTGGTACATTTCCCAAATGTTCATATTATTTTATTCAACCCATGTATAGTTGCTATCTTACAATAGGTTATTGTAATGTCATAACAAATCACTCATTTTCATCATATTTTTGACCTCTTCCTTTCTTGTCTGTCTGCCTTTTTCTCTCATCTCTTCAGGATTTTGCAAGCAGTAAGAGTATTCACCTGGGGCAGGACCAGGCTCTGCGCTTTCCTCCAGTGTGGGACTGGTCTCAACAGTTCAGTCTTAAAGACCAGACTCTCTTTAATAATCCCCTGTACGTGGGCAAGATCGCCACCTGTGTGCAGAACGGCACAGTGAAGACTTTCACACACAGGCGTAGCAAGGTGAGCTCTCTACAGTATCTCTGCCAGTTTGTATACTGCAGTGTTGATTTTGACGGCAAATTTTGATTTAATTTTAGTCATTGTCTTTTGACTAAAATGCCATTTAGTTTTAGTCATTTCTTTTAGTCATCTGAATTGTTTTAGTTTTAGTCGACTGAATATCATAAGATTTTAGTTGAATAAATCTACAGTATATTGCATTTACAGTGTAATGCATTTATTAAGCATTTCTCTAAAATGAACATGGGTTTGATATTAAGGTTTTATCAAGTTAGACACAGATTTAACTGCTGTGACGCGCAACATGCCTTTATATTAAAATTAAATTAAACCACTTCTAAAGAAACAAGAACATGGACTTTTCAGTGAAATGCTAATAGTTATATAGACTAATTATGCATTATTTATAACAACTTGTTTACCACATTCTTCAATTCAAACAGATGTTTATTTATATAAGTACTTTTAGATTAATCTTTATTAAGGCTACTAAAGTGATTCTTGAATAAATCAAGAGCAGTGAGTGATTTTCTGTCTGTCTTTTGTTGCTTGATTAACATTAATGACTTGGACAGTAACAACTAAATTAGGCTGCTGTCCCTTTAAACAGAATGCATAAATGCAATGTACTGACACACATCTGATGTCCTCCCAACTGTTTACGTTCACCTAAGACCTAACCGAGTGTGCTTACATAAATACTCCTTAAAAACTGACAATCCTCCATCATTTTGTATGTATATCTCCGTTAATATGACGCAAAGAGTACTCGTGCGCTGTGTGAGAGGTGCTGCCTAAGTGTGTGCGTTTAGAAAACTGGACCGAACTGAGTTCTCTTTTGTGTCGTCAAATATATCCATATATCTGCTCTTCTCTTACTGCCAGATATTTACATTTTTGAACATTTTATGAGACACGCAGCAAGTGTCTGTTTGCTTATGTTGGCTATGATACAGTTCAAATGTACGCATCTAACCATGCAGCAGATTCGGTCTGAATGAATCTCTTCCCAAATTGTCCCTCCCTAAAATTTTTGTCTCGTTTTTATTTGTTGACGAAAATGTCAATAGATTTTCTTCATAGTTTTTATCATTCAAAACAAGTTTTTGTTTCGTTATCATCTCATTTTCGTCTGTGAAAAATGTTGTTGACGAAAATTATAGACCAATTACAGGTTTGTAAACATTCGGGATGTGTGTGTATCATGGTTGCAGAAAAACCCAGAGTGATAGCCTTTACAGCTAGAGAATTACACGGATACGGTACAAAATAGTTAAATTTAGGAAAAATTATAGATTATATTGATTAGATGTCATTTTCAAAATGTTCTCTGCATATTACAAGTCTTGTCACCCAGCGATAAGCACTGTTATTCAACGAAATCGACGTTAGATAGTGGGATAGTCTTACAGATTCGAAACAGGGATGATGTTTTTTTTGTGGGCGGTGCCTACACTGTAAAAAATAAAAAACACAATTTGTTGAGTCAGCTTAAAATAATTTGTTACCCTGCTGCCTTAAAATTAAGTTTAGTCAACTAAAATAAGTTTATTCAACTTGAAATGTTAAGTTGTACTAAGTAACAACTTAGATATTTGTGTTTGCTAAACTTAACAGATGGGCAAGTAACCCAGCTGCCTTAAAATTTTAAGCTGATTCAACTCAAATATCTAAGTTGTCACTTAGTATAATTTAACATTTCAAGTTGAATAAACTTTTTTTTTTTTTTGAGTTTACTCAACTTAATTTTAAGGCAGCCAGGTTACAAATTATTTTAAGTTGACTCAGCATTGTTTTTTACAGTGTATCTGGTGACAGAAAATAACGTTTTTCAAGTAGCAGTCTATGGAATAAAAAAAAGGTCCATTTGATTTTATATTTCAAAATTCTGACTTTATTCTTGCAATTTTGAGATTATATCTCACAATTCTAATAAGGAAAAACAACTCATCATTCTCTCTTTTCCTCTTGGCTCAGAACAGGAGTTTATATCCCACACTTCTGGCTTTTTTCCCTCAGAATTCACAAACTCACTATTTTTGAGGTAAATCAAGTTATAAAGTCAGAATTACGAGATATAAACATGCATTTGCAGGAAAAATGTCAGAATTGTCAGATAAAATAAATAAATGTTATGTAAAAATGTTAATAGTAATAGGTTTAAATATTTCATGCTGTAGCTGTAGGGCTAATACAATACGTCCCCTATGAACAGCATATGTGAACATTATGTAGACCTATTGTTTAAAATCAAATTTATGCTTTAAAAGTAGAGAAATCATAGCAGTTTTCATCCATTGTATGTACATTTAAATTTTTGCGTTTAGCTTCAAATGGCGTCTTTGACGACAGTATTTTATAAAAATGATTTGCATTCAGATTTTGACATCAAAAGGCTCAAAAATTGTTTTACCCATTTACCTCCACTTGTTACCAGTGTTTTTCTGCAACCACTATGCGCGCACAGCTGCAAGTAACTGTGACGTCTACTCCAAATTGGTCTATTTGTCAACAAAATCAACACTGGTATACTGTAGACTTTGTTGTCTCTAAAGTAATATAGTATTTTAAAAGACTGAGATATAGAAAATTATTTTTGCTTTCTTCCTCAGAAAAACTACAGCTCCACGATGCGAGGTGTACCCTCCGCTTTGCGAAACGGCTCGCTCGGACCGAACGACACCCTGGCGCGCCGGAACTCCCTTGTTCTGCGTCTCCGTTCTGATTTGTCTCAGGTGCGGGAGCAGCAGGAGACCCCCTCGGAACGCTTCGTTCGAGACTTTTTCTCTCGTCCTGTCGACCTGCAGGGCCTGCTGCTCCCCCAGCTCCTTCCATCTCACATCTCTATCTGGAAGCTCTACTTCCTGCGCTGGGTTCCCGAGGCACAGATCCTGCAGGGCGGCCCCATCACCACCTTCCACAAGCTGTCAGTGCTCACAGACGAGATTGAAATGCTTCAGAACCAGCTGAGGCAGTACAAAGGAGCAGGCGGCACTCCAAACAACCTGCACGCGGAGCATAGCAAAATGTACTTTAAGGCGACTCCTCAGCAGTCCCCTGCTCCTCCAGCGTACCTCAGCTCCTCGTTCCCTTTCTCTCCCGTGGGAAACCTGTGCCGCCCAGGGATCCTCGGGACTCCTCTTAGCAAGTTCCTCAACGGAGCCAAGATCTGGCTTTCCACGGAGACACTGGCTAATGAGACGATTTGAGGGAAGATCTGAGGCCTGAAGATCTTCTCAATTGTATTTAGGTCTCATTTTGAATGTGCAGGCTTGTGGTACTGACGGTTACCTGGACATTTTTATTCAGTCTCTTGAGAGTTGTCAGTCAGTAAGGGTGTTTGTTTGTTTTTTTTTTTTTTTTGTTGCACATGATTAAATATAAAGCTCCAATCGCACATCTTTCGGACTTAGGATTGTTTGGATCTGTTGTACACTGCCTGTATGGACTTTCCTCATCTTGTTAAAATATTTGGTGGATTTTTGTGTGGAGCTTGTGGCATTAGTTGGAAAGAAAGTAGAACTGGTAACACTTTATATTAAGTTTAATTTGTTATCGTTAGTTAATGCATTAGGTATCATAAACTAACAAACCATTTTTTACAGCTTACATTAAAGTTATTTAATCAGAAATGATATTAAAAACTATAACATTTTGAAAAATTACTATTTCACTGTCAGATGATCCTTCAAGAATCATTCTGATATGCTGATTTCATTGTTTATTCATCATACATTTACTAATATTAATTTATACAAACTTAAAAATTAGTACAGTGTATGTAGATTTAACATTAACCAATATTAATAAATGCTTGTTCTTGATACCTAATGCTTTACCTGCTGTGATAAATTAAATATTATATAGTGTTTTTATAGAACTGTAACTTAAATCTATGGTATAAAATGTGCATATATTTTATCTTTTAATCCTAAAGTAGTTTAAGATTGCTTGAAACCTTCTGGTAAGGTCTAACCGTAGTTAGCTATATTAAAATCAATAACCAAAATTGTGAAACTTGATACAGGAAATGACAGGGTTTATCCGTGTAAACCCCTATAGCAGGCAATAACTGTGCACATATGGGTGTCTTGTCAGGCCGGCTGGATTCCGGTCTGTTAGACCCGTCGCTTTCTAAAGCACAGAATGGCTGTTTGAAGATGATTGACAGCTGCACGAGCCAATCAGCTGGTTGATTTGGCTTGGAGCTTACAGTCAGTCTCAAACAGCATCTGATTGTCGGACGTTATAATATGAGAACGTTGTGCTAATGCACCTGTGAACTTTTATTTTCGGTTGGAGTTATTTTGGTAGTGTGACAGTAACGGTCTTGGTTTGATATGTAGCCTTTTAATTATAGATTTTTTTTTTTATGATTGGGGACTGTATTTTTTTCGAATTTGTATTCTTGTTTTTTTTTTTTCTCTAGAACTGGTACTTACCCTTTTCCCCAAATCCCTTTAACTAGTTTGAAGTAATGCACAGTATGTGTGTAGTTTACCACTAATGCTGTCGAGAGTATGAAAACCGTGTTCCAATGGCACGGTTTGATTTGTCAAACAGCACTGATATTTATTCAGTTATGCAAAGAAACTAAAACAGGGATATTGTACAAATCCTCTGTGCCTTGTTGTGGGCCCTGGTTGCAGTGTACCTGTTCCTGTTTTTCCTCTGAATATTAAAAAGCTACAACACACACTCGTGTGTGAATGGAACTACGCTGACTAATTCCAAAGCTTTTGGTGTGGAAATTGTTTAGATATCATTGGTTGGTCAGTTGTGTTTGTGTAGAGAGTCATTAAAGTTCTTAATTTTAGTTTTTGTTTGTGAGCTCAGGGGAGCCTTGTGAGGCAATATGCAAAATTTGGCTCTTCAGATTTTCATGCAAATAAAAAGAATTGCCACCTTTGAATGGAGATCTGCCTTTTTTGTTCTTTAGGATATTAAATATGATTTTCTGATAGTTTAGAAATCAGTAAAAGCATTCTTTAATCTTACTAGTTTACATTCTCAACACAAGTTCAGCTCAAACTAGCTGTAACCAAAGCAAGGAAAACATTACAAAAGCACTAAACTCAACAGTAATGCCCTCTTCTGTCCACTTAGTGCTACAACTAACTGATCCCGAGTATTCACATTTATTTAGCAGACACTATTAGGAAATGTAAAAAAAAGTAAATCACAAAATGTCAACTTATATATTTCTAATATATATATTTAGTTACAGTGCTCCCAAAAAGTTACAGAAGAAATAATAAAATCATTAAAAACCAACAACAAAAAAAAAAACTATGTATATCCTGTATCACAAATTATATATCCCGAAATCAAGTAATATTTATTTTTAAAAATGTAGCATTGGCATGTTTTTTATTCCTAAAACTTCCCAAAATTAAGTTTATCTTTCAATATATTAAGATTGGACACTTTCTGGTTGTCAACATTGTGGACAATGTTCATATGTTAATGTGATGAATTACACTGATAACTATTCTGCTAGTATATCAGTATGAACTTAATGGGAAGTGACTTCATATATCCATGAAAACTAATATCAAACATCCTTGTTTTGATATTTTGCATCTAATGCAACAAAAATCGATATTTTAATGTTCGATTTCAGTGTTTAAATACTTTTTAGGGTTACTATATTGACACTACACTGTATACTATAGAAGCCCATTTCCGCCACTGAATAAAACAATAAAGGTAATTAGGACTTTTTATCTTACAATCCTGACTTTTTTTTTCTGAATTGTGATACAAATGCACAATTATTACTTTTTTTGTTATGTTATGATTTGAAGTCAGAATTGCGAGATATAAACAAAATATAAAGTTTATATTTGGCAATTGTGACTTTATAACAGGCAACTGCGAGTCAGATATAAATTTGCAATTCTGGGAACATATCAGTCTTTTTTTCTCCACAAAATTGGATTTTATAACTTGCAATTGAGTTTTTATCTCACACTTTTATCTCACAATTCTCAACCTTTTTTTCGCAATTCTGAGGAAAAAGTCAGAATCGCGAAATATAAACCCGCATTTGCGAGGAGAAAGGTCAGAATTGCAAGAAAAAAGTTAATTGCAAGATATAAACTCGCAATTGAAGGAAAAAAAAATTAGACTTGCAAGAAATTTTAAAAAGTCAGAATTGCTTTTATCTTGCAAATCTGACTTTTTTCTTGCAATTGTTGGTTTATATTTCACAATTCTGAGGAAGAAGTCAGAATTACAGGTTACAATCTGGCATTTGCGAGATATAAACTCACAATTATGAGAAAAAGTCACAACTGCAGGTTGCAAATGCGAAAAAAGTCAGAATAACATCTTGCAAATCTGACTTTTTTTGCAACTGTCAGAATTGCAGGTTACAAACTCACAATTGAACGGACAAAAGTCAGAATTTCTCTTACCCTGCAAATCTGACTTTTTTCTTGCAATTGGCATTTATATTTCACAATTTTGAGAAAAAAAAAAAAGTATTATTATCAATAATAAATTGCAATTGCAAAAAAAAAAAAAAAAAAAAAAAAACTTATCTTGCAATTCTAATAACAAGTCAGAATTCCTTTCATCTCACAGTTCTGACTTTTCTTGCAATTGTGAGTTTATATTTCACAATTCCGAGAAAAGTCAGAATTACGAGCAAAAAAGTCTGAATTGCAAGATACAAACTCACAATTATTTGTGAATAAAGACTTTTCTTGCAATTCTGAGTTGTAATTGCAAGTTTATATCTTGCAATTCTAACCTCATTTCTCAGAATTGCGTGATAAAAAGTCACAACAACCTTTTTTATTTTTTATTCAGTAGCTAAAACTGGCTTCCACAGTGTACTGATGATTTAACAAAAGACTTATTTTATAATATATCAGCCCTGGTTCTCTGTAAGCTACTCTGTAAAGAGCTTTCTGTCTGTTCTCAGATAATTTATTGAGT
The DNA here is from genome assembly GCF_022985175.1 of Labeo rohita. NCBI lineage: Eukaryota > Metazoa > Chordata > Actinopteri > Cypriniformes > Cyprinidae > Labeo > Labeo rohita. Next base: position 31,833,510 of record NC_066875.1, on the reverse strand, counting down.
GAACAATACTTTCCTTGTTTTCAAGAGTTAATAGTGAAACTACATTTAATATAGTCCAAAAATATACAAAAAGAAAAAAACTTGAAGACTTCAAAAATATACAGGAAAAAGAAAGCTGTATTTGAATAAAAATGCCAGGATACAACAATTAGATTTCTCATAAAACTAATAACTGTACATATTGCTTTTGAAACAAGTCAGCATTACAACTTAAGCTTGTGTGCAGAAATCTCTTTTTGTTTCTTCTTCTTTGACGTCTTGTCCTTCGAGCCCTTGATTTGGCTCTTGACTTGGTCTTGCAATTGAGAGAAGAAAGCCTGAGAGGAACGCAGGGCCTTGTCCATGCCGTCATTCTGTCAAAATGTACAGGAGTGAAAAAGTTATACACAAACAAAACCACGATATAACTGGATTCATTAATACTGCACTTGACTAAGTTACTGACCGTGAGTATTTTGGCTTTTCCTCCTTTAGTAAGTTTCTTGAGAGTCTGTTCAACCTCAGTTTTACTCTTCTTCTTCATGTCTCCTCCTTTCATCGCCTCTTTGAGCTTCTGTCTCTTCTCCCGCTCTTGAATCTTCAGACGCTTCAGCTTCTTCTTCTTCCGTCTCTCTCGTTTCTTATCTGTAGTGGTTTTCTCTGTGTTTCCGAGTATGTCTCCTGCCTTATTCTTCTCCTGAGATAAGAGAATAAAATGCATTGGCATCTCATGGAGATTTTGACATCAAACTTGTTTACAAGTTTCACTCAAATACTACAAAGCATACTCTTTCCTACACACTTAAAAGTGAGGTTTTCTGATAAACTGGAAGTGATGCGAGCTGGCCACACAAACCTTAATCTCCTCAGGAGCCAGCAGTGTGGCGTCACTGGCGTTGACCGGAGCCACTTCCTCCATAGTTATAGAAGGCAAGTTGGAAACCACTTTCACCTCAGGAATATGCTAAACAGAGAAAGAACACATGAAAATGGACTAGTTTAAAAATGTTTAGCAAAAAATGAAGGAATCATTTTACATGTTTAGGTCAATATAACTCAATGCTTATAGATATACATCAGCTTTTTCAACAGATACATTGAAATTCAAACATTTTTAAAAGTACAGAGATGTAAATAAGTTTTGTTTATTTTTAAATGTCACAGTCAGGAATACACTATATCTGGCTCAAGCCACAAGGAAAACTGTACTTACTGGTTTTGGTGTGAAGTGGAAGTTTGATAGAGCATCCAGTTTAAGGAAGAGTGTGTCCATGAGTTTCTGGATTTCTACATGCGCTGGATTCTCTTCCTCTTCTTTCTTTTCCTGAAGACCACAAAAAAGATAAGATAATATAATATAATATAATATATGTAGTTCTGTCAAACGATTAATCACAATTAATCGCATCCAAAATGAAAGTTTGTTTACATAATATTTGTGTGTACTGTGTATTTATTATGTATATATAAATACAAACACATGTTATGTTTATACATTTAAAAAATAAAAAAAATACATATGTAAATACATATAAATATTTTCAAAACATATAATGTATGTGTGTGTATTTATATATACACAGAATAAATATACACAATACACATGCATATATTATGTAAACAAAAACTTGGATGCGATTAATCGTTTGACAGCACTAATAATGTAATAGAATGTAATATAATGTAATTTGGGGTCAGTTTCATTTTTTAAAGAAATTATTTTTTTACTTCTTTTCCGCAAAGATGCATTTATTTGATCAGAAGTGACAATGCCATTTATAATGTTAAAAAAAGTTTCTAATTCAAATAAAGTCTGTTCTTTTGAAATTTCTATTCAAAGAATCCTTAAAAATGTATTGTGTTTGAAAAAATATCATGTTTTCAACACTTATAATAAGAAATATCTCATGAGAATCAAATCAGTATATTAGAATGATTTCTAAAGTATCGTGATGCTAAAGACTGAAAATTCTGAAAAAAAAAACTGACTGAAAAATAATAACAATTATAATAAATACTAAGTAAGAGGTTTTTTTTTAAAATCGTGTTTTTTATGTTATTTTTGTGTTTTGTTGTGTTAGTTAGCTGTATTTTTTTTCTTTGCAATTTTTTATTTTTTGTTATTTACATTTTTGCATTTTTTTTTGTTATTTTTACTTAATCAAAATAACCCAACTGCAGTTTGATTGAAATTATTTGAAATGCACAATGAAAAGACATGATTTTTGAAAATGGTTAAAAACTGAGTTATCTGTTTTTGCACATGAACTCTTCATACTACCTAAAATGTTTTTATAACTATACATAACAATGAGCAGGAGGTGAAATGACAGACAAAGCAGTGAACAGGACTTACCTGTGTCTGTTTGATATACTCCTGCTCATAAACCTCAGCCAGGCTCAGTTTGCTCTTCTCGTGGTCCAGAGTAAGTCTCTTCTTATATTCAAACATCTCCTCTTTAGGCTTCTCTTTCCTTACCACATCATCCCACACCTGAGACACAACCACAATACGACAAACATTTATGAAACAAGCAGAAAACCATTCGTAAAAACATTCTTGGGTAACGGTGGTAATTTACACAGTTACTTTGCCTGCTTGTGCCTCTTCAAAATAAAGATGGCGTCAAATTACACCATTAGAACATAGAACACTGAGTTTAAACAAACCTGATCTTTGATTCTCTGTTTGATAATATCCTCAAGCTGTAAGGTAGTTTCCTCTGTGATTGCTGGAGCTGGAGGAGAGAAACAAAGTAATGAACAAATCTATAAAGATTTTCAAGGCATTAAGCCTTTTGCTCTGAAGATCAGCATGAAACTCTCACCCGTCCTAGAGGCCTGGTCGAACGCCACATCCTCTTCCAGCATGCTGTTCTCCGGTCGAGTCTGAGCGGTCACCTCTCCTGTCAGCTGCCAAGGCTTCTCAGACAATGCAGCGTTCTCCAGTTCTTCGATCTTTTGTGCCATCTGTTTAAATTCATATCAAATCAGGGTTATTAGTGTCAACTAAAACTTAAAAAACTATTAACAAACAAAGCTGAAATGAAACGCAAATATGTGAATAGCTACATGAAAATGATCAATTTTGCCTTGACAAGTTGAAGCACTAAAATTACTAACTGGACACAAATAAAAACCAAAACTGAACTAATATTTTATTAAAATTAATTAAATATGCAGATTACAATTAAATACATTTTTCTTTCACTTCCATATTGTGGACTTCAATGGAGGCCAGTGGGTTGAAGGTCCAAATTGCAGTTTCAGTGCAGCTTCAAAGGGCTCTACACAATCCCAGCTGAGAATTTAGGGTCATATCTAGCAAAACGATCTGTCATTGTTTTTTTTGTTTTTTTTTAAATCAACAAATGCTTGTCTTGCACTAGCTCTGCAATGTGCATGCACGTTTTTACGCATTACATAATCACGCTGGAAAAGTCACACATGCTTAGTTCTTCATCTGTGTACTTCGGTTCAAAAAATTTAGGGTAGGGCAAAAAACATCTTATTTTCTCCTCCAACTTCAAAATCGTCCAACATCATTGTTTTACCTTGTTTGTAAAGGGATTCTGACTTTCTTTGTACGTTCACTTTGTAAACACGAACAGTACCTCTGATTACATAATGCGTGAGGTTGAGCTAGTGCAAGATGAGCATTTGTGATTAAAAAGTGTAACAATTTAAAAAATTTTTTTTTTTTTTTTTAGAAAATGACCAGTCGTTTAGCTAGATAAGATTATTCCTCTGCTAGCATCGTGTAGAGCCCTATGAAGCTGCACTGAAACTGCGATTTGGGCCTTCAACTCATTGGGGCACCACTGAAGTCCACTATATGGAGAAAAATCCTGGAATGTTTTCCTCAAAAACCTTCATTTATTTTCAAAAGAAAGACATCTTAGATGACATTGGGGTGAGTAAATTATCAGGAAATTTTTATTCTGGAAGTGAACTAATTCAAATCAAGATTACTAAGTACAAAGACAAACCTTCTCCTGTCTCTTTTCAAATGATGACTTGGATTCAGGTTTAGGCACGTTTTTGGCTTTTCCACCTAGAATATCTTGGACATCCTCCCCCTCGCTGTCATCAGGAAGGTCAAAGGTCACCTTGCGTGAATCATTTCTGCCTCTATCACTCATGTCATCCCTAAATTAAAAGGTGACATGCATTAGATCTCAAAGAAAATGCTGTAACACTATATTCTGCTAACAAACAGCAAAGGAGGACAGCAGGGATCTTCATAACTTACTCCTCCATATCAAAGTCCTCCTCATTCATATCCTCTTCATCCTCCTCCTCCAGCTCATCATCATCTTCTCCCTCATAATCATCATTAGAGTCTGGTTCCTTCTCTTCATCTGGATCCATCTGCTCAGGCTCTCCATCCACTGGATCAAAGAAATCTTTGTATTTCATGTTTCTGGAGCTTTTCTTTTGGGAAACGAAAAAGATTTTTATGAGACGTCAGTTTGAATTCATGCTAATACAAAGCATCAATTATTAAAATTTCTGAAGAACACATGCTTGATTTTGAACCTTCTGTGTACATGCATCTGTACATTCCTACACCTGTATATAATTTTACACCCTGAGGTCCATAGTTTGCATCATTTGCATCAAGGTGATGCAAATAAAAAAAAATAAAAAATAACTAAAGGCTCCGGAAGAGTCTGATACAATTACCTTTTTCTGTTTTTTCAGCCTCACGGGTTTATCAAAGCTTAGCTCGTCATCTTCATCAGATGGCAAATTCTGAAAGTAGTCTATGTCATCCTCTACGCCTTCCTGTCCTTCTCTTCTATCCATGTCATCCAAAAAAGCTTCCATTTCTGACAGTTTAAAAAACCTGTCATCCACTTCTGATGGAGTCCAGTTAGATTTTGCCTTTGACAACTTAGCAGCTGACTGTTTCTGTTTAGTTTTTTTCTCAAATTCATCTACATCAAAGTCCAAATCCGAGTCTTCACCAGAGAAGTCATCGTCCTCGTTACTTGCAGATGGTTTTAACCTCTGCTTAACTTCCTTCTCTTTGTCCTCATCATCGTCCTCATCCTCTTCCTCTCCGCTCTCTTCTTCCAAATTATTAGAAATTTCCCCATTATCAACATCTTCCTCCTCTACTTCTTCTTCTTCTGCATCTTCAAGTAATACTATAGTGTCATCTGTGACAGCTTGCTCAACTTTCTCCTCAAAGTGTGACAGTAATGCAGTGTTCTGAAGCTCCAGCTCCTGCCAGATTTGCTCCTCATCAAAATTTTCGATGACCAGCTGCTCCAGTGGGCTTCCTTTGTAGTTTGCAGGCTCATGGGCTTTATGCAGATCATAAAGAGTCTTGGTAAGTGATTTGAAGTCTGCTGCCAGAACATCCTGGACACTGAATAAAAAAAAAAACATAAGAGCATTAAAGAGAACTGTCACATTTTTAACCACACTCATCTGTTATTATTATATTACCATTTGCATATATTTATCGTTAATTATATTTCATTAGAAAACTAAACTTTCATAGAACATAACATTCACAGAGAAACCCCAACGTGAGACTTTTGCACATGTGTGGCCCGGTACGCGTTTCAGCTCGTTTAACGCTAGAAAACGTTCCGTCTTACATTACCAAGCCATTCAACAAAGTATTTACATCATTTAACGTCCATCTAACCTGAGAAACTGCTCTAGGTGTGCTGTGTTGCTGTTTAGTAGCTGTAAGCAGCCCTCCAACGTGCCGCTATCCCCGTTAGCCATCTCTGCACTCACATGGGTCTCTGCGTAGTGCGTACGCTTGGTAAATACAACCCCCGGAAACAAAATGCACTGTGTTGCGTTCCTCACGGAAGGTTCCACAACCGCAATTATCTTAATATAGCGACTTACTTGTTTTTAGTCTACCATAATGCTTTTTTAAATTTTAAATATTATGAAAATATTTATACGGGTAAATTATTCGCGAGCACGTAACTGAACACGTGGTTCGCGCTGTTTAAATAAAGTTTTGTTTGTTTCCAATGACCGCAAAGATGGCTTCCTCTTTGCTGAAGGTTGCAGGTAAACAGTAGTGAATTGATATTGTTTTAGTGTCTCTGTGTCGTTCCTTTAAATGTTTAGAGCTGCTTTATTCTAACTGCACACTTTGCAGTTGTAGCCTATGCATCTTTCTCTTTGACAGCAATGCTGTCGTCACTAAAATTAATTATAGACTGTTATTAGCGTTCTGTATTTACTGCATTCATATTGCAATCTCATCTCTCTTGTAGTTACAGGTCTCTCGAGGTGCGCATGGCACACTTTACCCTCAGTGAGGGCATTGTCTCTGACTGCACCCGTCAGTCAAGGTGTCCCTCAGTCATTATGGAAGTTAGGCAGGCTGAATCATGTGGCTATCGCAGTGCCAGACCTAGAGAAAGCCACTGCACTGTACCGTGATGTGCTGGGGGCTCAAGTAAGCGCCACTGTGCCTCTTCCTGAGCATGGGGTGTACACTGTGTTTGTGGAACTGGGGAACACCAAATTAGAGCTTCTGCACCCTCTGGGAGAGAAAAAAGCCCTATTGCAGGATTCCTGCAGAAGAACATATCTGGAGGGATGCATCATATCTGTATCGAGGTAAAGATTAGATTAGATCAGTAGTCCCCCCCCATTGTCCAACATAATATTCAAATGACCCCTATACAGAGGGTTTGCACTAATGTCACGATTTGGGCAGTTACCTGGATGTGTGGCAATATTTGTGATACTCGGATGTAAACAACAGCATGGATTGCACAGTTAATGAGTTACTGAATATGTTGTTCTGCTAATTTATGCCGTCTAAACCAGCGTTTCCCAACCTTTTTTCTGCCACGGCACAGTTTTGATAAGTAAAAAATCCCACGGCACACCACTAAGCACTAAAAAAACATTAGAATGGCTTGTCATTAGAACGGCCGCATCTGAGGCAGTAAATTACGTTTTCATCGATTTACAGGTTATAAAGTTTATTGTAGCTGTACGTGCACTCAGTTTTTCTTGTTGTTTAATACATTTGGCCAAAATCTAATGATATAAAAAGATGAACCACTATGCACAGGATATTTAAAACATATAAAAGTACATTGGCAACAACTACATGGCAAATGCTAAGACTTTTTACGCTCTTCAAATACGCAACAGCTTTAGCATTTAGAAACAGTGTTTCTTGAGTAAAGAAAATGCTGTACTTATTCAAACATCAGTTCTTTATTTAGCCTTGCATTGTGAAGAAGTAGACGTCTGTATTCAAACTGCACGTCGCAGAACTTCATTCTGAATGGAGGTGGGGCGGAGTTATGAGGTTTGACTGACAATTGCGTATCCAATGGCGTAACAAGCTTTAGTCACAAGCTCTTTTGAATGCTTTTCATTGGTTACATTTTTGTCAAAAACCTTCAAACAGACATAATGATGGCCAGTAGCACTGATAAAAAATAATAATAAGGAAATATAATAGAGACGGTAAGTTTTTGATAATTTTCCAAGGCACACCTGACAGCCTGTCACAACACACTAGTGTGAGGCGGCACAGTGGTTGGGAAGCACTGGTCTAAACTACCGAAAAAATGTGTGGAAGCTGCTAAATCATATAGAGAAGGACATAGTAAGCAGGAAAGGGCACAATATTTTGACAAACTAAAGTTAATGGGTGGTAAAGATGCATACGAGCAGTATTAATTAGGATATTAGCCTAATATTTCACCTACCTGCCCGAAAATGATAAGATCAAACACGAATGTGATCAAGATTCTTGCCCTAGAAATCCTGGTTCAGGTTGGCCAACCACAAACGCCTTTTGTTCCTCCTTGATTTGTTATAGCTTTTGGGAGTCTGTGTTTTTCCCAGACCGACCAATTAGTACAACCCAAACATGACAGTAATTGACCATTTTTAGCAGCAATAATCAGCAAAATATGTGAGTTTCGTTCGGTTCAGTGGAATTGTTTGCGTTCAGTGCCGCCAATATGGCCGACTGATGATGCGTTGTGAAAACACTCTATTGGCTTAAGTGTTTCATTTGGTATTTTAAAATAATTAAACACAATGTGAAGATTCTGATTCTGTTTTTTTATACTAATTTTGTAATGTCATAAATGTACAGACAAACACAAAAGTTGCACTCACATAAAACCGTATCAAATCTTGTATTGCAAAAATCATATATCACAGTTTTTTTTTTTTAATTATTTGGTTTTAAAAGTAAATGGATAGACCTTTACATATACTTTTTCACAAAAATGAAATATTAGGATACAATATTAAATATTATTTTATCTGTTAATTCTAGCTTTTCCAACATTCCATTATAAAAATAATATTAGATGGGATGATAATAATAATAACGAAAAATAATGACAATTTAGAAACTAGATTTCTTGTGAATCAATCTTATTGCAGGCATCTTCACACTAAGTTTTTTAACTTGTTTCATAGTTTAGTGTCAGTATCGATAATTTATATCTTTCCTATTCAATTGCAGGTGGATGATATCAATGCTGCAATAGCTGATTTAAAGGAAAAGAAAATCAGACTGCTCTCCCCAGAGCCACGGATAGGAGCTCATGGCAAACCTGTGATGTTCCTCCACCCTAAAGACTGTGATGGGGTTCTTGTGGAGATAGAACAAGCTTAGATATTGCACATGAGATTGTTATCTAGTAATCTGTGACATTTTGTTTAGGCTTTTGTAAGATTGTGATCATTGCAAGAAAAATTGGATGATTTCACTTGTTCCATTAATTTTTGACCTGTTATGGTGTGTTTGGCTTTTGCCTTTTTTCTCATGCCTTTTTTCTGAAGTAAAGACTTTCCTTAGTGACTTAATAAATGATTAACTTATAATTCTTTGGGCCTTTACAAACTCACACATTTAAAATTTGTAAAAATTTTTGTAAAGCTTGTTTAATTCTCCTTTTTGTATTTATACACTACAAGTCAAAAGTTTTTGAACAGTAAGATTTTTAATGTTGTTTAAAGAATTTTCTTCTGCTCAAATATATATATTTTACTAATTAAAATAGCTGTTTTCTATTTGAATATATTTTAAAATGTAATGTATTCCTGTGATTTCAAAGGTGAATTTTTAGTATCATTACTCCAGTCTTCAGTATCACATGATCCTTCAGAAATCATTCTCATATTCTGATTTGCTGCTCTAAAAACATTTATTACATTTTTAGTAGATTTTTTTTCAGGTTGCTAATTAAAATAAATAAATAAACATGCTTTTAAATGGTATAATGTGTAATGTTACAAAACCCTTTTAGTTCAGATAAATGCTGATCTTTGCATCGTCCTGCTCATCAAAGAATCCTGAAAAAAAAATGTACTCAACTGTTTTAAATATTGATAATAATAATAATAAAAATGTTTCTTGAACAGCAAATTAGAATGATTTCTGAAGGATCATGTGACACTTAAGACCAGAGTAATGTTGCTGAAAATTTAGCTTTGATCACAGAAATAAATTACATTTTAAAATATATTCAAATAGAAAACAGTTATTTTAAATAGTAGAAACATTTCAAACTTGCACTGTTTTTGCTGTACTTTGGATCAAATAAATGCAGGCTTTGTGAGCAGAAGAGACTTTAAAACACATTAAAAAACTTACTGTTCACAAATTTTTGACTGGTGGTGTGTCTGTGGGGTACACTAAGTATTTCTGTTGTTTTTTAATGATGATTACAACAGTATAAAGCCAAAATAAGCTCAAATAAATGTATGTTTTAAATGCTATAATAAAATGTGAGATAAATTTTGCTATGTTTATAAATGTGAATCGAAATCCTCGCAAGCCTCTCATCTGGCTCCCAATGGAACAGACAGATTGAAGCTTTCTTTTTTTGGCTGACAACCATGTATTTGGGAGACAAATTGGCTCATACCCATCTCTCCGCTGTAGTCAGCCCTCCGCCAGATAGAAAGCTGTGTTTGTTCTTACGCCTTAAATCTGCTTTTTTTTTTTTTTTAAGAGATAACTAGAGCGGTGAGATTAGAAACTGGTGTTTGAGGGTTTTCTCACTGTGTGGTCTCCAAGGTCCTGTTTTAAGTTTCCTGCTTCAGCACTATTAGAATAAACAGGTCTTTTTTGGTCGTTATAAGCTGTTTTTGACATTTTCATTTATTTGTCAGTCTAAAAACGCATAGTAATTTTTCCACTCTGCCTGTCAAAAACAGCTTTTGAATGCCTTCCTGTTTTTCTCTTGCTAGATTTTGGCTGTAGTAGTGCAAAATAACTTCCTGAACATGTAGCTCTGAAAATAAGCATTAAAAAATGGATGCTAGTTTAAATGTTTTTAGAGGAAAGGATATCTTCAGTGGAGCAAGGAATATTACCATGCTTCCTAATGATATTCCATAAAAGCTTGTCTTTTTGTAGAAGCCATAATATGAAAACATCTGCCTGGATTAATCATGAGGCAAGAGTAGCTGCACAGTAATTGTTTTCAGTATCCCAAAGGCAGCTCATCCTAATTGCACGTATTCAAACCACATGTCCAGTTTTATCTGGGGCATTAGAAGCTGTTTATTGCTTCAGCCTTGAGAAACATATTTTCTCATGTTGTCCGGCCCAGAACACCATCTACAAGAGAAGGGAATTAAATATCTCATATTTTCTGAGCTAATGTATTATTGATTTCATTTTCTTCTTATTATTTATTGTCCTGTGACAACAGGACATGAGCTAATGTGTCCTCATTTGCATGTGTGATCTAACATGTAATAGCTTGCATGTACATCCAAACAGCATCAGGAAGAAAAGATTATATGCTTCACGGAAACAACGTAAATCTCTCTTATGCAATGTCATATGGACAATCTGATTTTACAGTGATGCTTAATTTGAGCGAAATTATCCTTCAGAAAAAATGACTGTGTAAATGACGTCACGAGTCAGCGGATAGTGAATTTGTAAACATTTGGATGGATGCTAATTACTAATAATGATTGATGACATATTAGAAAGGACAGATATTAGCGAGAAAGCTACAAAATAACGCGTAGCTCCGTACGTGTTCCATGCTAAGCTTTGTCAGCTTGCTAATGAAGGCTTGATTTAAAGTAAATTAAATTGATAGCATCATTTTAAGATCAATTCCTCACACAATGAAAGCTACAATCGCTCTTTCTCTCTCTCGGGTGGGGTTTGTGGTGATTTAGCCCAGCGCTGCAGTGGAGCGCCCCCTGCTGTTCTCTACGTCTGCTCTTCAAGCTTCTGTTCTCCTCAGTCTCCGGGATGCGGTGTCGGTGCGGTTCCCACTCTCTCTACCTCTGAAAGCACAGGACTTCTATATATGAACATCACACCATCAAAGGTTATGCAGGTAGGCTGGCTTTCCGTGTTATGTTTTTCCCCTATCTGAGTGTTTACAGTAGCGTGTTGATGCGGAATGAAGTGATGCGCTCGGAAAGGATACAGCAGGGTTTCATCCTCTCAGTGCAACATCAAACCCGCTGCTACGAGCACGTACATGATAGTCGTTCTCCAAAGTCGTCCTCCTCAGCCGTCTTTCAACAATTAAAATCGTTGTTGCAGTGGAAAAAGATGGTAATTACGCAAACTGAAGGGTCGTCGGGTTGTTTGTTTCATTTTTGTATCCAACTATTCATTTGAGAGCTTCTTTGGTGTGACTATTCACTTTCGCATTAAGCACCACAGCTTAAAATGTTATGACGAAAACGCGGAAAGTCCCCCAAAAAGTTGGTGAAAAATATGCAGCACTGCAAAATAGTCCCGGTTTAACTTTATTACATTAAATACTCAGAAATTAAAATATTTGTCTATCTATCTGTCAGTAGTTGATGTGAAATGTTTCACGTTTTAAACGTTTAACCTGTATTTCATATGTTTAAGTAAATAAAATATATTTTATATAAATATATTTTAAACCATAAATATCAAGTGAATAGTTCATAGTAAAAAGGTGATTTTCTGTGGTGAAAAGCTTAACAGAACAGGGTCACACAAGATTTACAATTTTCTGTATACGCCCCTTATGTAAATTTTAACCTACAATCTTCACGTTTATGGAAATGTCATCTTATATGGGTTGTTGAGAGATATCATTGTTATTCAGATTTTGTTTTGTTTACAATTATAAGCAGACCCGCTTGGTCAGTAGCCAGTGAAGTCTGATTAATAAATCTGTTTGTACGGGGAATTTTGCATTCTGTCCTATTATAAATCTTCTTATAACAACTGACACATAAAATCGTGATTAGATGGTGAGATTCTAATTGTGGAATATAAACATAATTATGTCCTGTCCTTCAGTTCTGGCTGATTTGTAGAGCTTCAAATCAAGCACTAAATTCAAGCCTTAAGCTGGAAATCAAGCATCATGCTGCTGCTGTAAAAGATGAGTTCCTTTTTGTCCGGAGAACAATAGCTGGTCCACTCCCCTGAACCGATCAATGAAACCATTAAGACTAGAAAACAATGTGCGTATTCTAAAAATACACTCAAATAGCGGCTAAACTTTAAATAACTATAAAATAGCACACATCTTCTGGCAGTAAATGAATACCCATGCTGTAAGTCTGCTCGTTCGTAGTTTAGAGTAGTTGATGTGAAATGAAATATAATAAAGAGGGGTAGAGAGACAGTTTAGGAGTGGTTGGGAAGAGAGAGCAAGTCAGATTGAGTGTGAAGGAGGGACTGTGAGTGCTTATGAAGGTGCATAATTCCAGAGTGTGATCCCAGTTGGTGGTTCCGTCTCCACAACAGTCTCCTGCCGCTCTCTTGTCCAGGCAACCTGCTCTCGCACACACACATGAACACACACACGCCGCCCCGCCCCTCCATTCAGATCCCTTATAGTTACGGTTCCATGCTAAAGGACAAACACTGTTTGCAGGAGCATGCTGAGATGATATTTATACACCAGTAGAACATTTATAAATTGATCTCTTGTGGGAACTGGATAGGAACATATATGGAAAGAAAAGCCTCAGTGAGGTTACTCACTTTCGGTTAATTTTAGAAAGGGAATATTTAGTCTGTTTTGCCCCTGCAAACACATCATGAAATTCAGTTTTGCTGCATTTTTTTGGGGATTTTAAATAAGGAAACTGTTTTGAATGAAAAATGTAGTGTGCACAGTAGTGGTGAGATGTAGAGGGTGTGGGCAGGCCTTTTTTACGGTGTTGCTAATGTGGATTTAAGCAGTTTTGGCCCAAAGCTGCTGTCTGGTTTAGCACTTGCTCTGATATATGTGATTCTGTTGCCTTTGTGCATGCATGTGTGTGTGATAACCTCTGGCAATGTGCCCGGGAAGAGGAGGACAAGGGTCAGAGAGGCATGTTCTCACTCAGCTCAATTTAAAATCTACTGCTCACTATACACATACAGAAGTGCTGATGTGCAGTTAGCCAGTCACATTCACAGACAAAGCCCAGAAAGGATATATGCATGTATTTCAGTTTATATACACTACCATTCAAAATTTTGGGGTTGGTAAGATTTTTTAATTAATTAATTTATTTATTATTATCAATGTTGAAAACACATTTTCTTTTCTTTTTTTTACAATTAACTGTCAATTTTATTGTATATATATCATGGCAAACCTGTGATGTTCTGACATTTTGTTTAGGCTGTTCATTTTTGACATTTAAGATTGTGATCATTGCAAGAAAAATTGGATGATTTTACTTGTTCCATTAATTTTTAACCTGTTGTGGTGTGTTTGATATTCTTGGCTTTTGCCTTTTTTCTTATGCCTTTTATCTGAAGTAAAGATTTTCCTTAGTGACTTAATACATGATTAACTTATAATTCTCTGCGTCTTTACAACCTCGCACATTCACTGTTTTTTGTTTTGATGAATAAGTTATTCCTGCGATTTTAAAGCTGAATTTTTAGCATCATTATTCCAGTCACATGATCCTTCAGAAATCATTCAAATATCTGCTCAAATATCCCCCCCCCAAAACAACAACAACAACAACAACAAAAAATTATACTGACTCCAAGCTTTTGAATGGTATAGTGTATAATGTTACAAAAGCCTTTTTATTTCAGATAAATGCTGATCTTTGGATCTTTCTATTCATCAAGGAATCCTGAAAAAAATGTACTCAACTGTTTTAAATATTGATAATAATAAAAAATGTTTCTTGAACAACAAATTAGCATATTAGAATGATTTCTGAAGGATCATGTGACACTGAAGACTGGAGTAATGATAAAAATTTAGCTTTGATCACAGGAATAAAGTACATTTTTAAAAATATTCATTTTAAATAGTAAAAATATTTCACAATATTACTGCTTTTGCTGCATTTTGGATAAAATAAATGCAGGCTTGGTGAGCAGAAGAGATTCTTTAAAAACATTATATATATATATATATATATATATATATATATAAGCTGTTATTGAACTTTAGCACATGCTCTATAGAACTTATAGTATTCAAAAAATAATATAAATAATAATATTGCCAGTGCTGTAGTTCTCTTAGCTTAATGCACAAATTTAATGCACACTGTTATCCTTAGAGTATCATACATTAAGGGCAGGTACTGGGATTTTGCCGGAGGCTCTGATTTCAGAATGATGTAAATACCATGTATAAAAACATGATTTCAAGTAGAGTTTCGCCCACACAGTTACACTGGAGTTAATGATCTTAGATTTCTGGCCAGGATATGCGGTATTGTTAGCAGAATTTGTATTTGTTAGTAATTTACTTCACAGATTAGAAGCTGTGTTTTCGTAACCCTAAGGTTTTGTCACATATTGAGTTGTTTTGGCTCTGGCAAAATATGAACGTGTATTGCGATGTATGACATTTAGAAATAAACAGAATTTCCATAAGAATCTATGAGTCACTGATTGTGATCCTCAGTAGTATTAAAATGTTTCCTTTTCGTTTTCTTATCATACACTTGAGCGTGAATATGTTTACACTAAAGAAAGGTTTGATCTTTTTTTTCAGAAATGGCATCTCCTATCAGCTCTTACAACACCACACAGTGCTGTGAGATGAAACAGAGGTGCCTTATTGGCCCAAGCCCTGTAATGCATTGCTTATGTGTCTTTTGATCTGCGGAATGATTAAAATTGATGTTTGTAGCATAGCTAAGTGACCCTGACTATATGAATGAATCGTCTACTCCTTTGATGTTTACTTTTAAAATAATCGAGTAGCCAACATTTCATTGTTAGATATTTTAAAAAATGCATTTAAGCGTCTGTTATGTGCAGTATGTGAAAGTGGCTTGTTTAGCACACCATTAGCACAGTATGATGTGAGAAAGGCTTTTGTGTTTGTGTCTTTTGCTTCCTTCGTCATCATTCCTTTTGGTACACAAATGGACATTTGCATTCTTTTTGGGAAGTGGTCCACTTTGAGATTGCGTTACTCACTGAAGTTTTTTTTTCCGTTCAGTGCTTTCATCCTCTTGTTTGGCGTATGAAGAGAGAATATTGCAAACTCAAGTGCGATGTGAAAAAGGTCTGCAGCCATTTCTTCACTCGTTGGCTGAAGTTTATCTGACTCAAGATTATGAAACAATGTTTCTCTTGATCTTTTCATTCATTACCGAGTCTATGCATTCTTTGAAAAGCTAATTATTTTATGCCTCCGGCTATGTGTATCCTGCCCTCTTATCTGATGTAATATCTGTCGTTTTGCTCTAAATAAGTAAGTAAGTCATGCCCTGACTTTTGTACAAGGTTTCTTGACTGTGAAGTTGATTTTTTTTTTTTTGTACTTGTGACTCACTGGTTGGTGATTCACTTGCTTTATATGACTGGATTGAATTTTTCTCACACCTGCTTAGTCTTCCGTGTGTCTCTATATTTGAACGGTAGCAAGGTCGTCCCTATTAAGGTTTAGTCAAGTCAGTTTTATTTGTATAGTGCAGACTTTTACAGTCTTTTTCAGCCCAAGGACCCCTGAGTGGATACAGAGAGGCAACTCTGCTGCAAATATGCAATTATAAGACAGAGTTTTGTGTCTTAAAATCATTGTTATATTAAAATTTAGTCTGCATAAACTCCGCCCTTTTCTTAAAGTCTTCCAATCAACAACTAATGGACAGAACCAAGACCCCACCCAACATGTTTTTCTTGTTCAATAATCTATTTTGCACATTATGGAATAAAAGATCTGTTACTACTTATATTTCATTCTGAATTTAAGCCTGGACAAAAATAACATTAAGGGGGAAGTCCACTTCCAGAACAAAGATTTACAGATAATGTACTCACCCCCTTGTCATCCAAGATGTTCATGTCTTTCTTTCTTCAGTCGTAAAGAAATTATGTTTTTTGAGGAAAACATCTCAGCATTTTTCTTCATATAATGGACTGATATGGTGCCCCAAGTTTGAACTTCCAAAATGCAGTTTAAATGCAGCTTCAAATGATCCTAAATGCGGTTGTAAACGATCCCAACCAAGGAAGAAGGGTCTTATCTAGCGAAACGATTGGTTATTTTCAGAAAAATAATACAATTTATATGCTTTTTAATGTCAAACGCTCATCATGTCTTATTGTCCGGTTCATGACAGTTAGGGTATGTTGAAAAACTCCCATCTCATGTTCTTCCTCAACTTCAAAATCATCCTATATTGCTGTTTTACCTTTTTTGTTAAGGGTGTTTGCAGCGATGTAGGATAATTTTGAAATTTTTGAAGTTGAGGGAGAAAAAAAAACGTTTGAAAAAAATATATATTTTGACATATACCCTAACTGTCTTGAGCTAGAATACACAGAGTTCAGCCAGCACAAGACAAGACAAGCATTTAAAATTAAAAAGTATTTCAATTGTATTTTTTTTAATGAAAATAACTGATCGTTTCGCAAGATAAGACCCTTCTTTCTCAGCTGGGATCGTTTACAACCGCATTTGGGATGGTTTGAAGCCGCATTTAAACTGCATTTTGGAAATTCAAACTCGAGGCACCATATCAGTCCACTATATGGAGAAAAATGTAGAAATGTTTTCCTCAAAAAACATAATTTCTTTACGACTGAAGAAAGAAAGACACAAACATCTTGGATGACAAGCGGGTGAGTACATTATCTATACATTTTTGTTCTGGAAGTTTAATGTAGTGCCATTAATGAATTTACATACATTTGTTATGATGGTGACATGGCATCACTACAATAATAATTTTTACAGTGTCTGTATTGAATTGTTAGCTGTAGAGAAGAACAAAATCACATATGTGCTCTTTTTTAAAGCATTTAGCAGAACATTAGCTTTGGACATTTATCCTTGGTTGATGTTAACTTAAAATTGCATTTTTGTTTATTTATTTATGATTCGTGTCTCAGTATCTCTCTGGCAGGCATATGTTTATTTAAATGTCCATTTCTGAAAGTATTTCTAGGTAATTAAAAAACTTTCCTGTAGCATTGATTGACCCCTCTTGCATAAAATTTGTTACTATCACTTTCAGTCACCTGTATCTCTCCAGGAAAGAGAGACGAGGCTGAAAATGTCTTTTGGAGTGTAATAGTGTGTATCGGTTGTGTTGAAAAATGCAGCCTTCTGAATTTTGTCTCAGAATGACTCATGTACCACAAAAGAGCTCAATCTGCCTTCTTACTGCTTTTTGTGTATCTGTCAATAAATGTCGACACTTGTTCAACTGAAATATGAATAAATCATTTTTTTTGAGAAGGGCAGTGTGCAATGTTGTGAGTGTATTGTGCTGTTGTGCTCTACTGATGGAGGAAAGGCTGCACTGACCTGTTCTCTTTTGAGGGATGATGGTCTGTTGATATTTGTGATGGGTCATTTGGGCTTGTGCTATAGCTGCCTTTGTTTACTGCAGTCTGAAGGTCATGGAGGCTAGTCCCTGCTGGGACAACGGCACCTTAAATCTCTGCAGTGTCTGTTTTCAGCTATTCATATACCGAGGGCTGACTCATCGACAGGATAAATGCGTGTAGCTGTAGTCAGATCGAAGATTTATATTTATGTAAGCTTAACTTCCCACCTACATTTAGAGTAGCACCGAAGGACCGTCCTTGGAGTCGTTTCCAGTTTGAGGAGTGGCAAAGCCTTGCCTGTAAAACACAACGGACGAAAGTAATGCATCCAAGTATTGCTCTGTGAAATGGTGATACATCTTTTCTCCTTTAGCTGCTGCACAGTTAGCCTCGCGCCATTTCAGATCCATGTACATTAGCATTTAAATGAGCTAGCTTGATTTTACCCAGTTCAGGCTCCATTGTCTCCATTTGAATGAGTCCACACTCAGCGGACTGAATGGAATGAGATCAGACGATCCATTCACTCTTGCTCCCAGTCTTTAATAACGTGGAGGATTCACTAACTAATGGGACCACAGGTGAAGAGCGAACAAATCTCCCTGTTCCAATGTCGGTTTTCATCCAGAACTACCTGGTAAGACCACAATCAGGTACATTGTCATTCTTACAATGTGGATTGATCTATCTGGAAAGACCATGATTGGTTTTGGAATGAAGTTTGTTTTTAGTACATGGACACCACCAAAAAGTTATTAACAATGGCAAAATTTAGAGTTTGCATTCAAACCATATGATTTTAGTTCTTAGAAGTTCAAGCGCGTAGCGCTGAAACCCTATTGTAATTTTTTGAATGGCCAAGGATCAGCAATCTCCACGTGAAACTGAACTGTAAGTCGTAGAGACTTGAAATTTGAAGGGATGGTAGTACTCACACCACCTACAACATCACCAAGGCTCGCTCCAACTCGCCTGACGGGGGCGCTACAGCAATCGAAAGTATGAAATCACTCATAACTCCTAAATCGTCAATGGCAAGATCAAGTACCTTATGTCACTGGAATCTGGACAAAACATATGCCTCAGAAATTTTTGATATTTTGGATTTTTCGAAAAACCTACTTTTGCAAATTAGTCCTAGATTTTTTTGCCTGTTCAGAACCAAACCAGTGAGAAAGATTCTCTAGAGAACAAATATCAATAACTATATAGCTTTTATTAAAAAGGCTATAACTATTGCATGGAATGTGATTTTTTTATCTTAACTTTAACTTTATCTGAGGTCACGTGACAAAAAGTCACTGAGCCTGCCAGTTACTTTTTTCCCCATTTATTGATTGACAAGTCTCCTGTCTGGAATTGGGAGTAAACATGATGTTACTGTATTCTAGACAAAATGTGAACATGTAAATTCATTTCACTTTTGGTATAAAAGGGCTTTTACATTAGAATTGTTTTATATTAAAAACAAAGAAGCAAGCCCTGCCCAGATTTAAAAAATAACGCAAAAGTAACGTATCGCATTACTTTCTATAAAAGGTAACTAAGTAATGTAATTAGTTACTTTTTCAGGGAGTAACGCAAAATTGTAATGCATTACTTTTAAAAGTAACTTTCCCCAGCACTGCATATGAAGACTTCAGATGCAAAACCAGCTAAATCCATCTGAAGTCTTTCTTCAAATGCATTTTTATCAGGCTCAGATGTATAGGTTTCTATGTAAGTACCAGTATTTCTGATTGGGCTGAGGCTGGTATTTTAGCGAGTTTGAAGAAAAAGTATTTGATTGACGTATAATATGTGTCGAGAGCATTCACTCAGTATCATTATCTCATTTTTGACCGAAACAGCTTTTAGCTGGTTTTGCATCTGAACTCTTCATATACAAAATATTTGTATCATACAACAGACCTCCTAATTCCAAACAACTTAAGCTCTAGAACCACTGTTGTCAATTAAATGGTATCTTAAATGATTCAGAAGATGTAAAAAAAAATGATTTTGCTAACTTGGCCTAGGTTTTTCGCTCAACTGGGGGAAAAAAGCAATGCAGTACAATTCTCTGGACTCTCTAGGTCAATAATTATTGAATTATTGAAAAAAATTGAATTTACCCTTTGGGAATCTGTAACAGGGTCGTTTAAAAAAGGGGCCTGTCCAAATTTACCCAAAATCCTATAAAGCCTAAACACAGGTGATTCTAGCATACAAAGTTTTAGGGAGATTGGACCACAGCTGGCACTACAACAGCCATAAACATTAAAAAACATCATATTTCTATGGTAAATTACTTGGATTTGCCAAAAATGCTTTTAATCGTTGATTTACGTGGTTACAGGCTTGCTAAATAATATGTAATGTCTTTTTTCATATGTGCTTAAATGCCTTAAAGTGCTTGAAGCTCGATAATTGCTGCTTGCAGCTATGTTTTACTTAAGGTTAAGTTTCGTTTTCCTTCATTTTCTCTCCATCATTGCTAGTTTTAGTTCTGGTTGTAGTTTCTTTAGTTTTTATTTTAATTTTAGGACTGCCAAAGTTAATGTGCAAACTGTTATCATTTAAAGTTGTCTAATGGTGTTCGATTTCACAGTCTCATAAAATGCCACTAGATAGCAATAAAATGTTTAATGCTGGCAGGTTGGTTCATAAAGGCTTTAAGTTTTATAATTTAACACCAATCTAAAACTGAAATTAATTTGGGACCAATTTTATTTTATTTTCGTTCATTTTTAAGTAATGAAAGTGTTTAATTATTTAGATGAATTTAAAATAAGAGTTTAATATATATCTATATATATATTATTTAATTTGTCAAAAATAGAAAATAAATAAATAAATAAATAAAATTCATATAAGAACCGCAATAATAATTCCGACTACTAGGTCAAAACTATGGTTGAAGAACAATGGTAAAGCTTAAAAATGCTACTCATTTGTTTATGAGGTATGAAGAACTAAAATTCCTACCATTCTCTTTGGCAGAACAATAATTATAAAATAGATAAAGCATGAATTACAATTAAACGTGAATCATTGGCTCGAACTACATTCTGCACTGGTACTGAAACAGCTGCCTTCTTTGTTGGGTTGTGAAAATATGTATGAGAATGTGAAAGAGATATTAAATTGCCAAAAGGTCATTTTATTCCAACTTATTCAAAAGTCATCTGAACTGCACATTTTTGGACTTGTTAGCAGGAACTTTCCAGGAGGACCTAAGGCAGCATAAGTCTATGGATCTATCTGAAAATGAACACACTATTGATTACTGGGAGGGCAGCAGGTGGCAGGTTGTGATTGTTGGTGAATGCGGGCTGATACAGCTCTTTCGATTGTATAATTTTCCTATTAATTTGCTTTGTGTTGAAGTCTGGATTATAAAATACAAACACCCAAATCCTCCAGGTAAGGAAAAACCAACATCAGCAGCTACTGTGAAGCAGTTATCTTGTCAGAAGATTTATACTGCATGTGAGCACGAAAGTCAAGGTTTCTAGATAGTCTGCAGGTGTTTTGTTTTTATCTCTGCTGTTTTTCCCTCACTCTGCTTCAGTTATATCATTATTAGCACTTAGGCTTTCAGTGTATTCAATGGGCCTGATCATTAGCCAGCCTGTTTCTCTGAGAGATCGGATTCTATTAGCATTTAGATGAGGCGGTGATTTCAGACGGCCTCAACATACTAGCGAGCATATGCAGCTGCTGCCAGCACTTAGTGTATGTAGACGTTTAGACCTGCAAAAGTGGGTGTACAACTGTGGTATGAAATGAAGACTTAATATATATTTATTATAGTACTAGATTTTTCGGTCATGTTAATATAAATAGCTCTATGTAGCATTAAACACACATCGCATTTTCTATTCATGTCATGCATTAATCATCATGAAATCCTTTCAAAGAAATCTTGCATCTAAAAAAAAGCTTTAGACATTCATGATGGATGTTACTATTACACTCTTGTATTGCATAATGTCTGCCTATTTGCCACTGCACATACATTTTCTCAGTTTTTCCAACTTTAATGAGTTGTTGTAGTCGTTTCATGTTAAAGGGATACAGTAATTCACCCAAAAATGAAAATCCTGTCATCATTTATTCACCCTCATGTTGCTCAAAATATGGTTTTTGTCTACGGTACACGATAAAATAAGATACTTTGTTCATACTATGGAAATCAGTGGTGACCAAAACTGTTTATCAACATTCTTCAGAGTATCTTGTTTGTGTTCAACAGAAGAGAGAAAGTAATAGAGGTTTGGAATAACATAGAAGTGAGTGTTTTTGGGCAAACTATTACTGGATTACTCAGTTCTGATTGATCAGTTGAGCAATTTAGTGATCTAATAGTATGGAAGCCAGTTTCCGATGCTAAATAAAAATAAAAAAAGATAATTGTGACTTTTTTTCTCAAAATTGCGAGTTTACATCTTGCAATTCTGACTTTTTTTTTCTCATGAATTGAAGTCATAATTGCATGATTAAAACTCTCAATTGCGAGTTATAATGTCAGAATTGACATAAACATTTCTGAGAAATAAAGTCAGAATTTCAACATATAAACTCACAATTCTGGACTGGACTTTATAACTCGCAGTTGCATTTCTGATTGGTCAGTTGAGCAATTTTGTGATCTAATAGTATGAAAGCCCGTTTCTGCCACAGAATAGAAAATTAAAAAGGTAATTTTTATTTCAAAATTCTGACTTTTTTTCTTGCAATTGCAGGTTTATATCTCACAATTCTGACTTGCAATTCTGAGAAAAAAAGTCAGAATTGTGCAATTCTCTCAATTGCGAGTTGTAAAGTCAGAATTGTGAGACATAAACAATTCTGCTAAATTAAGTCGTGATTCAAAAAAAAAAAAGTCAAAATTGCAAGATATAAACTCACAATTCTCACTCTCTTCTCAGAATTTATGTCACAATTCTGACTTTATAACACGCAGACTTTATAAACTTGCAATTCTGAGAACATATCAGTCTTTTTTTTTTAAATTGGACTTAATAACTCACAGTTGTGAGTTTATATCTCACAATTCTTAGAAAAAAAATCTGAATTGCGAGAAAAAGTCAGAATTGCGAGTGACTTTATTTATCACAATTGTGAGTTTATATCACGTAATTCCAAGAAAAAAGTCAAATATGTGACTTGTATCTCGCAATTCTGACTTAATAACTCATTTATAATAACGTTTTATAAAGTCAGAATTGTGAGATATAAACTTGTAATTCTCAGAAAAAGTCACAATTCCAAGATATAAACTTGCAATTCTGAGAAAAAAGTCAGAATTGTGAGTTTATGTCTTGCAATTTTGATTTTATTTCTTAAAATTGCAAGTTTATATCTTACAATTCTGAAAAAAAAATCTGAAAGTGTGAGTTGGTATCACGCAATTCTGAGAAATTGTGAGATGTAAACAATTACCTTTTTTTTTATTCAGTGGTTGAAACAGGCTTTCATATAATAGAGTGCTTATCTGGGTACCGGACACCAGCGTCACTGGACCTCACTATTAGTATTACTGTATAGTGTTTGTATTGTTGCTGGGTTTCGTACATTGTAATAGTGTTTTTTCTTAGCAGAATCTTTATGACAATATAGAGGTGCAATTATAAAATAATCAAATTTAAAGTCAAATCAGTGTTTCATGTGTACATATTTATTTATTTAGTGAATCAACTGTTCATTATCCTTTAACTTATACACACAGTGTACGTTTCCAAAAACTCATGTGGTTTATGACCAGTTTCAAACGGCATAGCTAACAGCGTGTGAATCATTAGAAGAACTCTAAGTCTTTTGGGATAATTACACAGGGCAGAAAGAGAAAGAAGGAGAGAGAATATGAGAATAAATGGTGGGGGGAAAGAATGCTTGTTTAAAAATGTAGCCTTTGGGTATCACAACTCACATGTAGCAGCTGGTGTGTGTGAGTAAAAGGGTAATTGATTTGGTTCGAGACGGGTGTGTGTTCATGGATCAGCTTTTACCTGCATTCTGGGGAACAGCAAATAGTCTCCAAAAAAAAGGTTTAATAGATGTATTAAACTTGAAGGATTAGTTCACTTCTAGAATAAAAATGAATTTACTCAACCCAATGTCATCCAAAATGTTCATGTCTTTCTTAAATCGAAAATAAATTAAGGTTTTTGAGGAAAACATTTCAGGATTTTTCTCAATATAGTGGATTTCAATGGTGGCTAACGGGTTGAAGGTCCAAATTGCAGTTTCAAAGCAGCTTCAAAGATCTCAGCCAAGGAATAAGGGTCTTGTCTAGCGAAACGATTGGCCGTTTTTCTAAAAAAATTAATATTTATATACTTTTTAACCACAAATGCTCATCTTGCGCTAGCTCTGTGATGCATATGCGCGTCTTCACCCATAATCGTAATCACGCTTAAAAGGTCAGATGCGGTTAGTTCTTCATCTCATTTTGTCCTCCAACTTCAAAATCGTCTGATGTCATTGTTTTACCTTTTTTGTAAAGGGCATTTCACTTTCTTTGCACGTTCGCCTTGTGAACACTGAGTCAGTACTTCCCCGACCTTTCTAACGAACGTAATGCGTGAAGTCAAGCTAGTGCAAGACCAGCATTTGTGGTTAAAAAGTATATAAAGTTGGTGTAACTGAATTGATATGATTCTTTTTTCAGTAACTAAAGGCCCTTCTCTGTTTAATATGTTGAGGTTGTAGCCTTTTATTTAGTTCCTGTCACAGAGCATGAGACATTTTTCTGAATATTTCAGCTGTGAAATTATGCTGTCCATAAACAGAAACAGCCATTGATTTTGCTATTCATTTCAGGGGCTGCTTTTCAACTACCACAGAGGAGCACATATATGTCGGCGCTAATAGCCTTGTGGTTAGTGACCCGAGTTCGAATCCCGTCTTGAGGTCCTTTGCCGATCCCGCTCTCCTCTCTCTGCCCAGTACTTTCCTGTCATCTCTCTACTATCCTGTCCATTAAAATCACAAAAAAAGCCCCAACCCCCCAACCAAAAAGAGGAACACATATATTTCAGAAAATATGAGTGTATATTTATATTTGGTTTTAAATAATGACTCGTCCCTGGTCATTTTCACCTATCAATGACGCAATATCCTCAGTTTCCACTTATGATACTATGGCAACACACGTGGACAAATGCGGAAGTTGTAGTTTTACCGCATGCGGATCTACATGGAAACTACATAGAAACTGAGCAGACTCTGTTCTTCCGGTGAGCATGAATAGCGGTACACAAGCGGAATGCACATTCATAGAGTGGAATATTGAGCAGAGCGTCACACCGCCCAGTGACAGCAGCTAGAGGAGAGTGAAACTGCGCGCTGATCACTGATCATTTTGGTCGGTGCGGTGCGGTGCGGTGCGGTCCCTAGTTTTCTGGTGAGAAAACCTATGGTAATGTAATTAAATAGAGTATGTGCTGCACAAAAACATTTAGCCATATTTTAAAATACAGTGGGTTCGTTCAAATTTACTTTACTTTTAGAACAACTGTTTTACACATGTAAAAATGCGCATCATTAACCCGCCAAATCATGACAAATAGTCACATACCAGTAAAAGGCTAATACTGAATCAAATTTCATGTTCTTTGCAGATAATTCATTACGATGACATAAAATACTGTTATTAAATGTACAGGTAAGTTAATAAAAAAGTAGTGCATTACCTCATCCGTGAGCATGATTTGTGAAAACGACATCTCCCAACGTTCCATGCTCCGTCATTGCGTCATGGAGTTTCGCCTCTGTTATTGTTTTGAAAATGCGACCTCTAGTGGCGAAAACTTACGTATTGTGCCTTTAAGGATATTTAGTTTTAATATAAGAGCAGACATTTTCTGCCATTTTCTGAGTTTCTTTTTCGAAGTTTTCGATACATTTAGATCTTTTGATTCCTCTGGAATCAGTGCCGGAGGATAACAGTGAGCTGTTTGGGGCTCATATTATTAGACGGAGAGACGATTTGGAAATGGTAACACCCGGATTCAAAAGATTTCTGAGAGTTAGTCATCTGTGGGAAGCTAAATCCTTTTTTATATTCTGACATTAGCTCAAGAATGAAGCACACACTCTCTCAGCTTGACAGATCATGTATGATCTTTGCTGTGGAGACAGAGCTGTCGTTTATTCGGGAAAGTATGTGGATCTGAGGGGTTGCTCTCACTAATGGACCCCAAAATGGATTTATTGTAGTTGCATGAATTTACCCAAGGTGCAGGATCCCAACACATCCGTAACGGAAAAAACTGGGGGCAGATGCCCCCCACACACACATTCTTGCAAGACAGCAGGTGTTTGAGATTCTTTTCTGTCAGTAAGCCTTACAAGCACATAGCATCTTTACAGCGAAGCCTGTCCTTGAACAGACAACATGCATCATTAATACCTGGCATATATTTGATGCTCTAAAGCCTTTGGGAATAAATGAATAACAATTGCAATGCCTGCTGACAGGTTTGTGTCTACTATGTAGATGTAATTGCTTTAACAACACATGTGCTGCTCTGTAGAAATGTTTCAGGCCTCGATATCTACTTTTCAGCTTTGCTATAAAAGCTTGATTGAAAAACATGTTAATAGATGAACCACAAAGGGTTTAGTCATAGTTTTGTTCTGGCATTAGCAACGTTGCTGGTTGACGAAGGATATTAAAAGGAGCCATTTTAAAGTTAACAGATAATGACTTTTAAATCATTAGCAAAGTTCTTGTGTCAGCACTTGCCAAAGACTGCGAGGCCTATTAGTCACCCTTGGTTTAATGCTTAATCAAATTCAGACTTTATTAGATAGTTTCTAACCTTCGTACCGAATATGACCAACATTCCGCCCAAACGAATTAGGGTTTAATTTCCAAATGCAGTGTTATATATGAAGACCTCAGATGCCAAAACATCTAATTCCATCTAAGATTTTTCAGAGGTTTTTTCTTTTAAATGAGCATTTTTATCAGTCTCCTATGTTTAGGTTAAGTTATTTCACTTTAATGGCAAAGAAAAGTTATTAATCAGTTATTGAATGCCTTATTTGAAAAATATCCAATGTTATTTCCAAAGGAGCCTAATAAAAATGTACATGTAAAATAAAAATCTCAGATGGACCTAGAGGTCTTTGGAACTAAAGTGTTCATATACATAATATCAACAATCTCAGTATTAAACATAATATAAATTAATATATGTAATATAAACTGAATAAAAAACAAAAACAAATTAGGGTTATATATAGAGTACAACGGGGCTACTGTCATTAAAATATGTTAATATAAAACATATATTTTAAAATACAGAAATTAAATCATTTTAAAATGTAAAGATT
This sequence comes from Labeo rohita, assembly GCF_022985175.1. Taxonomy (NCBI): domain Eukaryota; kingdom Metazoa; phylum Chordata; class Actinopteri; order Cypriniformes; family Cyprinidae; genus Labeo; species Labeo rohita. Next base: position 31,806,458 of record NC_066875.1, on the reverse strand, counting down.
CTTAAAGCATTGAAGGAGATCCCATAATAATTTAATATAGATTTACAGTAGTAACAACAATTTATATTTTATTATATGATATGATTAATAGCATGTTTTTGAATATGATGAAAAATGATTTCATTCTAAACATGGTGATTATCTCTAAGATGGACACCCAACATAATATATGATATTTACCATCTGAATCTATCAATGTCATGTCAACAAATGGAAAAGTCAGCCTTCTATTAATTATCATGTTAATCATTGTGCCTTTTAGCCCCAACAGCAGGGGCGCTTTTTACCCCAAATACCATACTTTTACATATTCTTTCGTTATTTAAAAACTGCTGTTTTAATTATCTTAAACAAAACTGAAAATCATTAGGAAGACCTTTGTCTCAAGATATATTAAATCATTTTAGCAATTCTAATTTGCTACTTAAATCTACAACATTTTTAAAAACATCAAATATTAGATCAAGTAAGCACAGAATCGTCTTTGCGCTGCTGCCCACGATCACATCAAGGATCAGACAATTTTGCACGTGTATGTTGAGAAGCGGATGCTTTGAAAAGTGTTACACCATGTTTTTTTTGCCATCTAGTGGTATATCAAAGGTGCCTTTTACCCTGTTTTACCATATATATATATATAACACAAATATATATGCATACATACATAATGTAAAATGTTGCATAATATTTGCATAATATACAATATTTCTCTGAGAAAAGAAAATTCTGACAAATACAGTGGATGGAATGAAGCTGTTTCATAGGACGTTTCCTGATTATCTCAGATCCTGGCAGTGGAAGCTTGTTACAGGTTAGCGCAGATCATCTTCACCCATTGTCTATGTACGCTGCGCAGTGTCTTAGTGGTAGACAAACCCATGCATATCTGCAGCACAGAGAACAGCTTTGCTCTAGTAAACAAGGGCACATTGGCGCAGCTGCCTGTAACCTTATATAGAAGTTGATAGTGTGTAAATGGCAGGGAAAAGGGGCTTATGCAAGCCTTTAAAATGAAAAGTGTGTTGTAAGGGAAGCCTATGTGAGGAAGGAGATCGATGAGAATAGATTTTCTTCCATCCAGCAGAACCTCCTGGGCTGTGGCTGCTGGGATGTCAGCGGGTCTGGTGCATTACTGATGGCTGGTAGACTATAGCCAGCGCTCATACTTCAGAACAAAGAGAAGGAAATGTGCATCTGAATAACAGAGAATCAGAGGTAGAGAGTGCTGGGGTACTTTAGAGAGAAAGTCTGAGAGAGTAAGAGAGAGTTTTCTACAAAAGGGACAATGAGGTATAGAGGTAGAGGCAGATGAAAGAGCAACGGAAATGACCTGGATTAACATCATTCATCCTGGTCATTCCCTTTAGCCTCTGGCAGCAAAGGTCTGATTACTCACCACTACAGCGGACATCATTTTCATTTTCTGAAGCTGAAGTTAATAAGTACTAAAGTTGCTTTTTCCTCAAAGGAATAGTTCATCAAAGAATGTAAATTCTATCATCATTTACTCACTCTCATGTCATTTCCAAACTCAAATGCTGTTATCTTTTAAACAGTGTATCACAAAATGAGAATTTAAGAATCTTTACACACCTAGTTTATTGTAACAAAGAAAACATTTTTCAAGTCTATGTAACTTGTTTTCAATGTTTTAAGTCTTCAAAAGCCAAATGATAATGGAAAAAAGTCAACATTTTTTTTACTTTTTCTATTGAGTTAAACCAAAATCAACAGCCATATTTGTAATGCCTCCGGGGAGCTATTTTGGGCATCCAAGACCAAGTCTCTTCTACATGAATGAGGAAATCCTCAAATCTCAACAATCACTTGCATTTAAGTAACATACTTCAAATCAGCAACAAAATATGACATGAACTGGCCCATAAATGTTGTTTCTTTCTTTAAAAAAGCTTACAATTCAGTCATCCGCTGTATTTGGAGTTGCACCTTCTCCCATTTACTGTAACAGGTGCACTGTAAAAAACAATTTAAGTCAACTTAAAATAATTTGTTGCCTGACTGCCTTCAAATTTTAAGTTCAGTCAACTCAAAATAGATTAGTCAAGTTAAAAATGTTATGTTGTACTAAGTGACAACTTAGATATTTGAGTTCATTCAACTTAAAATTTTAAGGTAGGTTTTTAAGGGTTTAATAAACCAAATTTTTTGTTTAGCCAACTCAAATATCTAAGTTGTTGCACTTAGTACAACTTAACATTTCAAGTTGACTAAACTTATTTGAGTTGACTGAACTTAAAATTTTAGGGCAGCAGGGTAGCTAATTCTTTTAAGTTGACTCAAGAGTTGAGTTTTGACACACTGAGTTTTTACAGTGTGTGCCATCTGAAGTCTTTGGTTAAACTTGACAACTGAATCAGTAAACTATATATTCCCTAAACTCAATTCACAATTTAGACTAAACAATTTGTTCATGACTCACTAAATAAATGGAACTGATTTGACCAGAATTTCCTCACACGAAGCTGCATGTCTTCAGAATATGACACATAATTTGTATGAACTTATTTTATGTCTACAAAATATTGACATTTTTTGGTCCATGAAAGGAAGTAAGTCCTTTGATTTTTGAAAAGCATAAGTAAATGATGAAAATCAAATCTTTGGGCCAATCATTTTTTTGAATCTGCTGTTGAGTTCTGCCATTTTGCTTAGACAGGCAGAATGATTTTTTTTTAACACCTCCTTTGGGTTTTTTTTCTGTGTGTAGTATTTAAACGGAACATCTTGTGTCCACAAGTTGGTATGATGCCTAGGGTCATCATGAAATGTCTGCAAAATCCTTTGGTTAAAATTTCTCAGTGTTTATGTAAAACAACACCATTTTTACCTTGTCAAAAATAGCTGTTCCGGTGCATGTCTCTTTAAATTATAATGGGCTACTGCTCACCCCACCCCTCTGTCTTGTTTTTTGTGTATATTCGGTGGCACGTTACCATCAAAAACAAAACAAATCCACTGCGTCCTCAGTGGCTCTTATGTTCACTTTCACATCCAACTACAAAATACCTGCATTACTTAAGAGAAAATGGTGGACAGCATACAACTGACTAAGGACAAAACATGCTAATACAGGACAGTCTGTCAGTGGTTGTGGGTGGGGCCTGAGCAGTATGACATCATAATGCTCAGAAAATCAAAATAGCTTGATCATTGAGACTGTTTAGTTTCTTGGGGATTAAAAAACAGGAGTGAATATATTTTTATTATTGTTGGGTAGTTGTGTCCACACACTGCTAAGACAGACAAAGTTAATTTTGCAACCAATGTCCCCCGAAAACACCTTAAATATTCTGCTTTTATTCCAAAATAAGGTGGAAAAATTATCTCAGCTTCTAACTGTTAAATATACACTTCTGAATATGTGTAGCGCGTAATGTGACGCTAGTCTGTGATCTACAGTGGGATCGAATTCTGTTTCTGTGATCTAAAGGTGTTTCAGCACCACAGACAGCAGCAAATCCCCACGCTGTGTTCCAGAGGCAGAGTTTGTTAACGCTATTCCTGACGTTCCCGAATAATCATCATATTAATCCAAACAAGGTTTAGTAGGCCTCTTAATTTCAGCGGAATTCACCTAGAGCTTTAGGGAGATTATTGACGACAAATGAAAACGGTTTTCTCTTTCCTGTTATGCACCTATTCATTTCCCTTCTTTAGCGTGCAATGCAAAGAGAGCTTTAAAGCTGGTTCCACTGTGAATAAAACTTAATATTCACTAGCAAGAGTTTCTTATCAAGGAAACTGTAACAACATGTTTTGAACCAGACAGGAAGACGAACAAGAAGAACAAAGATCATAGAGTCTGTCAGTATTGGAAAAAAGTGTTTTCCACAGGGTAAAATATGACACTTTGTTTGAGTTTGATGAGCAGATGACAAAGGGCTTGTAATAAAGCTCTATATATGAATTGATGCATCGTATCTCCTGCAGCAGCTACACTGTTCATTTCTGAAGGCCGCATGGTATAAAATAAACCTTGTAATGCCTAGATTGTGATAAAAGGTGTGTCTATTGTCTGGTTTCACTACCAGCCTTTGTCAGGGAGCACAGCTTGTTTTCCTCCTCTCCTTTAAAAGCTATCTTCTCCCATGGGAGCCTGAGTCAGACCATAGTCACTCTTCACTCCAAGCGCAGCACTCTTTTGAAGACATAAATAGGCTGTGTATTTACCTCCATCTGCAGTGCTGAGTTGATGCACAGTGATCTATGGTGCTGGTTGTTAAATTTCAATTAGCTTTAGAGACGTGATGAATTTTGACATGTTCGAAAGTTGCAGGATTTCATAGAACACTGTCAAAAATGTTAATATGAAATTATTACTTCATGGAGCTATTTCTTCCTCATTTTAGTTTTAAAAATAGGATTTGTTGGTGTAACCTAATGTATTCAGATTGATTCAGTTCTATCATGGTTCTTGCAAACATTTTAATGAACCAGTTGAACATGTTTTGGATGAACTATCCCTTTAACAAAAACACAGGCAAAGGCAGCAATAGTGTGGTAAAGAAAGGCATTTTTTTGCTGCCAGCTTTTGCAATTTACAGTACCAGTACAGCTGGGCTATTAAGGCTTTTTGGACAGAGCCAGCCGTTGTGGTGTCTTGACAAGGAAACATTTCCCCCCATATAATCAAAGACCAGTGATAGATGGATGGCAAGAGCATCTCTCAGTTCACCTATCCTGTCCACCTCCTCGTCCTTTTCATCCCCCTCATGGTCTTTCTCAGGCAGCCTCCTCGATGGAGCCATTATGGTGACACCAGTGGCTACATTCTGTCCTTCTGTGTACATAATAGAAGAGAGGGCAGCGAGCAGCAGGTCTGCAGGGGTGGAGAGGGGATTTTAGCCACACTGCTCTGTCGGCATGCAGCGCGGGCACTGCCATTTGACAGGATTTGGCTGGAAAATTAGACCCTGCTTCCGCCCCAGATGGCAGCTTTTATCAAAATGGCTTTGAGGGTAGAGCTTTCTGAGAGAGAGACAGAAAAAGACAGTGACGGAAGTCTGTGAAAAAGTCTCTGTGGTGGTTCACTCAAAAGTGAACATTTTTGATTCTTCATTTGCTCAACCTCATTGCCATTCTAAACCTATTTGTGTGATGATTACAGCTCCAAATATATTTTATAATATTAATTAAACGTATAAAAATTATATTAAATAGAGTAAGTAGAGATTGTTTACTTTAGCCACATTTAGCGCATTTAGCCACGAAACTTGCTAACTAGCATGTTATTAGGAAAGGTGATTGCAGAGATTCATAAAAAAACCCATATACTCACTTCTGTTTAAGGTGAAGCTAGATCACAAATGATTTACGCGAACATAGACGCATGACACCACACCGACAGGCGTCTGAGAACAGCTCGATTTGAAAAAGGGGATATTATTTTTACAGATTAGTTAAAAACCACTGCATGGATTTTTCTCATAATAGGGTATATTTGTACATACACTGCCAACACACATTAATGTTCAAACAACATGTAAAAGTGAAGTTTGCATCCGATGACCCCTTTAAATTCTGAAACTTGATGTAAAAAAAATGCGTCCTGCATATTCATGTCACTACCGAAACAGTGTATGTTTTAGTCCATTGGGTGAGATGGATTTTAACTAAACCCCAAAATTTATGATCAGGAAATAATCCTGTGTCCGTCTCTCTCATAGCTACAAGGTGTAAGTAGGTAGGTCCCATAATTTTGAGGTAAATTGTATGAAAAGTATGAAAATCTGTGTGTAACTTTAAGTAACGTCACTACCGAACACTTATTTCTGTAAATAAGCACACTTTTTTTGGCAGTTATTCCATAACATTGAGTTTTTATATGTGTACCACTGTTCAGAACTGTGCTAGCTAACCATGTGCTGATTAGCATCTTTGAGCTAGCTTCTAAAGTATTTAAACTTGCCACTACCGAAACAGTCACAACCGAAACATGTCATCATTGTTTTGGCAGTGACAAAAGAGGGAAACTAAACAAAACTTTAGTACAGTTATGCATTTTTTTGTGTTTTAGTGTTTTAGTAGTGTTTTAGTATGCAAGCTAAAATTCTCTAATGTGATGTGGTCACTACCAAAGCATTACTGTCACTACCGAAAATGTGCAGTCATGACCGAAACATGGGGTGTTTTGGCAAAAATAAAGTATGAATTATCTAAGATGTTATGATAGTTTTTGGCTCAGTGTAGATTCAAACTAATGCATCCTAAAGTTTGAAATCAGTGTGGTCAACTTTTGCTTTTACAAAATTCAAATGATTCAAAATGCAACAAATCTTATAAACTACACTTGAAATATTGTTAAAATGTAATTGTTATTGATTCACCTCAGATTTTTTTTTTTTTTAAAATAGCAAAACATATATTTACATTATAATAATATTAATACTACTGCATGTTATTTTTTACTTAGTACTGTCCTGAAAAAGCTATTTCACACAACTGATGTTTGTATATACTCCACAAGACAAAATAATAATAGAATTTATTAAGATGACCCTGTTTAAAAGTTTACATACCCTTGAATCGTATTGCTGTGTGTCATTTCTTGAATGATCTAGACTGTTTTCTTGTTTTGGGATGGTTGTTCATGAGTGCCTTGTTTGTCCTGAGCAGTTCAACTGTCTGTTGTTCTTCAGAAAAATCCTCTAGTTCTAGCACATTCTTTGATTTTCCAGCATCTTCTGTATATTTGAACCCTTACCAAAAGTGAATGTATGATTTTGGGATCCATCTTTTCAATTCAATTCAATTCAATTCAAATTTATTTGTATAGCGCTTTTCACGATACATATCGTTGCAAAGCAGCTTTACACCACATTGACATTTTTACAATATATGTAGTAGTAGCTTGATGTACATATGGTAGAGATGTGTGGTAAAGATCAATTAACGATGTAATCAAACAGACAAAGAACACTATAAATTAGTAGCAGAATTCGGTATTGCTGTATGTTTTTAGGGTTGGCATCATCTGAAGTCCTCTGTGGGGTTGGCATCAACTCTTCTTAAGTGTTCTGGATCCACACTGGAGCTTGTGAATTCCTAGTTACCATGGGATGCCAATCCCATGGCAAAAACAGAGAACGAATAAGAACATAATTAGCGTAGCTGCTGTTCAAACTAAGAAAAGGAAGGTTTGTTAAACCAGAGCTAAAAGATTAATAATGAACATTTGATCAGATATAACTGCAGGAAAAGTTTATGAGATGCATTATATGAATGCTTGGCTAAAAAGATGTGTCTTTAATCTAGATTTAAACAGAGAGAGTGTGTCTGAACCCCGAACGTTATCCGGAAGGCTGTTCCAGAGTTTGGGTGCCAAATGCGAAAAAGCTCTACCTCCTTTAGTGGACTTTGCTATCCTAGGTACTACCAACAGTCCAGAGTTTTGTGACCTTAGGGAGCGTGATGGATTGTAGCGTGGTAGAAGACTAGTTAGGTACACAGGAGCTAAACCGTTAAGTGCCTTATAGGTAAGAAGTGCTATTTTGTAGCTGATGCGGAGCCTAATAGGTAGCCAGTGCAGAGACTTTAAAATTGGGGTAATATGATCATATTTTCTTGACCTGGTAAGGACTCTAGCAGCTGCATTTTGGACTATCTGTAGCTTGTTTATTGAAGATGCAGCACAACCACCTAGTAGTGCATTACAATAGTCCAGTCTAGAGGTCATGAATGCGTGAACTAGCTTTTCTGCATCAGAAACAGGTAACATGTTTCGCAGCTTGGCAATGTTTCTAAGATGGAAGAATGCTGTTTTAGTAACATGAGAAATATGATTTTCAAAAGACAGGTTGCTGTCTAATATAACACCCAGACTTTTGACTGTAGTGGAAGTAACAGTACATCCGTCTAGTTGTAAACTGTAAGTCAAAAGATTCTGTGTTTTTTTTTTAGGTCCAATAAGTAATATCTCTGTCTTATCTGAATTTAATAGCAGAAAATTGTTGGTCATCCAATCTTTTACATTTTTAACACACTCTGTTAACTTTGATAATTCAGAAGTTTCATCTGGTCTTGTTGAGATATATAGTTATCATCAGCATAACAATGGAAACTAATCTCGTGTTTTCTTTTCACACTGAGAACAAAATCATACATTCACTTTTGAAAAGGGTTCAAATATACAGAAGGTGCTGGAAAAGAATGTGGAGCTGAAGGATTTTTCTGAACAACAACAGGCAGTTGAACAGCTCAGTACAAACAAGGCACTAATGAACAACTATCACAAAACATAAAAGCAGCCGTGGATCATCCAGGAAACAGCACACAGTATTAAGATTCAAGGGTATGTAAACTTTTGAATGGAATCATTTTTATAAATTCAGTTATTATTTTGTCTTCTGGAGTATATATAAACATCTGTTATGTGAAATAGCTTTTTTTCAGGACAGTACTAAAAAAAAAATAACATGCTATTTTCTTAACCCCTTTTATATTATATACAGTTGTGCTCATAAATTTACATACCCCTTACAGAATATCCAAAATGTATGGAAATGAGCAGCATCAGCAGTTTGCAAAATTTTTGTGTTCCTTCTGTGTTTCTCAGAAGAAAGAACAGGTTTTGAAAAAAATGAGGATGAGTAAATAATGACAGAACTTTCATTTTCGGATGAAGTATTCCTTCAAAATGCAGAGAAAGAGTGCACATATTTCCTCTCTTCCTCTGAGTCTTTCCATCTGTCCACAGAGCTGAATCCTCTTACTCGACTTATCACTGTGGATTTACCAGTTGCTGTTGAACTGCATTTGAAAGAGCAGCATCTGCCAGCAAGATGTCAAAAAGATGTGCAACTGTGCAAACAATGTCCTCGTCATTCATTTGTCCTATTTCCCTGAACAACTGATGCTATATTAATCATTAGTCATAAGCCTCAAAGCCTTTATTTCCTTGGGAGCTCTCTCCTGGTTAAATAAAGATGTTCTCGTCTTTCTCAGTCGATTATAGCTGATGGGAATTTTCTCCGCATTGTGTTTGGGGCAGGTGCAGAAAATAGGGTGTGACGGTGTCACTTCACATCAGATTTCATTTTTGTTTGTCTCGGCCCGTCTGGAAGACACATGTCCCTTAGGAAATGGACAAATTTATAGGACACTTCTACAATTAGGTGTACAAATTACTGCCAAAGTCACCCAAGTCTGTGGGGGACATCTGCGGTGTCATTATCAGTCTTATCTAATGGCAAACATCTGCTTGTGTAGAAGCTCCCCCACAGGAGAACAAGTGACACTGTCAGGAGAGGAGGAAAGACAGAGAGACTGCTCTGCATCACTTGTCTCGGCTGGGACGTTCCTGTTTCTCCTCCTCCCTGCTTAGACTGTGCCAGAGCATTAGCACTGTTGATTGAATCAGCCTCTTTGTGAGCTGGTACTCAGTAATCATGGCACGGAAATCAACTCTCTGCTCCAAACAGAGTCAAAGTGCGAGACATGCAGTAGAAAACTAGCTTGCTGTTTTCCTTTAAACGCTAGATGTGCCAATCAAACTCTCAGAGTCAATCAAACTCGTCTTTTATCACACATGACGTGTCTTTACTAAAAAAAAAATCATAGATGGTCTTACTAGTAGATTGCGCAGTTGATCGCATAAGTGTATGTGTGTGTCTTTTATACAGTGTGTTGACTTGTTCAGTTGTAATTTTTCTTTATAAGATCCCTGAAGTTGAGGTTCTGCCGTTAGACACAATATTAATCTTATATTTTATCAACAAAATGCTTCATGTTTCTTAGCAGGTGAGGACAGATTGGAGTTTTCTGTGTGCAGTCGTGATGTACTTATTCATCTCTTTGTTTTTCTCTTCTAGTTTTGTGCCTGAGAGATCTCCTTCACCCCACAACAATCGGTAAGTGTCTCTTAAAATGAGAATGCTCTCTGCACAAACAGCAATCACACCAGATGGATGTCTCCCTTGTTTTGTGTCATATTCAGGCATAGACTTTTTTTTAGCTTTCCCTGCACTGATTTAGAAGGAATGGTTTTGAACTTGATAAAATGTTATGGTAGGAAAAGTTTGTGGATGTCGTTGGAAATCTGAAGTGCTTAATGTAAAATATTATGCTGATTCTCTTTGAGTTATCTTCTTTTTTTTTTAAACTCATAACACCAGAGTTAACCGGCAGATTTGAGAGAAATGCAACAGAGAATTGCATTCTTGAAGATGAAGTGTTCTTCTACCTTGGTCCATAGAGTTGTAACTACAAGTCAGAAGTTTTTGAACAGTAAGATTTTCAATGTTTTTTTAAAGAAGTCACTTCTGCTCACCAAGCTTGCATTTATTTGATCCAAATACAGCAAAAACAGTAAAATTTTGAAATATTTTACTATTTAAAATAACTGCTGTCTATTTTATATTTTAAAATATAATTTATTCTTGTGATTTCAATGCTGTATTTTTAGCATCATTACTCCATTCACATGATCCCTCAGAAGTCATAATATTCTGATTTGCTGCTCAAAAAAACATTATTATTATTATTATGTTGAAAACATCATAATTCTGTGTAAAAAAATTCTGTGTAGATTTTTTTCTGTTTTTTTTGATGAATAGAAAGTTCAGCATTTATCTGAAATCTTTTGTAACATTATAAATGTGTTTATCATCATCATCACTTTTGTTCAGTTTAAAGCATGCTTCCTTGCTAAATAAAAGTATTAATTTCTATAGTTTCTCAAAAAACAAAACAAAACATTGTACCGACTCCAAGCTTTTCAATGGTATAGTGTATAATGTTACAAAGACTTTTTATTTCAGATAAATGCTGATCTTTGGATCTTTCTATTCATCAAAGAATTCTGAAAAAATGTAAAAATGGAATAATAATAAAAAGTGTTTCTTGAACAGCAAATCAGCATATTACAATGACTGAAGGATTATGTGACACTGAAGACTATTGTAATGATGCTGAAAATGTTGCTTTGATCACAGAAATACATTACATTTTAAAATATATTCAAATAGAAAACAGTTATTTTAAATAGTAAACATATTTCACAATATTACTGTTGTTGCTGTATTTTGGATCAAATAAATGCAGGCCTGGTGAGCAGAAGAGAATTCTTTAAATAACATTAGAAATCTTAGTGTTCAAAAACTTGACTGGTAGTGTATATATGTTACCTATAGAAAGTTTTTTTGCTTATATTATCATCAAAGGTTTGTGGTAAATATTTTTAATGTTTTTAAAAGATGTCTTATGCTGTGTTTATTTGATCAAAAATACAGTAAAAACAGTAATATTGTGAAAGAAGAGAACACAATTTTCAAAGCTAAAAGAACTTAATCTATTTTTGATACTGTCACTTTTGGTCAATTTTTTGCATGTTTGCTGAATAAAAAAAGTATAATTTTTTATACACTCTAATTAAAGCTGGGTTAAAAATTACCCAGCACTGGGTGAAATGTGGACAAACTCAGTGATTGGGTTGTTTTGACCCAGTGGTTGGGTTCAAATATTTGTAGTTTAATTTAACTCAACTATTGCTTAAAGATGACTATATTTCTTTCTTAAAATGAATCCAGAATTAGTTGGAAATTAACATTTGTTAATATGTTCTTTATACATTTCATACAGGACTTTGTCAAGCCATCAGTCTTGAGAAATCTCTCTTTTCTAGTTTGTAATTACACTTAATTTGTAATTGAAATAGTTGAATTAATTTATTTGAGGTTTTAATTCTACTCCCATAAATTTAAATTGAGTTGCTTAATTGAAACATACTCATTTCAATTTTGAATAGCACACAACCATGGATAACTCTGTTGTCTATATTTAACAGCTTTCTGTATTCATGACAAAAGTGTCCATCCGCTTGTTATTTAAAAGTGACATGCCTGGCCTTGTGCCATATAATAAGGTGTGTGGATGCAATAAGAGCTGTGGGGGAGGGGTGGCGCATGCTAATCTGTGCTCAGATGACCTGTGTTAGTGTTGAGAATGGAGGAGGGTTGCAGTATCGTGGGAAATGTCTTTGAAGATGTGATGAGGTGGAGGAAGGATCACAGAGCTGCACGGCTGCCCAAACACCTCGCTTCTCATAATGTATTCAGTCTTTACTTACACAAATATTTCATGAGGACATATCCAGAGAAAATGCAGTCTTTTAGCATTGTGGTTTCTGAACGGCAAGACTGTTTAAGTGATGCAAGAAAAGGGCAGCGATGGAAACCTGTACTGGTTTATGTGAGGCAGCGTAGGGCGGGGTCAGACTGAAGAGGCTCTTTGTGAAGGCAGGCATGGATTGAGTCTTCTGTTGTGTCTCTTGTGCTCTCTGTCATCACGGGTATCAGTTGACTTCTCTTCTTAATCTTAAAGGCTCTGGCTTGATTTTTGGGCGAAGAAAAATCACAGTCTTGTTGAATAGGATGGGGAGAGGCGCAGAGGCATGCATTTAGAAAGAAATAGGCAACATATTGGAAATACGTGCCTATACATTTCTGCAAAACTGAAAAAACATACTTTTATGTATGAATCACTGCAGTTTGCAGTTAAAATGAACACTAGAGGTAGTAAAACTGACAACTTTTATTCCTTTTTTTGTAATTTACACACAGAGTTTGGATTAATAAAGCCTAATTTTCACACAGTTACTTACAGAGTATTATATTATCACTTGAAAACAATTTTAACATCCTGCGCGATTTGAAAACTGATGCTTTAGAATGTTGTCGTCACATATTCAGCTTCATTTGCATGTGTTTTCTAATTCAGTAGGTTTGCTCGGTAGCTCACGTGATATGGCATTTCACTTGAGTGATGGAAGAGTTCTGGTACGAACCCTGTGAAACTACGGTTCGACAAATTTACAATTTAGAAATAATAATCTCACCCCCTTGTCATCCAAGATGTTCATGTCTTTCTGTCTTCAGTTGTAAGGAAATTATGGTTTTTGAGGAAAACATTTCAGGATTTTTCTTCATATAATGGACTTCAATGGTGCCCCTGATTTTGAACTTCCAAAATTAGTTTAAATGCAGCTTCAAAAGGCTCTAAACTATTCCAGCCGAGGAAGAAGGGTCTTATCTAACGAAACGATCTGTCATTTTTTTTTTTTAAATAAAAATTTGTATACCTTTTAAGCACAAAAGCTGGTGTAGCACAGGCTCTGAGATGCGCATTCACGACACTACGTACTATTGAATCACGTCGAAAGGTCACGCGGTTACAAACAAAAAGCTACAACGATGTCGGACGATTCTGAAGTTGTAGGAGAAAATAAGATGGAGTTTTTCGCCATTCTCTACCTTTTTGAGCCAGAGTACACAGACAATGAACTTAGACGTGATTCGTAGTAGTGATGGGACGTTCGGATCATTTTACCGACTCGGACCTTTGAGTCTCGTTCAGCAAAATGAACGAATCTTTTTTCGAGTCATTTCATTCATTTTAGCAAAATATAATTAAAATGTTACGTGTTACTTCCCTAACACATCTACTGCTTACACAAACGTTGATCACACTACAAACAAGACAAAACTGTAATGCTATAAGAAACAGAAAAGATTAATTAATTGTTTACCTGGGTCTTTAGTCTATGATTAGCTCACCTCACCTCTTATCTGACAAGTTTTCAGGTTCGAGTCGTTCGTTCATCGCGTGACAGCCCGATAAAATGAACGAACGACTTGAAAAAACCCGAAGACTCGAAACAGGTGAACTTAAAAAGTATACAATTTTTTTTTGATTATGAACTTGGATTTTGACACAAATTTCACAATTTGATTCGATTCTGATTCACAAGCTTGCGATTTGATTCGATATTGATTATTTTAGATATATATCAGGTACAGTATATGCCAAGTTCCAAGAGTCCACTGGTACTACATTACTATAATATTAAAGGTTAAAATGAACTTTTATTTTATTTTTATTTGTATACAAATGCTTAAATAACACTCAATGAAGTTTTTCTAATAACAAAGTTACTGTTACATATTCTACTGCAATTTGTTTTTGAAATATAAACATTTAAACAATTTTGAAACTGTCGAAAAACTGGAAGGAATTATTCAAACTTAAATGAAACACTGAAGAACAGTAAAAATTATAATGAGTATGTTATACGGTGCATATATTTAGCAAAACGCTTCTCTCTAGCATTCATTTTTCTAGTTGACTATCGAGTTTTGGTCATCAAACATGTTTTTTTTCTGAGGTAAATGTGACGTTGCATGACATTGTTTGCAAGTAGTTATTGACGTCTTTGTGTGGTAGAAACATTCACTGAGCAATTACATGAGACAGGATATGGATTTCGATAAGTTGCATCTCTTTCTTTTATCATACCTTTGGACGTTCATTCATGTTTTTTTCCTGTTCATTCATATTTCATTCTGTAACTACTATTAAAGCAGAGACGATCAGTTCACATGTGCTTTGCACTGCCGCTAGTCTTGAACTGAGTCTGAAACTGCATTGTGAATCTTTTAGACTGACTCATCATTAAAAGGATCTCATAAGAGTCATTTTTGGAATTGGACTTCACAGAAACACTGGTGTGCACTCAGATGGTTTGCTGATATTTAATGAAACCGCATATGAGCACACAAGTTTATCAGATTTTTTTTTTATGTATTATTGCTGCACATTTTTATTTCAGTTTGAGCAGTAAGATGTGCCTGTCATTTCTCACAAGGGGCACATCACAGGCCAAAATCAAAGTACGTTTCCTTGTTTCTCTCACACTGCGTGTCCTTGTGACGTTGTATGTACCCTGAAATGTTACTGGCTCTTGTTGATTGTAAATTAGTGTTGATGTTTTGCAGAACACCGATTCAGTTGCTCTCCGCTGTGTTTCTCTGGCCTTGTGCTTTATTCAGAGCACAGCATCAGTAGGTGGGGAAATGTAGCATTTGATGAAATGTGTTACTGCCCTTGGTCTTACAAATCAAGCAATAATGGAAGCATTTGCATACAGATGGAGACAAAAATGCAAAACGTGCTGGTGTTTCCTGCTGTGCTGCCTCGTGCCCTTTCTAGCATATTTTTTGATGGATGGAAATTGGAAATGGAGGCATGCAGGCAACCCTCCTCCAAAGACTTTCATTGAAAAACTGACAATACTGTAATACCAGTTCAGTAGATTAGTGTTTTAGCCTTCAATTTGGGACGGGAAACTGTCTAATGAAATGGTTTCCTGAATTGAAGCTCTGTTTCCATTTTCTTGACTATGTTGTTTTCCTCAGGTGTGTCTTGTTTAGTGATGTGCTGTGTTTGAGTTCTCCTGGGAAGTTGTGAGTTTGGAAATTGTAATAATGACATGATGTGCGTTCAAGTGATTTTGGTTGGAATTAAATTGACTGGCCAGACAATTTTATGTTTTTCTCTTACTTTTTCACTTAGAGGCAAAGACAGGAAGTCTTTTTAGTGCTAATGAAAAATAATGAACAGCAAATTAGATGCTCTATGTATTTTATCATTCTCAAGCTGCCACAGCAAATGAAGGAGGAAATGTTGTTTAATCTGGCAAGCTTCATTGCTGTTCTGTGAGCTGTGTGATTTTTTTATTTTTTCCCTGAAAAATTTGCTTATTTCTTATAAAGTGGTAAAATATGATTAAATATGGTTGAAGTCAAAAGTTTACATACACCTTGCAGAATCTGCAAAATGTTAATTAATTTACCAAAATAAGAGGGATTGTACAAATGCATGTTATTTTTTATTTAGTGCTGACCTGAATAAGATATTTCACATTAAAGAATTTTATATAAAGTCCACAAGAAAAAATAATAGTTAAATTTATTAAAATACCCCCATTTAAAATTTTTCATTCACTTGACTCTTAATACTGTGTTGTTATCTGAATGATCCACAGCTGTGCTTTTTTGTTTAGTGATAGTTGTTCATGGGTCCCTTGTTTGTCCTGAACAGTTAAACCGCCTGCTGTTCTTCAGAAAAATAAAAAAATCCTTCAGATCCCACATATTCTTTGGTTTTTTCATATTGCAACTATTACAGAAGGTTCAAACGCTCACTGATGCTTCAGAAGGAAAAATGATGCATTGAGAGCCAGGGGGTGAATTTGAATCAGGGAATTAGGGTAAATTTAACTTTTGTTTTCTGGGAAACATGTAAATATCTTCTGTAGCTTCTGAAGGACAGTACTATATTTAAAAAAATATGATATTTAGACAAAATAAGAAAAATGTACACATTTCATTTCGTTCAAAAGTTTACACCCCTGGCTCTTAATGCATTGTTTTTCCTTCTGGAGCATCAGTGAGCGTTTGAACCTTCTGTAACAGTTGCATATGAGTCCCTCAGTTGTCCTCAGTGTGAAAAGATGGATCTCAAAATCATACAGTCATTGTTGGAAAGGGTTCAAATAAACAAAATTCTAAAAAGCAAAATAATTTGTGGTACCTGAAGGATTTTTCTGAAGAACAGCGGACAGTTTAACTGTTTAGGACAAACAAGGGACTCATGAACAGCTATCACTAAACAAAAAAAAAAGCTGTGGATCATTCAGGTATATTTATTTATAAATTCATTTATGTAAACATCTTTTATGTGAAATACCTTATTCTGGTCAGTACTAAATAAAAATAACATGCATTTTGTATGATACTTTTATTTTGGTAAAATAATTAACATTTGGCAGATTTAGCAAGGTGTATGTAAACTTTTGACTTTCAGCTGTACGTGGGCTGGAATACATTTGGACATTGGCAAAGCATTTTTGTGCCATTATCAGAGAAAATGTTAAATTACACAGTAACTTGATGGAAAAACTGTGGCAATGCTGACTTTTGAACCTTTAAACATTTATTTGAAGATTTTTAAAAGAAAAAAAGTGCTGGTTATATCTTCTTTTCTGAATACATTGAGTCACCAGTGACTCAAAGGTTTTAGTGTATTTTTGTATAATTTCCATAAAATTGCTTTTTTAAATTTGTCTAAACACACAAATCCTGCATAGACCAGATTTTGAAGCTTTTCAAATAAAAGTTTGAGAAGATAGTGGATGTAACAGTAGCTAAGGTCAGTCTGGGTTTAAAGAAAGTATTGATTTTCCCACTGGTAATTGTGACTTTAGGTGATGTGCACTCAACTCGTAAACACAGTCCTTCCAACATGACTGAATGCACCAATTGGTTCTGTTAATTTATTCTCTTCAGTCATTGCTTCTTGTCTTGTTATCGCAGTAGCCCTTGTGTCCTTTATCCTTCATGTTTCTCTTGTCCTTGGTCAGGTCTGTTGCTGTTTAGGTTAGATAATGCGTAAATAATCCTTTCTAAATAATAAAGCTGCTTTTAGATCCTCTAACTTCTCCTGGTGTGAGTAAGCATTACACCTAAATGCGCCTGCTGTCGTTATTAGATTGCATTATATTAACCTAATAAATGAAATGAAAACATCTTCCTATCCTTATGAAACATCTGTTCAACATGTCCTATTATAACCGGTGCAAACTGGTTGTGACTGAAACATCCTCAAGGGGGATTTTGCTTGGACAGACACATTTTCCTCTCTCTTTTCAGTTTCTTTGCAGTGTGTTCTGTGATTGGGTTTGGCCAAGCTCATGATTGATCAAGTGCAAAAGAGGATTAGCGGATGCAGAGAGAAGGGATTCAATTCAAACTGCGCTCGCTTCGCTTATGGCAGTTAGCCGTCCTGCCGAATGCAGTGAAAGGGTGAGACAGTGTTGTGATTCACCCTTAGATCTAAACCGAGGCTCGTAATCTTCTTCAGATAGTTTCAATCCATCAGCATCAAACTGACAGAGCACCCAAGAGGGCAGCAGCCACGTTGGACCCCATCGCACACCAGCCCGCTGTTTTTTTTTCTTGTACTTAGACCAGTGACAGTATGCATTCTCATAAAAAAATCTTTAAAAGGCTCAGAAAGGATGTAAAAAAACCCCAGATCTGGCTATTTAATAAACAGGAGCCATGAAAAGCCTCAGTGTAAACTGATGATACGCTCCCCGCAGTGATGATAGGCCCTTAATCCGTTGCATTTGGTGCAGAGCAGTCAGTCTGAATGTGGAAGTTTCTGTCGCTTTGCTGTCACACATGCTTTCAGATGCATACAGAATCAATTCGGAAACTGTAGGATGGCTTATTACTGATGCCTTAAAGAGAAACATACCCTCAGCAGCCAGCTTGATTTATCTTCTGTGATAGTTAAAGATAATGTACCTTAAAACAGCTTCCTTAAATGCTGTACGTTTCGGTGTTGCTACGCTTGAACTAACCAGATGATCTCTCGGTGTCCTGGATTTAGATTCTATTGTGATCAGATGCAATTTGTATGCGGGTGTGTGTTTACAAGTATATACAGTATTCTGTTCTGGCAGACTATCATATTTTTTTTGTTGTCATTTTGTTAGTCATTAAGGCTGTTTGGTTTAATTCAGAACACAAATGTTGTTGCAAATAAATTCAGTCCCTTGGGTGTACATGAACAAACAGAATAATAATGTTCTGATATTTCGGCTACGAAATGTAATCTTTTTTCTCTTTATCAAACATGTTGATGCCAAATCCCCCAACTCCCACCCCAAATATTATTATCTAGATTTTCGTAATGCAGAAAACGTGGACAAAATTACGGAATCTAGTCATAAAATGGAATTTAATGTATAATGCGGAAATGCCATGGAATTTGTCAAAGTTTGGATGAATTAATCAAAATTGGGTCATTCCATTTAAATCAAATCATGATATGTACTAGTGTCTGTGAATATTAAGCTGCGGAAAGACTATTTAAATATGAATCCTGCATGTTCTGCATGTCTCTTCATAAATTAATAGAGCAAACGCACGGTTTTGTTTACTACACACATACTGAAGCGCTCATGACGCTAGCATTGATTTCAGCATCTGCTGCCTCACTAAATGACGATATAAACACATGAACAACATCTTCAGAACTGCTCTGAAAGTACTTCATGAGCATTTGACCGTTTCATTCGAAAACTATTGTCACATCATACGCACACAGAAATAGAAAGGTATTAACGGCAACTCGTCAAAATGAAGGTTCTTTTTAACTTGAAGACATTCTGACAGAAATACTGTATATATATATATATATATCATAAGTCTATTGTAAAAATAAATGTTAATAAATTAAGTTTTTTATGCATTCAAATAATTATTAATAAACAAGCTAAAACACAGAGTATGGTAACAATAAAACATAAGGTAAGAAAAATAAAACATTTTATAGGGCCCTTAACATGTAATTTTTTTATAGATTGATGTTGTAATGTATAAGTTTCATTATTTTAATGAATTAAAATTGCTTTTTGATTAATAACATTTAATTTAATTATTAAAAAATATATATCATATATTAAAAAGGAAAAAACTGAATTTGAGAAGAAATAAAATGGATTTAATAGGGCCCTATAAAATGACAGTAATATATTTTTGTGTAAAGACATGTTAAATTGTTGGCTTTTATATTGTGACTGTACTAAAACTGTATATTTTCTGTTCACTATTAATAATGTTAGATAATTATTATAAAACAGATAGTTCCTGTCCTTGATTCTAATCAGTTCTGTCTCTGAGGAACTACATTGTTTGGCGGAAGAATAATGTTTTTATTAATATCATTACACTTTATTTGCTCTGTTTTATTTTGTGAAACCTTACTACTTATATGGAATAACCGTTTTATATAAGCAATAATCCCTGTGAAGCCAGGGTTTACTGTGAATTTATAACAGCTTTGCGTCCTGCCTGACAACGCTCCTTAGCTGTTATAAATTCACTGTAAACCACGTCTTCTTTGGGCTTATTGCTTTAATAATGTTCACTATCACTATTATCTTGACTGAAGATGCATGAAAAATATCTTAGTTTGTGTTCCAAAGATGAAAGAATAACTTATGGGTTTGTAACAACATGAGGGTGAGTAATTAATTACAAATTTTTTTTTTTTTTGGGTGAACTATCCCTTTAAGTCAGCAAGTTAATTTTGAGTACTCTAACGTGCAAGTTGTACTTTTTTTCAAATGACATGAAATGTAATTAATAAATTAATTAATGAAACAAGTAAGCTGCCTACATTTTCAAATACAGCTTTGGAGACCCACTGTTTTGCAATCAGGGTCTTCAGGGTCGCTTGAAAATTACACATAGGTGTGTTGGATCAGGATGGAACTAAACTTTGAAGGACCGTCTTCATGGAGCAATTTTGAAGACCTCTGAAGACTGCTCTCAGTATCCTATTACAGCTTTAGCCTCAAAACTCAGACAGAAAGCTGCTGAGGCACTTTGTGATGTCAGCCTGTCATGGTAATCCAAAACTTAAAGGATGATGGGCGAAACAGCCTGCTTAAGTAGATAAGAAAACACGGCTTCTTCTGTGAGAACCCGTTTTACACCGGTCTCTGTCTATGCAGATCACACTGCATGTCAGAAAGCACATTGTAGCATGTCTTATTGTTTTGTTTTTGCTTTGTTTTTCTCATACCCCATTTGACAACTGAAGATTCATGGTCATAGTCGCCCTGTTTATTTGGCTCTGACCTGCTTTTCCCCAAAGACTGATATGACTCAGCTAGTCTGATCTACTTTTCAACCCCAAGGCATTCTGTGCTTAGAAATAATAAATTACAAAGAAAGCAGGCACAATCTGAAAAATAGACTCTTTTTATCTTGAACCTGCCAGAGTTCAGTCCGAATTAAGTGTTAAAATTACTTTCGGTGCTATAACCTAATGTAGCCAGATTGATTCTGTCTTAAGGTATTTTCCATGTGAAATAACTTGAATAAAAATAATTCGATTTAACAAAACCCATTTTAGGATACCTGACAAAACCATGCATATATGGGTCAAAAATGTAAATTAGAGGCAGTTTAGTTATAAAACACCTTATTTTTTTCTTTAGGAAAAATGATTTTTAAAAAATGTTTGAACATTTTTTGGAGTTTAAACACACTAAAGATCCATTCTTTCTTGCAATAGCAAAAGTTCTGATTGTACAAGAGCTTTAAATGTAATTTAATTAATTTTAAAGCCAAACTACACTGAATTGTGTTATCCACATACAGATAATGTGGGAAGCAAGTAGCTTGCAACGCAGAGTGTGCTGAAAACATGTCTTAAAATAGCTCTGAATCATGCATTATTCGTACCGCACGCACAAGGCCTGTCAGACTGTGTATTGCATGTTTATGTGTGCTCTCACACCCTCAGTTCTTCAACAGACCCTCAGTTTCTGAACTCAAGTTTTGGCTATAGTGTTTATTTTTGAATTGACTTCTGCTGCGCTGGTGTCCCAGCGGTGAGAAATATGAGGTGGAACGCTCTGTTCTTCTGTGTTTTGGGACTCGCTGTTCCGCTGGGCGTTACATACGGAGAGTGTGCTGAGAGTGTTTTGATGCACCGGATGATTTTGGCCCTCTTGTCTGTATCCTTTCTCTCTTTTTCTGTCCTGCTGGGTCCCCTGGGGCCGGTCAGACCTCCACAGCCTCACCTTCATACAGCTGCACAGCACGTTACCAGATGCTAACAATGAATGAGTGCTGAATAAACTTCTGCATTGTTGTGCAGGATAAATATGATATAGCATAATTCAGGGGTCATCGGATGCAAAACTCACTTTTACATGTTGTTTGAACATGTTTTGTTGGGAGTGTGTGTACACAACCACCCTAATATCCCCTTTTTTCAAGCCATTCTCAGCTTCTTGTCATTGTGATGTCACGCCAACCAAGCCCACTCCCTCGAGGCCATCTTACCTTAGACCCGCCCTGATGAGCTGTAACAGTCCGACCGCCATTGTTTCGACTCTGGTGCAGGGGAAGACAAGAATGTCTCTAATTGAGCAGTTGAAGTGTTCTGTCATTGGATTTAATAATGAACATAGCAGTCGTCATTTACTCCCAACATCTGAGCCGCTGAAGACGCAGAGGATTAACGTTACATTCATTTTTGAAGCGAATGCACAATCCCCAATCTACATACATGTGTCTATGTTTGCGTGAATCATTCATGATCCAGCCTTACCTAGAGCGGAAGTGATTATAGGGGTTTTTTATGCATCTTTGCAAATCACCTTTCTTATTAATGTGTTAGTTAGCAAGTTTTGCGGATAAATGCAGCTAAAGTAAACAGAACGGCTTGTCACCCCACAAAAGAGAGGGGCGGGGTGAGCAGAGCTCATTATCATTTAATGGAAATGCAACAAAACAGCTTGCTCTGAAAAGGGCTGATTTTGACATGGTAAAAAGGGTATTTTTTACACTACCACTGAGAAATTTAACTAAAGTACGTTATATACTTCTCATTAAGACCCTAATGAGTCATATCAACTTGCGGAAAATGGGCATCCGATGACCGCTTTAGGTCATGATGCTAGTAAAACTATTTCCTGGTCCAAGCTTCAACTCATTTTAAATGAGAAAACTGTCTTAACAGCCATTTATAAGCACTATTGTGCATCGCACATTTGAGCTAAGCATTTTAAAAACTATTTACATTATAGTCTCTGGGCTTACAAAGTCATGGCAGTTTTATTTTAGTATGATTGAGATTATAGTTTTGGTTAATGTTTAAATGAGATTTTACTGGTTTAATTTTAGTTAAAGTTTTAGTAATTTTTTGTGGGGGTTTTTGTCATTTTTATTCGTTTTTTTATTTGTCTATATAGTTTATATTAATTTTTATTTCAGTTTAAGTTTTTAGTATATCATGTTAAAATCAATGAAAGTGAGAAATGTTGCCTTTGGAATCTAACTTAAATAAAATAAGTGTTTGTATTTATGTGTGACCCTAGACCACAAAAACCAGTCATAAGGGTACATTTCTTATAAACTGAGATTTATATATCATCTTAATAAATAATTTTTCTATGGATGTATGGTTTGTTAGGATAGGACAATATTTGGCTGAAATACAACTATTTGAAAATCTGGAATCTGAGGGTGCAAATAAAAAAAATAAAAATATTGAGAAAATTACCTTTAAAATTGTCCAAATGACTTTCTTAGCAATGCATATTACTAATCAAAAATTAAGTTTTGATATATTTACATTAGGAAATTTACAAAACATCTTACTGGAACATGATCTTTACTTAATATCCTAATGATTTTTGGCATTAAAAAAAATCAATAGTTTTGACCCATGCAATGTATTTTTGGCTATCGCTACAAATATACCCATGCTGCTTAAGACTGGTTTTGTGGTCTGGGGTTTTTTAGTGAGGATCACAGTTAGGATTTTTCAGATGTGTTTTGGACCTAGAAATGGTTGACGTCTGATGTCAGACTTAACAAGCAGATACTACTAGTAAGCTTGACAAAAAACAGAATGACTCTGCTTATCTCTACTCAGTCCTCATATGAATAGCTCTCCTACAAATAACTTAGAGGACGTGTGCAAAAATCTGCCTACGCACTCTTCTCTGTGCTCCCAATGCACCCCTGTTGATGAGCGTAGCGTCTTTGTGTCATTTTCAGCCTCATGAATATTTAATAAGCTGAGTCTGTCAGTGGGTGGAGCTTTTCCATGTTTCTCTGCCTCAGTGCACCATTATCTCTGAGTTTAACCTTCCTGCTATTGACCATTTCTTCTTCAGCCTTCATTTATCAACCACCCCATCACCCTGAGCACCGACCGATCTCCCAACCCTGTCGACTTTTAATCAACTTCCCTTCGGCAAATGAAAAGTTCATTTGCTGTTATTGGGAAAAAAAAGTAGAAAACTCTTGCAAATCTATTGTGGTTGTTTTTCTCTTTAGTGGAGAATTATAGGCCCACAAATACCCATGGTGTGGTGGTTGCTGGCCAGTAAGAATACAAAAGGCTGTTTGTGTTATAAAACATGCATTTTGGGCAATTTGTTATAGGCGTTTCTGCTTGATAAGTACAAATGCGATTTGCAAAATTCATCTTCCATTACTGCTGATATATTAGAGATGATGCCGTAATGAGGGTGCGCTGTAATGTTACCCTGCTTTAGAAATCTGTATTCAGCAGCAGGCACAGGTGCCATAATGACTCATACATCATATGTCTAGCAAAGGTCATGGCCATCATTTATATGGGGGCATGTGGAGTACACCATGGGAATGTTATCGGGTGGGATTGATTGATTCTCCCAGCTGTCCAACTTAACCTGTAATGGCAAGAGACCTGGATGGTTTCCCTCAGCAAGTTCTGCTTCTCATTATTTCAGCGCATCTACTTACTCTCTCAGACGTCTAGTTTTATTGCAGTCTTATTGTCTTCTGCATCCCAGTGCTGCACTAATACTAAAACTAATGTTAGGCGCTCATAAAAGGGAGATTCATAAAGACTAAATATAGATTGTTGCATTCAAAATGGGGTTCATGTCATAACGCCGCTGCTAATGGTGATATATGTTTAATTTTGTGCTTTCGCTTGTGTTTTGATTGCATAAACGCAGCAAATAAGGAATATTAGGGAAGAGCAAATAAGATGGATCAGAGTGCCTGTGGCTGTTTGAAAGTTAAACTCGGTGGTCTTGATTTGTACTTCACACACTAGCTCCATTTTTGCATTTCCGCTTCTCTCCCCCTCTTTGGCTCCTTCCACTTCTCCCTCTTCTTGTTGTCAACCCCGTCTCTCTTTTTCCCTTTCTCTCTGGAGGCACTGAAGGGTCTGCTCCCAGCTGCCACAGCCCAGATGGCTGACAGGAGGCAAGCCGTCTACTGCAATGGCGGCTTTGTCCTGTGTGTTGGTTTGGATGTCTGGGTGAGGAAGAAAAACAAAAGAGTGGTTGTGAAAAGTCAATACAGACTTTTGAATGTATAGTACAGTACATAGTATTTATTCTGAAATTATAATACATGATACAGAAGACCTGTTATGCCCCTTTTTACAAGACGTAATATAAGTCTCAAGTGTCCCCAGAATGTGTCTATGCAGTTTAAGCTCAAAATACTCCACAGATAATTTATTATAAAATTTTGAAAATGCCTATTTTAAGTGGAAGCTGAACCGCACTGTTTTCATGCATGTCTCTTTAAATGCAAATGAGCTGCTGCGCCCGGCCCCCCTTTCCAGGATAGGGCTGTGCCCTTACAGCTCATACCTCAGATACTCTGCTAAAAAACATCTGTTTGGTTTTGATTATTATGTCTATCGTGTTGAAATCATGCGTTTTTATTAGTTGAAACTTATGATATATGGTTTTCTGTGCGCACATATCTAAAGCATGCGCACAGAAAGTGTCTGTCACACTGCATGTGAGTACTAAACTAAGTTCTCTTTCATGTCCTATTGCACTTAAACTGTCAAATACACACAAGTTTATGTTAAAAACACACATAAGTTACAAAAACAGTCAGTTATGTCTGTGAAGGTAAACAGGTGATTAAGAAATCGTACGTTTACATTAGATCTGTGTGGCAGCAGCGTAATACACAGTAAATAAATCCATAATCCCACTGCTCTCTTGTCTCCTCTGAGGCTGGGACTCTAAATAGTGTTCTGTGCTCATCTGTGCAGCCAACAACAGAACAGTTAGCATGCTTTGTTTGAACTTTTGCCATGGCGTTAGAACTGATACAGCGCTGTCGCTTGCGAAAACACAGTGGCGGCACCGTGGGTGGAAACATGCAGATTAAGGAGCGGTAATATTATAAAATCCTGTGTCTACGTCAAATCTGCCCGGCTCAGTTTTTCACAAGCTTCCAGAAAAAGGTTTACCAAAAAAAATGACTGGGTTGTTCTTTTTTACATTTTGTGGGTTGGTAAATGCACCGGGGACCCGATTATAGCGCTTTAACTTGGAAAAAGTCTTATTTTCATGTTATGTCACCTTTAATACAACAGTTCAGTGAACAAGAACTTAATATCAGTAACTTGTGTTTCAGACCATTGCCTTTTTCTCTCTTCCAGTGTAATTAACCCCAAAAGAATCCAGCTCCACTTTGACTTTTCCCTGTCCTATTCCCTGTTCACTGGTTAGAGAACTGAGAGAAAACACAGATGCTCCGACTTTCAAATAACAAGTTCCTCACTCTGCACAAAACCTCAAATACTTTGTAATGCTGTGAACACAGGCAAGCAGAGTGATACAAACAGTGAAATGTCCCAGTTTGCTCACTGACTGACTCACTGACTGACTCACTCACATATTCAAGTCAACTCAAGCAGCACTGCCATTCCCTGCCAAGTTGTCCTTCTACTCTTTTCCTCTTCATTTACGCTTTGATTCTTTATTTGTGTCATATTTGAGGCCATCTGTGGCTTCCCCCTGTGCTGTGCTCGAAGGCATGGCAATAAAGGTAGTGTGGACAGCACTGGACCGACGGGTATTGTTGCCTGCTGGTCAGTTTTACTAATGAGTGACTGAGCCAGACACTCAGCAGGTGTTCAGAGAGAGAAACACACAACTCAACATCCCATGTTTCCCATACCATCTGTGAGATGTGCTGCTTTGGGGAAGATTATGAACATGTTTGTATGTGCTTGCCTATGTGTTTTTGAGTGTATATGTGAGCTGAATCATTGCTGTCAAAATTTTCTGCCTTGTGGATGTTGTGCTAGGTTGTTGCTAATGCGTTTTGAGGGTTTTAAGAATGACTCTGTAGTTTTTAAGGAGTTCTGGGAGGTTGGTGGATTATGATGCATTTCACACACCAAGTGCTAAAAGTGTGTATTGTGTGGGCAGGTTTTCACTTGCGTGCTAGAAATAGGGAGCCATTATAGTGGAAGCAGAAAGAATTCTATATATATTGTATATGCAACATTTATAAATTCAAATGCATGTTTCAGTTCTGCATAATTTTCTCCTTCCTGTGTGAACTTGACATAGTGTTAAGTGTCTGCCATGTAAACAGCTGTTATGTGCTCTGCACCGCAGCTCCTGCTGACTTAAAAGGTTCACCCAAAAATGAAAATGCTGTCATCATTTACTGATCCTCATGTTGTTCCAAACCTGTATGACTTTCTTTCTTCTGCTGAGCACAAAGATGATTTTTTCAGCTCGACATTGGACCCTGCTGACTTTCATTGTGTGGAAAAGAAAAAAAATTTGCTTTTGCGTATACAGGTTTGGAACAACAGGATGGTATGTAAATGATATTTAGGTGAGCAATACCTTTAACTCTCACAAAAGACATGACAATGATTCTAGTTTCAAATGTAAAGTAGAAAGAACAGAGAGTACATGCAGGTGCGTATGGCAGCGGTAGCTCACATAACCATTATAGAGAGAGTTATGTGTGTCTTATTAGGTGTGCGATTATCTTAGCTGTATAATTTAAAAGGATGAAGGCTGAATGAGCTGCCTGGGTCTGTCATGTAATGTGGCTTGGATGCGTCTTCACTTACTGTACGTTCTGGTTAGTATGATTTTCTTCCTCAGAATCTCTTTTACTTTCTTCTCAGATGAGTTTTTAAGTACATCTCTTTTAGAAATTCTTCAATGTCGTCACCTGGTCACTTCATGCGCTTTCTCTAAACAGATAGCTATCCGATCATGAAAAGATAGAAAAATTTTAATCCGATTGCTCAAACCACTTCAAGGGGGTGGTCTGGGATGCACAGTGTTGCCAAGTCCACGTTTTTTCCATGGAATTGGGCTACTTTAACATTGTTGCCGCAGGTTGTAGCGCCCCCTATAACGTGATATTTAGCCACTGGAATGCAAATTTTACCGGAGAAACCCTGCTGAAAAACATGTATTTTACCCCCCCCCTCAAAATGTGACTGGGCTAGTTTTGAGTTGCAATTGGGCGGTGTGACGAGTGGGGCGGGGCCGAGAGCTGTGGGAACGGAACGAGGCCGGTGGAGTATAATGATATTGAACGACACCTGCGCCACTCACCGGTCTCGAGTCCCACAGAGGAGCTCCGGAAGGATAAAAGGAGGAGCGACGACAGTGGAAGACGAGAGAGGACCAGGCCTGGACTTTATTTCGTGTTTTGTGTGCGGCAGTCCGTGAGGGGCTATTTGTTAATTTTATTATTAAACTGTCTGAATGTTCGCCGGTTCCTGCCTCCTTCTTCCCGTTCTATGAATGTCGTTACAGTCGGGTTTTGTTGTGAAAACCTGGCAACCTTTGGTATGCATTCCAGATGAAACTGTATAGTGGTATAGTGGTTGAGAATGAAATTCGGGTTGACGTCAGTATTTGACACCAATTTGACATTGACTACATTTCAGATTTTGGTTACACAACCTAAAAACAACTAAATATCAACGTCAGCTGATGTCGGTATTGGACATCAAATTAACATTGACAGTGAATTTTGGTCACCAGACGTCGCAAACTGAATTGATCCAAATATCAACGTCTTATGATGTTGTGTGCCTGCTGGGTTGTTATATGAAATGTTATTGTCAGATATAAGAGTGCTAATGCTACATGCAAACCTGGGGATGAGCAGCTGATTTCATTACACTGAGCAAAAAGGACAGAGCAAAAAAAAAAAAAAGCTAACACAGAAGGTCTGTCAAATAAAGAATTGAATGTTTTTTTCAAAATGATACTTTTACAAAAAAGAATTTCTATTTACTTTTTTCATATTCCCCTTAACAGGGTGGACATGTTGATGTTGACCACATCAAATTTGAAAGATAAAATAAGTAAAAATGAATAAAACACAGGCTCTCTCTCACCTTCCTAAGTTGTTTTTTCCTCTAATGAAATGATGTCAGCCATTTGATATGATGTGATTTCCTTTTTCCTTTTTCGGCCAGTAGTTGAACATAACAGGGTGTACAATATTTTGAGGGACAAGCTAAAAACCTTTATTATTTTTTTTAAATGAATTTAATACTTGGAAAATATCTACACATTACAGAAAACTATTACTGATATACCAAACAATGTGGAAAAAAAAATAGCTGATATTGTATTCATCATTAAAATGGCAGCCACAGGTCTGGGGACATATGAAAAATGATTATATTTGGTGGTTTAAAATGCTGTAAAATGTTTAGAATTCAAAAAAAAAAATTAAATATCTTAAAGGTCAAAAGGTGTTGACCAGTTCAGAGTAGACGTCACAGTTACGTCACTTCAGCTGCGCGTGCATAGTGGTTGCAGAAAAACACAAGTGGAGGTAAACGGGTAAAATCCATGGAATAAGTGAAAAATATATTTTTGTGCCTTTTGATGTCAAAATCAGAATGCAGATCATTTTTATAGAATACTGTCATCAAAGACGCCATTTGAAGCTAAACGCAGACATTTAAACGGACTTACTATGGATGAAAACTAGGTCTACATAATATTCACATGTGCTGTTTATAGGGGACGTATTATATTAGCTCTACAGTTACAGCATGAAATATCTGTCAGAACCTATTACTGTCCTATTACTATTAACATTTAACATTTATTTATTTTATCTCACAATGCAAGTTTATGTCTCCTAATTCGGACTTTATAACTCACTTAGTGAGTTTGTCAATTCTGAGGGAAAAAAAGCCAGAAGTGTGGGATATAAACAGCTATTCTGAGCCGAGAGGAAAAGAGAGAATGATGAGTTGTTTTTCCATATTAGAATTGTGAGATATAATCTTGGAATTGCGAGAATAAAGTCAGAATTTTGAAATATAAAATTAAATAGACCTTTTTTATTCTTTTATTCCATGGCTCCATAGACTACCACTTGAAAAATTTATTTTCTGCCACCAGATAGGCTCCGCCCACAAAAAAACGGCATCACTGTTTTGGATCTGTAAGACTATAACAGTGCTTATCGCTGGGTGACAAGCTCTTGTAATATGCAGAGAACGTTTTGAAAATTACATCTTATCAATATAATCTATAATCTTTTAAAATCTAACCTTATCCGTGTAATTCTCTAACCGTAAAGGCTGTCTCTCCCAGGTTTTTGGCAACCATGATGTGCGCGCATCCTGAATGTTTACAAACCTATAATTGGTCTAGAAACTTGATGTTGTTGAAAATTTTAGGCAATAATATCATGATCTTTACAAGGGACACAAAAGCTACCGAATTCCAGGAAAGCCCCATATATGTTGCTTTCGTTAAAGTGATGGTACATTTGCATATAGCGTGAGATCTGAAGATCGGATTTATATCTGTTTTGCAGAGACACATTTATCTGGCCAAGTGTAAATAGAGCCGTTTTAACATCTGATCAGAGAAACTGCATGACCAGGTGAAAACAGGCCATCATCATTATTATTAATTTGTTTATTTACATTTTGTTCTTCAACTGTTTGTGTGTGTGTTTTAAACAGCTGTCTGTATTTTCATCCAGTTGGTGTGACTTCTTGGTGTGAACTTTTAAACAGTTATTGCTGCCAGCACCAGCAGGCATGTGTAAGGACAATTATTAGCAGGTGATTTGCTTGCAGCTTTCAGGGAGGACAGATACAGAAGGAAAGGAAGAGAGAGAGAGGCGAGAGAGAGGGCATGAAAGTGAGTGTGGTTTGGCTGAACCCATTCACACAGCTATTTCATTAACATGGTACCCTTGGGGGGCTTAATTATAACTATAACACGCTAACCCATTTCTGCCCGAATCTTCCTTAAACACGCTCTCCCTGTTCATGCGTGTATTATTATGTTTTTATTTCAAATAAAAGAAAACTGAAATCATGCAATTATGACCTATTAAGCTATTTGAAATAGGTTTTCAAAGAAATAATTCTCCCAAATTAAGTAGAAATAAATTCTAAATATATATATTTATTCACTCTAACCCATTTCAGCTTGAATCATTTTAATGATTTTTTGCCATTTATTGATAACAACAGAAGACTGAAATTCAAAAGCTGTTTTGAACAGAAAAAAAGTATTATTCCACATAAAACCATGTATTATTTTGTCAAACACAAATAAGGAACTATAAAAGCAGTCCATTTGATGCATGATCTGTATTCCACTCTATATGACCTACAGTATTTGAATATAGAAAACGTTCTTGTACTAAAAAAAAATAATTTTGTTTTCATTGTTTGCCATCTATTTGTTTAAAACTCTAGAAAATGTATCCCATGATTTAGGAATACTGTGTTCTTGAATTGTCTTTTCTCAGCTGCACACCGTTGAAATGCATTTGGACCTTGTTTTGACCCACCACCGTGATGCCCACCAGTTAGCCATTATTCAGGGCTATGAATGCCGGCGGTGGTCTCCAACAAAAGAGTGTTGCCGTGGTGATTTGGAGAGTAGGCTGGTCTGGTGGTCTGGCCTTGGAAGAGGTTTGGGGTAGCGTAAGTCCAGGAAATAAGCACTCCCCTCCCTGCAGTGAGCGAGAGACAGACGAGCACACACCTAGAATCTCAATGAGAGAACGGTGCTTTCTCCTTGCAAGGAGAGTCGGAATACTGAAGCACAAAGCAAAACCCCAGAGTACTGCTCTGCAGGGAGGAGTTTCCGATATCTTCTCTAATGTTTGTCTTCAAAATTCATCTATGAAAGATGAAGTACAAACTCCAACAGTATTCTACAGATAAAAAAGGAGGTAAACTCAGTGTTACCTATAAATCGTAACAACCATAAATGTGCCAACAGATTAATAGAACCTGCTGGTGAATTAAGTTTTAATAATGGCTTATGAACAGACAAGAGGAAGATACATTGTAAAGCTATCTTCTCAGTCAGGGTGTGATTATAATCTCCATATTCATTTTCACTTTCACTCGAATTCTGAGAGTTAGAGGTGAAACTGAAGTCGTGGCTGACCAAACCTGCAGTTGAAAATGAGACATGAAAGCGGTTGGGAGTGAGGAACAAGGTGAGCTGTAATGACTGTGATTCAGACAGTTCTGATGCATAAGGTCCACACATACTGCACCTCGGTTTCCAACATGGAAGACTTTTATTCAGAATACAGTGGCAAGAGTAACTGCACAGTGGGGTTTCTGCCTACCATTATGAAAAGAGCAAGTTCTTCTATCACAGTGGATCCTTCATGTCTTGCTTTTAACTTTTTCTTTTTTCTAACCTTTATATTATGCACTTTTTCTTGCAAAAGAGAGAGAGAGAGGTATATAAAATGATTAGATAAGTTCACCCTTGTTAGACCTATATCTTTCTCTTGCAGAGAAATACTTGGGCAACATCACTAGGGCAGGATTCACAAAAAGAAAGTAAGTGAGAAAGAAATGTTAAAAGATAAATTCTAAGAACTTTATATAAGAATGTTCTTTTTAAGTGCAATTCTTGAGAAGTATATTTTCATAAGAACAGGCTTTGTTGTTATCTGATTGTATGGTGTTTCTTGTCTAAGACTCACTGATCAACAAAAATTACTTCAAAGGCTGTTTTTTTGCACTGCCTGCAGATTACAATCAATCATTAATGCAAGCAAAAATGTCAAAATTACTAACTAATTAATCTCAAAGTACTCATGCACATCCACAGTAATATGTACGTAGGTGGTGTTATATTATGAAGTTAAATAGGTGAAACAACCAATTACATTCTTTTAACATTTTACCTTTAGGTATTTAAGACAAGTTAAAGGCTAACTTTAGGAGCCTGTGATTGATTTTTAAATAATTATTTTCAGAAATTAACATTTTTCTAAAGTGTTTTCTTCATAACAATTTTAAAAGACAAGAACATTAAGAAGTGTTTTTGACAGTACAAAGTATGAACTTTATTCTGAAGTCAGAAAAGAAGAAAATTACTGTTGATAAGAATGTATTTCTAAGAATGTTTCATTTTTCCAGCCCTAGATGGTTTTACTATGGTATTACATGATTAACATAGTCATGTAATTCGCCTGGGGTTTTCAAACTAGGGATTGGCAGCACTGCTAAAAGAAAAGCAGATAAAATTGGTTCTTTTTGCTGTCAAATACAATTTTCATTACTTGTTTTGGCTCATACAAAGTTTGAAAATTACATACAGTGACATACTGCAATAAATAAAGCTCATACAGAAATAAATGTTATTCCAACTAGTACAACTAGTTATTCCAATTAGTTCAGTCATTTTTGTCAAAGAGCAGGTCATATGGTTTTTAAAGTGTCCTAATACTGTGTTGAAGTCCCCTACAACAGGTTTAAATAAGGTGAGAAAACATTGTAATTTTCTCAGAATATACATTTATACATAGAGTCATTTGTCAGTGCTTTTGAGGTGGTTTGTTCGAGTTTTAAGCGTAATGCCTGTAAACCCCTCCCTTACATTAGCCTACTCTGCTCTGATTTTTCAGCTGGTCAAACCTATTGTGATTGGAACAGAGAGGAGTGTTTGAGCAAATTAGCGAGCGACACTATCTCTTTTTGAAGTCGCGGGTTGAAGCGTTCCCGATAACTCATATTTAGGCCCTGGAATTTAAATGAACCAGAGCAGCCCCGACATAAAGCATGTATTTTACACCTGCAACGCAGGGATCCCCCTCGAAATGAGACAGGGCTATTTTTGAGTAGCAATTGGGCGGGTTTTGTTGTGAAAACCTGGCAACCCTGAGCATGCACCTTTACATAAAACAATAATATTGTGCTCCAATCCTTTCTTAAAATAATGACATAAAAAACGTTTTGTTTAAAGGGGTCATCGGATGCAATGTTCCCTGAACATTAATGTGTGTTGGCAGTGTATGTACAAATCTACCCTATAATGATAAAAATCCATGCAGTGGTTTTTAATTAATCTGTAAAAATAATATCCCCTTTTTCAAATCGAGCCGTTCTCAGAGGCCGCTCCCACGATAGTTGATTGACATGAGCGTCTTACCTCTAACCCGCCTTAAATCAGCTGTAACAGTCCAACCTCCATTGTTTCGATGCTGGAGCAGGGATGTAAGTTAGACAAGAATATCTCTGATTGAGTGATTAAGGTGTTGTGTGGCTGGATGTAATAATGAACGTAGTGGTCGTCATTTACTCCCGACCTCTGAGCCGCTGAAGATGCTGTGGATTATGTTTGTTTGTGAATGGAATGCGCCTCCCGATCTACATATATCCGTCTATGTTCGCGCAAATCATTTGTGATCCAGCTTCACCTACAGCAGAAGTGAGTATAAGGTTTTTTTTTTTATGAATCTTTGCGATCGCCTTTCCTAATAACATGCTAGTTAGCAAGTTTAGTGGCTAAACGCAGCTAAAGTAAACAGGCTCGTCACTCCACAGAGAGAAGAGAGGGGCGGGGCGAGCAGAGCTCATTAACATTTAAAGCAACCTTGACCAGAACAGGATGATTTTTGCAGAACTGATTTTGGCAAGGTAAAAAGGATGTTGTTTTACATTACCATTGAGAATTTTTAACCAAAGTATATTATAGACTTTTCATTAAGACCCTGAAGAATCATATCAACTTGTGAAAAATGGGCATCCGATGACCCCTTTAACACTTATACAAGCAAATTGTGCCCACAGCTAAAGTTTAGCTGTAGTGGTGGATACGTTAGCCGAGTGCAACTGATAAAAAACTATATAGTTTGTAAACCAAAATATGTCTGTTACATTATTGATAAACAAAGTAATTAGAACAATGACAGTCTACATTAATCAGCACATTCTTAGGAAATAGTGGGTACACAGTGAATTATCAAAACTTTTTCAACAAGACAGCAAGATTGTGGTTACCCTGGAAACCTAAAGCTGCACTAGGTATACATCACATATTAGCACAAACAACTAGATATTTTGAGCACTCACTCACTAAATGTATTAATCGTACTTACAGGTTGTGGTTCAGAGACTTGTTGGTCCAAATACAGAAGATTAGAAGCATGAAGAAGATAAAAGCCAAGATTGGCTGTGGAACACAGCCTCTTCTTGACATGATGTAAACACACTAACTAGCGGAAATGTTTGTGGGCAGGTCAGACTGTTTGTATTTCACGGAAGGGTGGGAATTATGCTAATATGTTATCCAGTGATGTAGATCGGTAACAGGCAGAAGAATCGAAAATACAACGACTCGTTAAGGCGATTCTGAGTCGACTCTTTCTTTTGAGAGACAGTGTGTTTATGTATAATGCATTTTGATTAACAATTTTGCAGACTGTTTACATTAAAGGATAGCTACGTTACTGCAAAAAAGATCTTTTTTGAAAACCCATATGACCTGCTCTTTAATATGCATTTCATATGCCAAATACTGCCGCTCTTTGGTTCATGCCCTGTCTCTTCAGAAGTGAAGTGTAGCATGAATTTATTCGGCGCAAGTCTAATTTTTCTGGCTGACTTTCTTTCACATCTTTAATGACTAAGCCACGCTTGATAAAGCAAGTCATTAACAGGCGTAAGCGTCCCATTGGCTAACCAGAGTCCAAAAGAGTAAAGAGGATTAGGCCTCACTGATGCTGGATTCACTGCTGTTTACGCTCAACTTTCCTGTGAAGATGTGCTAAGGAGATGCTCACGAACTCATTTCATCTCATTTCTTAATCTTTTCTCAATGATAAGCGGTTAATGTGTGTGCTTTGTATACAGCAGATAGTTAGTGAGATGTGTAAAGCCATGATGCTCTGGCTGTATCTGCTGTCTCAGCACCAGATAAACAATGACCGTGTTTTATAGATAAGGAACAACCGTTGTTTTGTCTTAAAGACAGCAGTGAATGAAGCAGGGAAGC
This sequence comes from Labeo rohita, assembly GCF_022985175.1. NCBI lineage: Eukaryota > Metazoa > Chordata > Actinopteri > Cypriniformes > Cyprinidae > Labeo > Labeo rohita. The sequence goes on along the minus strand of NC_066875.1, from coordinate 31,770,985 downwards.
AGAGTGTTGCATAGCCTCACATCTCTCCATCGCACGGATGGTAAGGAAGAATCCAATTCTCTCATCTCCTCGCTCATCTGCAGTAAGTGACAGAGTAGAGACATTTGTCAAGGAAACAAGAAAAGTGTCCCACTGTGCGTTAAAGCTGTAGCTCATTTCAGAAATAAATAAGCCTGTTTACAGGAGGCAGCACACCACTACGGCTGCGCCAGGCATCACTCCTCCGTTCTCACGCTGGAAGACACCACTGGAAGTGAAGATGCCTGCAAAATGCCCAGACTTGCAGAAGGAACTGGAGGATGAAGAATTGCACTGTGGGAATTGAACTCATCTCAGTTCTCATCACCTCTGAGTTTCAAATGGACTTATTCACAGTCTGTCCTACGTTCACAGATGTGTAGCTCGTGTCCTAATTCCTTTTTCTCTGATGGTATGAACCGAAAAATGAGAATAAATTACAATGAAAGCAGTGGATCTTTGATTTGTAGTATCCCTAATTCAGATTGATGTGCTGTATGATTTGAATTTTGTTTAAAAAATTCTGTTTCAAATAAATGCTATTGTTTTGAACTTTCTATTCATCAAAGAATCCCAAAAAAATGTACCACAGTTTCCACAAAAATATTAGATATAAAAAGCAAAATAAGATGGGAGTAATACAGGAATAAATTGCATTGTTAAAATGTAGTAAAATAGAAAAATGTCATTTTTTTACCAAAATAAGAGGGATCATACAAAATGCATGTTATTGGTTATTTAGTACTGACCTGAATAAGACATTTCACATAAAAGACATTCACATATAGTCCACAGGAGAAAATAATAGTTGAATTTGAACCTCTTTCAAAAGTTTACATCCCCTTGATTCTTAATACTCTGTTGTTCCTTAAATGATCCACAGCTGTTTTTTTTTTTTTTTATTTAGTGATAGATGGTCCCTTGTTTGTCCTGAACAGTTAAACTACCTGCTGTGTATTTGTTGTGTATTTGAACCGTTTCCAACAAACTGATGCTCCAGAAGGAAACACGATGCATTAAGACCCGAATTTGACAATCAGGGTAAATTTAACTTATTTTGTCTTCTGGGAAACATGTAACTATCTTCTGTGGCCTCTGAAGGGCAGCACTAAATGAAAAATAAGAAAAATACGAAAAATGTGCACATTTCCATTCTGTTCAAAAGTTTTCACCCCCTGGCTTTTAATGCATTGTTTCTCCTTGTAGAGCACAAGTGAGCGTTTGAACCTTCTGTGATAGTTGCATATGAGTCCCTCAGTTGTCCTCAGTGTGAAAAGATGGATCTCAAAATCATACAGTCATTATTGGAAAGGTTTCAAATACACAAAAATTGCTGGAAAATGCAAAGAATTTGTGGGATCTGAAGGATTTTTCTGAAGAACAGCGGGCAGTTTAACTGTTCAGGACAAACAAGGGACTCATGAACAACTATCACTAAACAAAAAAACACAGCTGTGGATCATTCAGGTAAGAACACAGTAGTAATAATCAAACGGATGTAAACTTTTGAACGGGTCATTTTTATAAATTCAACTATTATTTTCTCTTGTGGGCTATATGTAAACATCTTTTATGTGAAAAATCTTATTCAGGTCACTACTAAATAAACAATAACATGCATTTTGTATGATCCCTCTTATTTTGGCAAAATAATTAACATTTCTAATGATTCTGACAGGGGGATGCAAACTTTTGACCTGAACTGTATGAAAGAATATTCCATATATTATGAAAGCCCATTTCTGCTACTTAATACATCAAGCAATTCTTTATATCAAGCAATTCTGACTTTATAACTTGCGATTGCAAGTTCCAGTCTCACAATTCTGAAAAAAAAGTCAGAATTGCTAGTTTCTATTATTTAATTCTGAGAAAAAAAGTCAAAATTGTGAGAATTTTTTTTTTTTAATTCAGTGGTGGGCTTCTATAATATATGAAGTATGGAACAGAACATTCTTTTATATCTGTGCATGTGTGCATGTCCAAAATAAAGCAGTTAAAGCTGGAAAGCAATAGAAAAAAATTTGGAGCAAAAATGTATGTATGTCCATACACACTGTGTTCCATAAAATTAAAAATAAATAATTAGAATTCGTGGAAGAACCATTTTGTTATTTATTGCAATCTTATGTGCATTGACCGTCATGATGATAGATCACAATACAGAGTGGGATTATTAAAAATGCAGCACAATAAATGGGCACAATGTCTGTTTTTGTAATATTTTGAGGCTGCATACTACATACTACACCGTATATACTATATACTGCCTCCTAGTATGTAAAACAGCATAAACTGTGAAATGATTAACATTTTGCACAGTAGTATGTTTTCTCTAAAAAAAAAAAATCATCCCAGAATTAAATATGCCTATTTATTTATTTAATTTTGATTAAAAATACCTTAAAGGGGAGTGGGCGGGTGAGCAGCAGCAGCTCATTTGCATTTAAATGTACATGCACAAAAACGGCATGTTTTTGCTTACACCCAAAGAAGGGCAAATTTAACCAGCTTTAATAAAAGATCTGTGGGGTATTCTGAGCTGAAACGTCACAGACACATTCTGGGGACACCAGAAACTTATATTACATATTGTAAAAAGGGGCATAATAGGTCCTCTTTAACCAAATTGGGGAAAATTAGGTCCTGTCTCCTGTCTCCCATTCTGAGCACACACTGGACATTCTCCTCAATACCACAGTATCACTGTAACTCTCTCCGGTTGCTTAAACTCCTTAGTCCATGAAATTCAATTCTGTAGCTCACACCGCCAAGGACAAGAACAGATTAATGTTTGTCTGCGCTCGCCCCTTTGGACTTCTACCCAGAGTTCCCTCTGCTTCTATGATTTCAGTAATGAGGACCCCTGTCGATAGTAACCTTCTCAACCACACTGTCATTAGCAAAGAAACCCAGCAAATCATGTTTCAGAATTACCAGAGCACCTTTGTTTTTACCGTTGTGTTGCATCATCGGGGTTATTACAAATGCTTCATATAACAAGCTGAACGCTTATTGTTAATGTGTCTCCAACAGGGTTTATTCCACGCAAAATGTGATCAAATGCAAATGGCTTATTTATTAGAACTCTTATGGCATATCTGTCTTGTTATACAGTCATATGTGTCCAGCTGTGAAACCAATTTTCACATTGTCAGCGTGTCAGCGAATCCACGCAATTATCCTCCAGTGTGTGTAGGTCAGTACCACAACACATAAGCCAGGCTAACAGTCACATTAGCTCAGTTAAAGCTGGGGATGTTTGGGAAAACTCCAGGAAATAATTAGCACAATGTGTAGGCTTGTTTAACCCCCTCCTGTTTTGTAACCAAATGTATCTGGTCTTTACTGCTGCTCGCTGGAAATAAAACAGAATGTTGCTAGTGAGCAGATCTGGATTTTGGCTATTTTACTTGGCAAATTGAGTCTAAGTTGCACTGCTGAGTGTTTCAAAGCTTATTTATGTCATTGTGTGCTTAAATACAACCATTATGAAACACCTCAGGACACTAATCAAAATTGGAGGGAAAACTATATAATGATTTACTTATTACAGATTGTTAAATCTAAAAACGTTCACACTGGGAGGAACTTTGCAGTGTAACTCAAGCCTTTAACTGCTATTTCGAGCACAAAAGGGTGCTTGTGCTGTAAATCTTTTTCCCCTACAGAAAATGTATGGCTTCGGTGGGTGTTAAATTGAAATCATGCATCATACTGATGCGGCATAGTAGGTCGCTAGCTTCCGGGAAACCAATAAATGAATATATCTTCCCAAAACACCTCAGACAAGCATATTTCATATATTGTTTCTGGACTTTCTGTAGTTATTTCAAGGTTTTAATCATTATAATGCCCATAATGAAACATTGTGTGGGTCATGTGATGTAATTTAGTGCAGGGGAAACTGGGACTGGTTGTCACAAATGCTTTATCTCAGTAACTATAAGGTTCTGAATCAGAACCTTATAGTTTTCTCTAGCAGTGGTTTTGCATTTGAAACAGTGTGTTCTTAAATTAGAATAATTTTTGTGAATTCTGTCCTCCAGAGCCCAAACAGAAATTCCAGCATCATCATATTTGTATATTAGCTTTTGGGTACACAACTACAATGGGGCTGTTGTGGACCTCACTGACTTTCAAAAGAAAAAAAAAAACACTTTTGTTTTCCACCGAAGTAAGCAAACCTTTTGTAAAACACAAGGGTGAGTAAATGACAGAATTTGGTGAATTACAGCTTTAAACGACTGTCAAAGCTATTTTATTTAATGCATTACTTCACTTTCAGAATAAAATTTCCTGATCATTTACTCTCCCCAATGTCATCCAAGATGTGCATTACTTTCTTTCTTCAGTCAAAAAGAAATTAGGTTTTTGAGGAAAACATTTCCATTGGACTTCAGTGGTGGCCAACGGCTTGAAGGTCCAAGTTGCAGTTTCAAAGGGCTCTACACAATCCTAGCAAAGGATTGAAAATATAGATTTTTTTTTTTTAGATACAATTGAGGTCAAAAGTTTACATCCCCCTGATTAATTAAAAATGTTTATTATTTTACCAAAATAAGAGGGATCATACAAAATGCATTGTTATTGTTTATTTAGTACTGACCTGAGTAAGATATTTCACATAAAACATGTTTACATATAGTCCACAAGAGAAAATAATAAATTAATTTATAAAAATAACCCCGCTCAAAACTTTACATTCCCTTTTCCCTTTCACACTGAGAACAACTGAGGGACTCATATGCAGCTATTACAAAAGGTTCAAACGCTCACTGATTCTCCAGAAGAAAAAACATAAATTTTGGTAAAATAATAAACCTTTTTAATGATTCTGAAAGGGGGATGTAAACTTTTGACCTAAACTGTAAAACCCTTATTCCTCAGCTGGGATCGTGTCGAGCCATTTGAAGCTGCATTAAAACTGCATTTTGGACCTTTAACCCGTTGACCACCAGTGAAGTTCAACATATGGAGAAAAATCCAGAATTTTTCTTCAAAAACTTCAATTTCTTTTCGAATGAAAGAACATCTCGGATGACATGAGGGTTACGGAATTATCAGGAGATTTTTATTCTGAAACTCAGCTAATCCTTAAACAACATTTTTGTAAAGATTTAAATAATTTTATGATTTATATTTAAAACCCCAAAACCCTTGAATGGAAGTTTGGTTTGTCTGGTTGCATTCGTTTTAGTATATTGTCTGCAGTGCTGCTTTAATGCCCTTATGTTTCATATTAAATATGGTGTGCATAAATGAACATGTTCCAGATTGTTCCGGGCAGACAAGATTGATTTCTTGTGCATCTTTCCTGACAGTCTGGTCATTGGCATGGTAATGTATTCCGCTTCAGTAAATGGAAATGATATGTACGCTGAGTATGTGTGTGTGTGATAAATTCAGTTAACCACACTCCAGACATTATTCCTGGGTGTGGCTTATGACTGAACAATGAGGTGAAAGGTCAGGGGTGCCCATGGGAGGCTGTTGCCTTTAGTTACCAGAGTGTCAGTTGGGATTGATTGACTGAAGATGGGGGAGGGCTCATAACATACTTGTTGTGCTATATGCTCCTCTATAACAGGTGTATAGTGATTTTTTTCAAAGAGGTGTTGTTGTGAGAGATCTAAAATGATCAGTCAGGCAGAGTTTAACTATGACGATGTGTTTAATAAAGGTTAAATATGCTATAGTGTGTGAAGGCACAAAGAAAAAACAAAGCTGTAGACAATAAAAGGCTCTATAAGTCGACAAATTCATGTAGTGTCACACACATGCTCAGAGCGCTGTAAGATTGGAAGAGAACAAGCACAATGATAATTAGTTGTTGTAATGACTGGTGATGGAAGGCGTAATTAAAGGCAGGGAAAAAGGATGAACAAAAGGGAAAGCAGCAATAAAAGTCTCTCCGTAAGCTGTTGTTGCAGGCATCTGATGGAGACAGCAACATAGCATTGTGTGCGTGTGTGTGTCTGTGAGAGAGCGAACAAGATTTACACCAACACCATTACACGTTTGATTTGAGTTTTACATTCTGCGTGTGATTATGCAGCCTCTGTACAGCCACTATTGTCATGATTTATCTCCGAACGCTGACATCTAATTGCTTTTTTATGTTGGTGAAATTTGTCTTGCCTACTCTTAGAAGCTTCTGACAGAAAACTTCAACCATTCTTTCTGTCATGTTCACATCTTTTCAAACTGCAATTTAGGCATCTGAGATTTATCCTAGCATTTCTGTGGGTCTCAAGATGTCAAGATCTTAATGCTCAAGAGCCAGCAAAAAGAGATTTTTCTACAAAAGACATTACATTTATTGATACTACGTTCAGTGCTTGCTTAACAATAAGGGTTTTCTTTTCTGATGGCCCACTTGGGCCCTTTTTTTCTTCATTTTTACTGCCAATATTTCCACTGCCTCCACCATAAAAGAATAATCTCAATTTTTAAACATTACTTTTCAAAAGTTTGTAAGAGTTTAGCCAGAGTTTAGCAAGAGTTAGTAAGATTGATTTATTTATTTTAAAAGAAATATTCAATTTACTTTTATTCAGCAAGGATGTATTGATTGAAAGTGAACTCTATATTCACCAAATAATGCTAAAAAAGCATCAAAATATTAAGCAGTACCACTGAGCACCAAATCAGCATATTAAAATGATTTTTTGAAGGGTCATGAGACACTGAAGACTAGAGTAATGATGCTGAAAATGTAGCTTTGCTGTCAAAGGAATAAATTACATTTAAAATATATTCAAATAGAATTCAGCTTCTGTGAGCATAAGAGACTTCTTTTAAGAACATGTAAAAATCTTAAGTTTGTTGAATGTAGTTTTTTTTTTTTTGGTTATTATTAAATTATTTATTTATTTAAAAAAATACAAAATATTCTTTACAAAAATATTTAAATTAGATTAAAATTTGTTTAAAAAAATAACAAATTAACTGCACATTTTTTCTGAAATAATCACGATTATCCCACCTAACATTAAAGTTTTTAATTATACTTTTATATTGCAATAATTTCACATTCAATCTTTAAATTAATGTAGAAACAATATAAAGACAGTATATTTTAATGTAATACCAATATTACTGATCTCTCTAGAAAATCTTTCTTTTTTTCCTAATATTTAACCATTGACTATAACCATTCAACATTACAGTGTAATTGAGAGCTGTCAATTTTAACATTTATTAGACTTTGAAAAAATCAACTAATTTAAGTGAACTTAGAACAGTCTTCACATAAACCCATTACTTACCTGTGCCCTTCAGAAAGTATGAAATATTCAGAAATTGAATGACGTTATCAAACACTAAATACTAAATTAATATAGATGAATCCTCTAAGTACAAAAGTTATTAAAATCCTCTTTTTTCTTTTGTTATTTGATTAATAGACATCACATCAGCTGGGTTATTAGGTTATTTGGTTGCTATTACTTTAAGAGCTCCCACTGCTGAATATGAATTAATTCACACTTTGATATGAAATGATACAGTGCATGCAATTAAAGTGCGTGTTCTACGAGCACGGTATAAAGGCTGACAGGACAGGTAAATTTGTTTCTACTGACATATGGCCTGACAACATGTCATCTGACCCGTGCTCATTTGAGTGTGAAATGAAGTTAGAGAGCGTCTGAAAAGTCTTCCATCTGATGTGGTCGTAAGAAAATTTTGAAAGGTAATCATAACTACTTAATTTGTAGACTTGTGTTTGGATTAGTAGAATCTGCTGAGAAAACAAATGTATATGTCAGTGTAATGGTTCAAATATTTAAATTGCCATTATGCTGATGACATAATTAGGCTGGTTTGGAGACTTTGAAAGTTGTTCTTCGCATCTTCTCAGCAGGAGCGGTTCAATGATTGTTCTGGAGTACATGTGGAATGAACATCAGTCAGACTGGATGACTGAAATTGATCAGGTGCTGAGAGTTGAGAAGAGATTGTGCCTCCACTCAGAGATCGATACACCCCAACAGTGCTTGAATATATGGATGTGTTACAGCTCAGCTGTTCAGTATCACACATCAAGACCTGTTCTGGTTAGACTGTTGTACAGCTCTGGGGACTTGGAAACATGGCACTCTCTTTTAAAGGGGTCATAGGTTTTCATGTTCCTTGAGGTTTACTTATAATGATTAATAAAGTTATTGCACAAAAACAAAACAAAACAAATAAATATATGAAAAAAATATTATTTTTAACCCTCATTCTGCCCCTCTGAAACCTCTGAAAAAGTTATCAGCCGTTAGGCTACTGAACGCCAGTGGGCGGGGCATATGGTTAGAAGATTACTATTCGTCGATGCTTTGCTCTGTTTATGCAAATGTTTGTGCCTGGGTGACATCACCTTGTACCTCAGATCCAAACGAGCCATTTAAATAAATGTTTTGTTTATGATGAGGACGTTTTAAGCTATAAAACTTGCAGGATGTTTTAATGGTCACAAAACAAGGGAATTTCCACCTGCATGTGGTTTTTATTATGTGCCAGGGGTTTGTTGTCAACCTTCATTTATTAAACGGACTGTTTTTAAACAATATAAGTGTTGATTAATGTTGCCATACTTATTATCAATGTGTTTTTGTTTGGCAGGATTGAGGTTTCCAGTGATGATCGGCCTGTGAGCGGTTCTCAATGGCTCAGAGGAAGAGGCCAGGGACCAACAGCAGCATGGCCACAGAGCCTCACGCTTCAGCTCCACGCTCCTGCCCAGCCCCGTACCCCGACGCTGAGCACCCTGAGGAGGAGTACGAAGAGCACCGGGACCCTGAGGTGTCCCAACACTCCTACCACAACCAAGAAGAGGCAGATTTGACAGACAGCCGACCAGCCACGCCTACCACTCCAGACCACCCCCACAGAGACTACCACAGCCACCCAGACAGTCTGGATGGAGACTCTAGCTCAGACTACGTCAACAATACATCTGATGAAGAAGAGGATGATTTCGATGAAGGGCTACCGGAGGAGGATGAAGGCGTGACGTATTATATCCGCTATTGTCCTGAGGATGACAGCTACCTGGAGGGAATGGACTGTAATGAGCCAGAGTACGGACACCCGGACGGTCGCATCGAGCCACCTCCGGACACAGACGAGTGCCAGGAAGCGGTTGAGGAATGGGTGGAGGGAGAGGACGATGCACATGGTGATGATGGAGAAGTGCGTTGTGAAGTACTCGAGCAGGACTCTGACCAGCAGCTGTATGACGGCAGACCCGAACCTGTCCTCGATCACCACCACCACCAACACTACCCAGACCAAATTCCACCTCCTGCTGAAGATCAAGAAGCGCAGGATGTTGAAGGAAGTGAGGGTTACTGCCCTGATCAGGAGGAAGAACCACAGGTGGGGCAAGACAGAGATGGTTACGCAGGAGACTACTACGCCACAGAGGACAACGGAAACTCTGTGCGTGCGTCGCCGTACCGAGGGCATAAAGGCACTGACGGAGAGACGGGAGAGGAGGCGGAGGAGGATATTGATCAGATAGTAGCTGAGATTAAGATGAGCATGAGTATGGGCAGTCTTAGCAGCGGCACTGATCAGAGTCCAGAGGAGTTGGCGCCTGATCCAGCACCGAGCGGTTACCAGCCAGAGACACGATCCAAACCCGAGCCCGCCCCTGCCCCATACCCTCAGCCTCACCGTCATGACGGCAGACCCAAATCCCTCAACATTCCCCCTGCCAGACACAATCCGGAGCTCCAGAGGAACTTTAAGGTACGACCTCACACACCAGAGGAGAGACAGAGATGGACACAGGACCAAGTGAGAGAGCAGGTAGGTGGATTTGCTTAGCAATCTGTAAATGTATCTGTATATGTGGCAGCTTATTAAATGAAATACACGGTTCAGTGAAAACAGAATAAATCAGCTCAGTGAAATAAAAACATTAAGATCAACTATATACATGATAGATTTGTGAAATGTTTAACACAGATTTGTGTTAAACATTTAACCCAACCGATGGGTCAACACAGCCCAGTCGCTAGTATTGTCCATATTTCACCCAGCGCTGGGTTGTATTTTTTAGAGTGTATTCTCACCAAGGTTGCATTTATTTGGTCAAAAATACAGTGAAAACATTAATATTGTAAAATATGTGATCCTGGACCACAAAACCACTAATAAGGGTCAATTTGTTTAGCTTTCCACTGATGTATGGTTTGTTAGGAAAGGACAATATTTGGCCGAGATTTGAAAATCTGGAATCTGGGAGTGCAAAAAAAATCTAAATATTTAGAAAATCACCAATAAAATTGTCCAAATGAAGTTCCTAGCAGTGCATATTAGTAATCAAAAAAAGTTTGATATATTTACAGTAGGAAATTTACAAAATATCTTCATGGGACATCATCTTTTCTTAATATCCTAATAATTTTTGGCATAAAAGAAAAATGTATAATTTTGACCCATACAATGTATTTTTGGCTATTGCAACAAACATGCTTGTGCTACTTATGACTGGTTTTGTGGTCCAGGGTCACATATGTTTTTATACTAACACTTATTTTAAAATAATTTTTAAAAAGAGCTGTTTTTAGTGGGCATTACTCCAGTCTTTAGTATTACATGACCTTTTAAAAAATCATTATATTTTGATTTGGTGCTCAAGAAACGTTTATTATTACCAATGTTGAAAACAACTGTGATACTTAGCCTAATATTTTTGTGGAAACTATTGAACTCTTTTTATGTATTCTGAATAGAAAGTTTAAAAGAACAACATTTATTTTTATATTTATATTTATTATTATATTTTTATTATTATACATATATTTTTTGATCAATTTAATGCATCCTTGCCAAATAAAAGTATTAAATTCTTGTTGTTAGCCCCTAGGAAAACATCAACAACAACAACTTGGACAGACCTCTGTTTCCTTTTAAACAGTCTGAAATATTAATGTAATATTAAATGTTATTTACTTTAATCTAATAATAAAGATAATCCCCAAAGGGCTTTCTGAAATATGCATATTCATTATGATATTTAAATATTAATGTGAATGTTGACAGGCCTCATTTAAATGCAAGTGGCATTTGAGTAAACGAGACTAGTGCTTGTTTATGCCCAAAAGTGAACTTTGAAATCCTGAGAGCTGAGCAATGAGTAGCGATGTAGTATTTTATGCTCTTAAGACCTGGTGCTTAAAATGTGATAAAAAGTGATGCAAAAGTATTTTTACATAATTTTGGGGGTAGTTTCCAAAGATAATTATAGAGAATAGGCGGTTATTACCATATACTCGCTCATTTCAAGTGGAAAGTGCTCAGTTTGAGCAACAAGTTGAAAAGGATGAAAGAAAATAATCCGGCAGAAATTGTAACCGTCTCATTGTAACCTAGACATGAAGGGGAACCTGATCAAAAGGCATTTCTTGAAATCCCCAAATACGAATTTCATTACTGATGATTTGTGCAGCCATTTGTTAATGCTCAGGAATAAACAAATTTCCACCCAGCTAGAATACATTACCTTGAGAAGCTTTTTAGATTCCGACCCATTATTCTCGCTCCGATACATTGTGTGGGTGTTCTTATTTTTTATTTTTTTTCTTGAACAACCCAAAAATGAAAACTGGCTCATTTCTAGAAACCACTGCCTAAAGTCACTAAGCAAATAATAAAGACAAACACTCTGATATCCATGCTCCATGCTTGGATTGTTGAAAAATGAGAGGAGGAGAGGAGGTGCTGACTTTCTAATTGAGTTTGAAAAATGAGGTTTTCTTGGATATTTCCTTTGAAATACCTTACTTTGCATTTTCAAAACAGAATAGGAAATTAAATCTTTCCAAGGGGGAATTAGGTGATGGGGTGAGATTTAGCCTGATTGCCTCAGTGGTCCAGTGAACGTCTTGTGAAGTTCTATTACCCTCCTGCTTCTTTATTGCCTATGGGCAATGAGGAGATTACATTTTATCCTGTCAGGCAACAAATGAATTTCATCAAGTAATAATGTCCTTATGTGCAGTAGACAGAGTGCTCATTTGAGACTTTAACTCCCCTGCAGATAGACAAAGAGTAAAAGTGTCTTTTTTAGCAATGTGCATTTCCAGCTAAAGACAACATCTGTTCATTTTACCATTGTGTTTAAAAAAAATTCATTATGCTGCATAAAACATTTGATATGCAATAAATTGTTTATGCTCTTCATAAAGTGGCTTGCAAACCCATCATCTGTGTTTTTTTTTGTCCTCTGTGCATGTCAGATCTCACTTTTCACTCATTTGTCACTCATTTCTCGCAATTTAAAATCTTTCTAGGTGTCTAATAGTGCAGAACAGCCAAGGAAGCAGCAGCGGTCTGATCTCAATGGACCACTGGAGAACAACAATGTCCCTGAGGTGAGCCTGTAATCATACAACACATTAACCAATCAATATCTGACAGTATGCACCCCACATAATCACTGCACATTTCCATCAGAGCTATTCTAGTCAGTGTCAGCCTGTCGTCTTATTTATGCCACATTTCTCTGGCTTTCTCAGACAGTTTCTCTTTTTTGCTGGCATATCTAAGCTGTTGTACTAGTTTGCCACCATCCACCCCCATGTGTTGGTATAGTAAAATAATTGGCTTTGACCTTTCCTGCCCTGGCTCTACTTTATTTACATAGAAAGAGGGGAGTTCAGCCTTGAGCTGTCTGTTCTACGGCTTCTATGCACATTCTTTATGCATGGCTGTAACCTCCATAAGAGCTTCGCACACTGAATGTAAGAGCCATAAAATATGAGGCATCATCTGGGCAGTTTCTGAGAATTGCCAAATAGGTGTTCAAAACATGTTTTATAGCGCTACTAAGCATTTTGCCAAGGTCATTTTTAGATCATTCTCAAAACAAGCTTTTAAATGTTTTTTTTTTTATGTTTTACATGTGAATGTAGGAGGTAGCGAGACATGAGAATTTGTGAATTAGGGTCGTGAGTATCAAGAATATTTATTCTTAAACCTTCTTAACGTCGTAATTATTAAAAAAGCCATTTCAAGTTTTTTCTTTATTTTCTAATGAATATTCTCTTAAGTACTCACCCAAAAGAATTCTGTTTGTACACATCCCTTGCTTTATAGTCTGTCCTTATGTCATGTGAAACACTATTCCGTCTTGCCTTACTTCCTCTGAACACATTTAATTACTTTGGCTGAGGGAGCTTTTGACTCCTTAGATTGCATTTAATGAAGGCCTCTCGAAAGCATAACCTCCATTTGGATGGCTCTGTTGTAAATTTATGTCTATTACTCCGTCTGACGGTGTGTCTGTGTTCTACAGCTCTCACCTCAATCCTGCAGAGAGCCACTTCAAAATGACTGACAGGATTTTGTGTTGTGATACAATGAGCCACATCCAGAGTCATCTGGATGGTTTCCATTTGAGTGTTTGTTTCATTTTTATTTTTAAAAAAGAAAAACACAGGTTCTTTTACAATTGCATTTCCAATGCTCATTTCCTATTCTCTGTCTGTTTGGAAATATTTTTGTGATAACATTACAATATTAAAGTTATGATTTTATAATTAGAGTGCCCCTATTATGGATTATGAAAGGTTCATATTTTGGTTTTGGGAGTCCCTAGCAACAGGTTAACATGTATGCATTTTTTTATAATATGCATTTATTTTAACTTTTTTTGCTCAACTACTCCCAAATGATTCACTCAACGAATCATTTGTCCAAACACCTTTGCGTGACACTAATCTACGGTGATTGGTCCGATGACCCAGTCTGTTGTGATGCAGAGCATTTCCGAAACAGAACGCCCATCAGCATTACTCTAGCCCACAGCTCGGTGGTAAACACATTTAAACAGTCATGATATATGCGTTAACCCAACACAAAAATTTATTGATAAAGCACTGCAGTTTGTACACCAACGTATTGCTCTATTCTTTATCAGAACTCCAAGTATGAAAAATGACAAACACCCACTATTCATCAACACTTTACTAGACAATTGCAAGCGAACAGATATTGCTGTTAGCTGGTTAGCCAGAGATCTACAAGCTGCACAGAGTGAACACAACACACACAACTAAATACATATTTTGCATGCTACAGAGTACGAGAGCAACATTTTTTTAACGATTGCTCCACTTTCATAATAAAAATTTCCTGATAATTTACTCACCCCCATGTCGTCCAAGATATTTATGTCTCTCGTTCTTCAATCGCAAAGAATTTAAGGTTTTTGAGGAAAACATTTCAGGATTTTTCCCCATATATTGGACTTCAGTGCTGCTTAATGGATTGAAGGTTAAAGATGCAGTTTGAACCCAGCTTCAAAGGGCTCTAAATGATCCCAGCCAAGGGATAAGGGTCTTATCTAGCGAAACGAAAGTCAGTTCAGGTTTTCCCAGGTCTGTGCACACAAGTGGGCGGGCAATATGCTAATTGACGTCAACTTAAAACAGCTTAAGATTTGTTTTAAAAACGACTGGTTTTCATGATTTGGAATCGACTCTTTCTTTTGAAAGACAATAACTTTATACATGGAGCACTCAGATTTAAAACTTTGTTTTCATTCACTTAGAGATGTGTTACACACTGCATGAAAGGTAATTTTTAAAAATCCATAATAGGGGCACTTTAAGCAATATCACATGAACATGCTCTAAATACATCCAGGTGCTGCACAGGCCTACTTAAATTCAGACTAAAAGCATGATAAAAGATAAACAAGTTAATATTTAGCATACATATTACACAAAATATTACTTTGTCTGTTTTGGCACAGCCAACTAAAATAAGGGGAAACAAAGCCATGTGCATAATTATTCTCGAATACTGTTGTCACCTTTTTGAACGAATCGTTTGAGGGAATGATTCAATGACTCACTTGTAAACACAGCTGATGAATTTGGAGTAGCATAATACTACTCCGATTTCAACCGCTTATTTGAATAAATCAGTGTTTTTGAACAAATTGTTTGAGGGAATGATTCAGTGTCTTATAAGGAAATAAAACTGTTTTATAATTTTGTATCCACCTTATTCTTCAGTGTGGAAGTAAGCCTATGTGGGAGTTTTCTGGTTCATTAGCCGCTACAAGGAAATAATGAGAAGAATAACAACGTGCAGTAAACTGTAAAACTGTTTGCACTACAAACTGGTGTTCATAATTAAGACAATACATTAAAATAACGTGGTTGTCACGTTGTGTGTAGACGGAGACATAGGGAGACGAAATATAACAAAAGGGCTTTAATAAAAACCAAAAAGGGTACAGCCAGACAGAAACAGCAGAGAAAGACACGCCAACATAACTTTAAGATCAGACAGCAACCACAGAACTGAATACAACTTATAAAGGGGTGCTAACGATACAAAGACAGGTGTGGGTGATTAACCAATACAGACTTAACGAGGAACGGAACAGGAAAGACCATATAAGGGCACAGAAGGGAGACACCAACAAAACAGTTCACAGGGGTGTGACAGTGGTAAAGCACAAATTTGCAATATCAAGCAGCAAAACAAGCTGTTTTGTACAGCCAAAAATAGTGGATGAAACTGGATGCTAGACCCATAAAATTTACAAATGTCCGAGTCCGCTCTTACAGGAAAAAATAAGGTGGATATAATAAATGTGTAGTTGTATGTTTTTATTATATTTTGTATTCTATTACGTTTTTATAAAATATATGCTTTTCAGTAAGTTTACCTAGAGTTTTTATTTTATTCCTAAAAGGTAAATACTATTTTATAAAGTATGTTGCATTTTGTGAGCATCACTCATTCCCTTTCATACATCAAACACTGTTTCTCTCTTTCTTAGCCAACAAAGAAGACGGCCTCATTTCCCAGCTTTGTGGATGGTAAGCGAGCATCTTTTATTTTTTTTTCTGCATTTGATAATCTGCCCCCAAAAGTTTTATTCTATCCAAATTAAATCAAGTCAAAAACAAATCAAATTCACCAAACCAACTCAGAGCGAGGAGATTAGAGAGCCGCGCACAAGAAAGCTTTATGTCTCAGTGGATTTACATGCTGAAATGCAGGCAGAATTTGTAAGCTGTTTTAATGGGTTGCAGTGGTGAGACAGTAATTAGAGAAGTTATGTTTGCTAATACAAGGGCACATTAGTAGATGCTCAGCTAGAGAAATACTCACAAACTATAGCAGGAAACAAAGGAGAGAGCTCTGGAAAAGCAGGACAATCGATTGACCACAAGCTTATTTTTGGTTTACGGCAGGCTGAGAATGTATTGCTGCTGTCTTGCCTTGCTTTTGGGAACAAATTCTTTCTATTAAAAGGATAGAGTTCTGTCACATTTAAACCTTGTGCCTGAGTGATGGCAGCATAATGTGTCCCTTGATGGGTGTCATGACGTCCACATTTCCATATCACACAAGCAGAATACTCCCAATACACCCTGCTTTTCCTCATGTGGCCACCTTCGTTCCCGCTTTTCAGCGTCTGTGGTTTTATCAGCCCTCGCAGTAGGATGGAATTGAGAACACTCACATATTCGCACACTTTTATACACATGACATCTGCATGCAACTTTTCTGCCTGATAAGCTCAAACTCATATACCTTATCAGTCACTGTGAGGTGGTCTACAGAGGAGGTGGCAACACAACAAATAGCTTTAATAATGAATTCTCAACGCTTCCCCTCTAACAGTGCCGGGTCCCTGTGAGCCTGAGGACCTCATTGATGGGATTATCTTCGCCGCCAACTACCTCGGCTCCACTCAGCTCCTGTCGGAGAGAAATCCATCCAAAAACATCAGGATGATGCAAGCCCAGGAGGCAGTGAGCCGGGTCAAGGTACAGAACCCTAGAACCTCTGTATTTCCGTGTTATTTTGGTGTGGCTCTCAAGCGATATGTTTCGACGAAGCGGATGCAGAGTTCTCTGTGGAAAATGAGATGAGATGAGATTTGTTTGTTTACACCCCAGGACTTGTTGACTAATCAGTAGTTATGGGATTATTTTCCGTGGTGTAGAAGTGTAATCCCTCTTCCTCCCAACTGGTTAATGTAGAAAGCCCTCCTGTTGCCATGTTACATGGAAAATTCAAGTGAATTTATTGCGTTTCAAGACAACATATGGTGCAATCAAGCTGACATTTTTTCCCAAAGCACTTCAAATACTGACCTTCTCCAATTTAGGGGTCAGAAAAAAATCTCTTTTTTTGCATTAGCAGTAAGGGTGTCAAGTTGACATTATCGAGTATGTCATCATTCACTTTTAAAAAACCAAACAAAAACAAGTCTTGAGAGAGTCCACTTACTTTGTGATTAGAATGCCAGAGAAAATAGTTCCAAACCAACTCAGACAGAACTAGCAACACAGTGGTGTTTCATTATTGAATTAATTTGTTTTTAAAGGTTAGTTTACCCAAAAATGAAAATTAGCCCGTTATTTATTCACCCTCAAGGCATCAGACGAATGCAATTGGAGTTAAATTAAAAATTGTTCTGGCTTCTTCAAGCTTTATAATACAGTGAGTGGGTGTTTCTCTTTATCAGTCCAATAAATCACATCCATTCATAATAAAAAGTAAATAAAGGCCTCCTGTGGCGAATTGATGCATTTTTGTAAGAAAAATATCCATATTTAAAAAGTAATAATCATTTTAATCTTGCTTGCACTAACAGTTGTACATGGAAGCAGCACCAGGTGGATGATGTATGACGTCATTGCGCATTCGACTGTGAGTCTCATAAAAACCAGCGTTTGTTTACAGGAGCAAAAGAAACAAATTTTCCTGACTTTAGCAAAAGAAAACCAGCCTTCTCTTGGTTTATATCGAAATCCTCCGACATTTTTCTTTACAAACCCTTGTTTTGTACTTGACCATTGTTTTGTTTTGATCTCTCCACTGCGCGTCCGTGTTCATCACTCTGAGCAGCACATGAGCAATGCCAACATCATACGTCATTCGCCCGGAGCTGCTTCCGTGTACAGCGGTTAGCGCAAGCTAGATTACAGTGATCATTACATATGTTTTAAATATGTATACGTGTGAGGCACTTTTTATAATGGATGGATGCACTTTATTGGACTTGTTTTGGACTGATGAAGAGAAACACCCGCCTATTGCATTATACAGCTTGAAGAAGCCAGTACAATTTTTAATATAACTCAGATTGCATTTGTGAGTGAATGATTCAATAGCCCATTCATAAACACAAGTCACTTGCTTTGTTTCTAAATTAATCATCTGTTTTGAATGAATCATTTAAATGAATGGTTCAGTGACTCAGGACTTGCTGCTACTTAATGGCGGTTTTTGAATCATTTCATATTGTAGTATTCAAAACTTGTATGTTTACAAAACTTACAAAACAAATTCTTGAATCTGTAGCCACAACAGATGCAAGTTCTTTGGCCTTTTTTTTTAAACTGAATGATATTTTCTTCTTATTCAATGAATCAAAAAAGTAAGAATTTGACATGAAAGATGACATACATTTTATAAGTTTTGAAAAAAAAACAGATCTTGTGAAAGTAAATATTCCCCTGTAAACCAATTTAGGTTGCCAATATCTGCCAGTTTTGTGAACTAACCACAAATACCAGCCAAGGTAAAAGCACAAAACACAGTCAGCATATATATTGTCATATAAATTATCACAAAAAGAAAAAAAAAGTATAGTTTTAGTACAGTTTTTGGTCAAAATTGCACACCCTATTTTATTTGGGGGTGCCTTTGAAGACACACAAGGACACCTTGCAAATAATCAAATACATAAACAATAAATGACAGAAAAGAATGCACAAAAAACCTTATCGATGTAAATAAGCTAATCTAAAAAAATACGTTTTAAGACGCAATTTAAAAATTGAAAGGCTAGAACTTTTATGTATATCAAGAGGTAAAGTTTTCCAAAGACTCTCTACATCCCATGGTAGTCAAACGTACAGATGGTACAACTAAATCACAGAAGAAGAAGATCTGAGAGATCGGGTAGGTGAATACACATGAAGAAGTTCACACAAATATGATGGTGCCAGATTATGAAGAGCCTTATACGTGAGAAGTAAAATCTTAAACTGAATCCGATATTTAACTGGAGGTCAAGTTATATAGCAGAAGTGGATTCATATTGCCAGGATGAATCTATAGTTTATGTACATCTATTCTTTTTTACTGTCAGTTATTGGCCATAGTTGGCACTCCATTAGAGCAAGAGTTAATGAATGAGTTGTCAGACCTGTATTAGATGTTTTATGCTTTTCAGCACTCAGCAATGGGAATCCACACAAGCCATTAAAAAAGCTGTTGTCCTTCCTTAAATATGCTGTGCACGATGTATCTCAATCAGTTTCAGACTGCCTGGCTCCACTCATGCTTGATATACTTCAATTTAGCTTTTTCAGGACAGAAGCAGTTCCAGAGTAGTGCATCTGAATATAAGAAATGGAAACATGCTGTAGAGCCGTAATCAGGAATATGCAACTTTTGGCTACGTAAGATTGTTTACTCTTGACAGGAGCGTCTGTGAAGTTTTAAAATTACTGCTGTCTGGTCCTTTAATGGTATCAGACGGTGAATGATTATAATATTCGTGTGCCATGGTACAAAAAATACAGTTGTTTTACTATGCAAATGTCCATTTTTAGGGTGGTGAGGCATTAAATTAAAAAAAAAAAGATAGAAATATCTTTTAAATGCTTTGGAATGAGGTATTGCATTCTTTATCCTTACAAAGCCGAAGTCTTTTATCCTTAGTCTACGTTGTCCCTCTTGTATTGCATGTTATTTTAAGAAAAGACAGTTGTTTTAACTGCAGTGATGCTTCATTGCAGTCGTCCTGGTCAACAGCTGGCAGTTAATTTTACATGAGATGCTCCTCAGTGGCCCACTAAGCTGCTCCACATTTAGAAACACATACCTGTGGCAAGGACAAGCACACACACCTACAGACACACATGCACACAGTGTGTCAGCTGGGTACACATAGACCCATGGTGGGCGTAAAGGATTGAGAATATGCCAGGATCACTCACTTGTATTAGTCTAATACAGAGGTACTGTAAATGCAAGCCTCTCTGTCAGTCACCTTTACACAGGTACATTTTCTACACCTGTCTGGTCAGTGTCTGTCTGAGATTACAGAAGGAAATTTCTCAGGGTGTGTTTTGGTTAGACAGTAAAGTCATGTAGAGTGGACTTTACTAGGTATTAGGCGAACTCAAGTAAGATTTCATTTCAAATCATATGGCATGTGTATAATCAGCATACAATGATATTTCACTGGATACTGTGGAGAAGGAAATGTATCCGGCACCCATTGTGTTTCAGTACTTTACAAAGGCTAAAATAAATGTAGTGCAAAAGAGTTGAGACATTTTTATGCAGCTTGTTTCTTTGAGCATTATGTACATGGGCTCAAAGCACTTTTTTCAGCTATATAGAGGCCTAGAGATCTTCGAAACACAAATTAAGATATTTTTGATGAAATCTGAGAGCTTTTGGTAGCATACTACCTTATTTAAGGCCCAGAAAGGTAGTAAGGACTTCATTAAAATAGTCCATGTGAGTAGTCCATTCTGAAGATGAATGAAGGTCTTACTGGTTTGTAATGACATGAGGGTGAGTAATTAAAGGAGAAGTCCACTTCCAGAACAACAATTTACAGATAAGGTACTCACCCCCCTTGTCATCCAAGATGTTCATGTCTTTCTTTCTTCAGTCGTAAAGAAATTGTGTTTTTTGAGGAAAACATTTCTGCATTTTTCTCCATATAATGGACTTCAATGGTGTCCCAAGTTTGAACTTCCAAAATGCAGTTTAAATGCAGCTTCAAACGATCCCAAATGCGTCCTGAAGAAGGGTCTTATCTAGCGAAATGATCGGTTATTTTCATTTTAAAAAATACAATTTAAATACTTTTTTATGTCAAACGTCTTGTTTTCGAGACAGGGTATGTCGAAAAACTCCAATCGTATTTTCTCCCTCAACTTCAAAAATCATTTCAGAATCATCTTACATCGCTGCAGAAGTACCGACCCAGTCTTTGCAAAGTGAACATGCAAAGAAGATCAAACACAAAAACAGGATCAAATGGAGAAAAATCCTGAAATGTTTTCCTCAAAAAACATAATTTCTTTACAACTGAAGAAAGAAAGACATGAACATCTTGGATGACAAGGGGCTGAGTACATTTTTGGGTGAATTATCCCTTTAAATGACTTTGAATGTGGCATGGTTGTTGGTGCCAGACGGGCTGGTCTGAGAATTTCAGAAACTGCTGATCTACCGGGATTTTTTAGACAGTCATCTCTAGGGTTTATAGAGAATGGTCAGAAAAGGAGAAAATATCCAGTGAGTGGCAGTTCTGTGGGTGAAAATGCCTTGTTGATGCCAGAGGTCAGAGGAGAATGAAGAGAATTGTTCAAGCTAATAGAAAGGTGGTAGTGTAATAGTGTGGTAGATATTGTCTTGGCTCACTTTGAGTACCAGTTGAGCATTGCTTAAAAGCCACATAATACACTCAAAAAAAGGTTTTTAATGCTTGTTCAAATTACTTGGATAAAATGAGCAGAAACAACTAGATTCTTGACATTTTCTTGACCTAACTTTTTCCATTATGTTCAGTCCACTTAAATTTGTAAAAATTAATTGAGCTTATTCATTTTGTGTTGGGACTACATTAATCATTTTTGTTGACACAGCTAACTGAAAAGTGGATGTGTATTTCCCAGCGTGCTTTGTATGGGGTCACATTGAGAGGGAAATATGTTGACAAAAATGGTCATTTTAAAGGGGTCATCAGATGCAAAGTTCACTTTTAAATGTTGTTTGACCATAAATGTGTGTTGGCAGTGTGTGTACACAACCACCCTATAAGGATAAAAATCCGCCCAGTGGTTTTTATTTAATCTGTAAAAATAATTTCTCCTTTTTCAAATCAAGCCATTCTCAGCATCTTGTCTGTGTGACGACACACCGACAATGGTGGGCTGCTCCCACCATAGTTGATTGACGTGGCTGTCTTACCTTAGAATGAGCAGTAACAGTCCGATCACCATTGTTTTGATGCCGGAACAGGGACGTAGACAAGAATGGCTCCTAAGTGATTGAGGTGTTCTGTTGTTGGATGTAATAATGAACATAGTGATCGTCATTTACTGCCGACATCTGAGCCACTGAAGATGCAGTGGATCACGTTTGTTTGTGAAGGGAATGCGCTTCCCGATCTAAACAAATGCGTCTATGTTTGCGCAAATCATTTGTGATCCAGCTTCACTTACAGCAGAAGTGAGTATAAGGGTTTTTTTTATGAATCTTTGCCATTGCCTTACCTAATAACGTGCTAATTAGTAAGTTTCACGGCTAAAGTAAACAGGCTCGTCACTCCACAGAGAGAAGAGAGGGGTGGGGCGACCAGAGCTCATTAACATTTAAAGCAACCTTGACCAGAACAGGATGATTTTTGCAGAGCTGATTTTGGCAAGGTAAAAAAGGTGATTTTTACACTACCTTTGATCATAGACTTTTCATTAAGACCCTAAATAATCATATCAACTTGGAAAATGGGCATCCAATGACCCCTTTAAGTGCTTTCAATTAAAGAAAATTACATGTTAGAGTTCTTATACATATAATAATGAGTTTTTTTTGAGATTTTGAAGAGGTGCTAATGCCAGTTCTGAGATCAGTCTTCTTTGCTCAACTCTTGACTATGAATGAAATTCTTGTTAACATGCCAACATGTGATTTTGCTATTTATTTAAAAAATAGCTTGTCCAGTTCAGATGCATACAGCAAGACTAAATAAAGGTCAATTAAACAAATATATTTTTGTTGAGCCAACTAAACATTATTTGTTTAACTGAACTTGTTTTAGTCTTGTTGTACGAACCTGAACTAATTGCGTGGAAAGGTTTACTTTAATTTTATTAAGTTCACTAAACAAGTAATTTTTTGAGTGTAAAAGCAATTTAATATATGTGACCCTGGACCACAAAACCAGTCAAAAGGGTAAATTTATTGAAAGTTATACACCATCTGAAATAAATAAGCTTTCCATTGATGTATGGTTCGTTAGCATATGACAATTTTCGGTCGAGATACAACTATTTGAAAATCTGGAATCTGGCGTAAAAAAAAAAAAATCAAAATATTGAGAAAATCACCCTTAAAGTTGTCCAAATGAAGTTCTTAGCAATGCATTTAATTAAAAATTAAATTTTGATATATTTACGGTAAGAAATTTACAAAATATCTACATGGAACATGATCTTTAATTAATATTCTAATGAATTTTGGAATAAAAGTATGGAATAAAAAATAAAAGTATGGAATAAAAGTATTGGAATGAAAGTATGAAATAAAAATCAATCATTTTGACTCATACAGTGTATTTTTGGCTATTGCTACAAAAATACCTGTGCTACTTAAGACTGGTTTTGTGGTCCAGGGTCACATATAGTCATTAATGTAATAATTTGCACGTTACAGCTGCTGTCTGTGTTCCCTACAGAGAACATGAGCAAATTTTGATTAGTGAACTGAACTTCTACAGATATTCCCTGCTGAGTGAACACTCTGTAGGGACCTTCTGAATCAGAGCGTGGCTTCAGCTTCAACCCCGGCTTCTAGTGTTCTCAGACCACCTTCTGTTCCCTCTGCCGAGGGCCAATCCGGTCATTTCTCTCGCCTGCCACCTTTAAAAGCCATTCAAAATGAAACCATGGCAACGCGCTCTCTCCTTCTCCTCTCTATCCCTGCTATTATTATGTGTCTAGATTTTTAAAAGTTGAGATGAGTTGCACAATCCTCCCTCCTTTCACTCTTTTCCTCTCTTTTTCCTTCTTCCTTTCCGTATCTCACTCACACACACACAACTCTGACATTCATGCACTCACACATCTGCTCTTCCACTCTGCAGATGATAATGTGTCTGTCCACAGCTGAGTGAGCAGTATGTCAGTGCAGAGCCCGAGGACAGTGTTTTTCTCTCCGCACTTCTAAAGCAGTGATTTCCAACCAGGTGTACACATACCCAGAGGGGAGGAGACGCTTCACTCGTATAAAATTGAATAGGAAAACTTGTGGCGCTCAGTATGGTAGTTTTATGTTTAGGTTTAGTATTTTTTTTTTCTGTTTGTTTACTCTTGATTGTGCACCCAGTATAGGAATAGTTTACCCAAAATGCCTTTGAAGATGTAAATTAATTTGTTTATTCATCAGAACTAGGGCTGTCACGATTCGTCGATCGATTCTAGTCGTCTATTCGATTTTTAAAAATCCTCGATTTAATTTTGCCTTCATTGATTAACCTGCAAAATACCGGAAGTGGCGCATTTCACGGACTAGAATCAATGAAGCGCATTATTAGACTATTTTTCAAGCTGCATGATATATTAAACCCATTTAAAAATCATAATTAAGCATAATTGTGAATTGACAAATGCTATTCAGTTAAATAATATGCGATGCAGGTTTAATTGTGTGCTTTATTTACATGTGTGTAGGTTACGTATGTGCCTGTCCGAGCGGCTCGGTTCACAGCAAATGCTGCTATACAAACTGTTACCATTTACATGTGTGGAGCATCTCAAACTCCATCTCTGCATGTTGCTGTGAGTTTGGGTTTATTATTATGTTCATCTGGAAACGCAACGTGTGCCATTTCATCAGATTTGTAAGGTAAATTATTCATTAACCTACGCAAATTCTTTCTTTTTATTTCTTTTTTTCCCAGAAATACTGTGTATTTACATTTTTCTCATAAATAACTTTTTTTTTTTTTGTCGATTATCAATAAATTATAGTCGATAGATTAATCGATATAAAATAGTCGTTAGTGGCAGCCCTAATCAGAACAGATTTAGCATTTACATTTAGCATTACATCACTTACTCTCCATTGGATCATCTGCAGTAAATGGGTGCCGTCAGTCCAAACAGCTGATAAAAACATCACAATAATCCACAAGTAATCTATACAACTACAGTTTATCAATTCATGTCTTGTAAAGTGTATAGCCTTGTGTTTGCGAAAAACAAGTTCATTATTAAGCCATTTTACCGTTATACTGCCATTTCTGGCCAAAATACGAGTCCACTGACATATTAGTTTGGAACTGTTTTAGCTTGTGAATGGTGCTTCATCTGTGCATATGATTTAGATGAGATGACTTTTTCACTGGAGAAAGTGATATAATGATAGGGGACTCATATTTTGGCCAGAAGTAATAGTTTGAAGTTTAACATGTTTTAGAGATTGATTTGTTTATTACAAAGAGCCTTTCACTTCACAAGATATTAGATGAAGGACTGCAGTCATATAGATTAAATGTTGATTGTTGTAATGTTTTTATCAGTTGTTCTGACAGCACCCATTCACTGCAGAGGATCCATCAATCATGTGATATTTCACACTTGTTTGTATGAGTTAAAAAAAAACACATTTCTGATTTATGCGCCAATGAAGGGGTACTTGAGCCGCACTGATGGACCAGTGGTGTGCGGTGGTGTTCTGAAATGAGGAGGCAAAGTCCTCAAAGTTTTTCCATTATAAATTCAAGTCTTAGACACATTTCCTTGGTTAAATAAACATCACTTGCAATGTAATTAATATTCTCTTTATTAAAGCCATTTTTAAGCATTTTATATTTATTAAAATAATAACTCAAGGGAGTAAAATTTAAATAATATATTTTATTTGTGAACTTATGTTCAGCTGTTTTTGTAATAGTTAACTTTTAACTATTTTTTCAGTCATCAAAGCTCAGTAAATATTGGTCACAGACACAGAGGTTTACTTTAAATTTCACCAAGCTGATTACTCACTTAAAAACTCCCACAGATCATGTTTTCATGCCATTTTAAGTCATATTTTGACATAAAGTGGTTATATCTGTCACAAACACACACACACTGAGATGGAGGAGACGAGAAGTGAGTAGCAATCCAATCCAATGTTTTATTGACAAGCTTGTTCACAGAGTCCAGGTATTGAGCCACGCCAAACGCCCGAGCACAATGTAGGAATCCACATGGAAACAGCATAGAGTCCAAGGAAGCAAGCATGTGAACGGTAGACCAGACAATGAGAGTGTGTGCGAGTGTCTTTTATATAGGGCGTGGCTCAATGAGGATCAGGTGCAACAGATTAGAATTTGGGTGATGATGAACGAGTGGGCGGTGCTACCGGAGGTGTGGCAGATAGAGGTGGCTGTGGTGAATGCCTGACAATATCTAAGTGTGTGAGTTGTTTACCTACTTTTTTAAATTAGTCTTCCCATTAACGCCATTATATTTTGTTTATTCAGACTGATTCGCGAATGCGGAACGTGCAAAACACAAGAGGCGGGATTTATTGCATGAGCCAATCACAGCCGAACATAATCAGTCATATCCAATCATATCGCAATGGAGGCATTGCCACATCTCACATGACTTTCCCCCATTCATTCTCAGTTACCCCCCACCAAACCCACAGCACCCTTAGGGGTTTTGTTAAAACTCAGTGGGCTCAGGGGAGGTGAGAGACGTGGACTCCCACTGTAACTTTTCCTTGCTGATGTCCTTGTTGGTGAAATGTTTCTTAAGAAAAACAAGTGATTTATACACTTTTTAATGTTATATTTTGTAATATTGCCATTGTTTTATTTTTGTACTACAAATTTTTTTTCTCATCCAATATTTTGAGGAAACACTGCCTTCCATGCCTCCTCAGAGGAAACGCCCCTGTGATGGATGTACATTAAACAAAAAGGTTGAGAAACATTCAATATCTCACACCTCTGAATAATAAGAGCAGAAGCTAAGCCAACATAATAGCGGCACATTCTTTTGCATGCTTGCCAGGAAAGCAAGATGTAGCCATTTCTTTTGTTTTAGACAAGAAACATAGGAAAAAAAGCCTAATGTTTTATTGAAGTGTATCCCTGTAGCCTCCAGATTGATGCAGTATTTATGCAACATTCATCGCCCACACGTTCACTGTCTCATTTCCCCTTGACTTTCAAGCTCTTTCTCTTTCGTGCTGCTGATTTATCTCCTCTTTTCTCTTTCTCTTCTGCCAATGGAGGATGAGGCATGTTGGCAGCAGAAATGACAGTAAAGGAGTAGTCGTGCTCATGATGCTCAGCCAGAAAAGAGATGAGAGCAGTTCAAAGGATCATGCCCCAGTCAGGTTGAAGAAGGTAGAGATAGAGACAGAGAGAGCTGAGTGAGATCAGAATGCAGAATGCTTGTACTTATATGTGCATTCAGGCTGCTCACACACTATCAGACTAATAATGACTGGGCTCTTATGAGTGTCTGTAGATCACAGAGGTATTGCAGACCAATTTTGACCTCTTTCTAACATTCTCTTTTTTCTTTATGCCTATTTATATTGTATGCAGTTTATACAGTCTCTTATAAATCAAGTAGGCTATAAATAATTAGGAATTGGAGGTTGTTTTACAATGTTCATTTTAAATTCACTATTTTAAAGATATAAAGTTTAAGTAAAAAAGTTTACATACACCTTGCAAAATCTTCAAATTGTTAATTATTTACCAAAATAAGAGGGGTTATACAAAATGCATGTTATTTTTTTTATGTAGTACCGACCTGAATAAGATATTCCACATAAAAGACATTTACATATAGTCCACAAGAGAAAATTGATAAAAATGACCCTGTTCAAAAGTTTACATACACTTGATTCTTAATACTGTGTTGTTACCTGAATGATTCACAGCTGGGGTTTTTTTTTTTTTTTTTTTTAAGTGTTTCTTTGTTTGTCCTTAAACTGCCTACTGTTCTTCAGAAAAATCCTTCAGGTCCCAAAAATTCTTTGGTTTTTCAGCATTTTTGTGTATTTGAACCCTTTTCAACAATAACTGTTCCCAGAAGATAAAATAACTCAAATTTACCCTGATCTTCAAATTAAACAAAAAAAATTCAGTCATCAGTGAGGGTTTGAACCTTCTGTAATAGTTGCATATGAGTCCCTCAGTTGTCCTCAGTGTGAAAAGATGGATCTCAAAATAATACAGTCATTGTTGGAAAGGGTTCAAATGCACAAAAATACTAAAAAAACAAAAAATGTGGGACCTGAAAGATTTTTCTGAAGAACAGCGGGCAGTTTAACTGTTCAGGACAAACAAGGGACTCATGAACAACTATCACTAAACAAAAAAACAAAAAAAACAAAAAAAAAACAGTTGTGTATCATTCAGGTAACAACACAGTATTAAGAATCAAGCGTACGTAAACTTTTGAACAGGGTCATTTTTATAAATTCAAATATTATTTTCTCTCGTGGACTATATGTCTTTTATGTGAAATATCTTATTCAGGTCAGCACTAAATAAAAAATAACATGCATTTTGTATGAGCCCTCTTATTTTGGTAAAATAATTAGCATTTTCCAGATTCTGCAAGGTGTATGTAAAGTTTTGACTTGTATCTGTATTCATAGTCTTTTAATAAAAAATGTCAATATTTATTTAGTTTTTAATATTCATTAATATTTCGTCCATTTTATTCTGGCATCATCAGTGTTGTTATTGTTAACTAAAACTAAAATGATTAAAAAAAAAACAATTTTAGTGCATTAAGTTTTTTTTTTCTTGTAATTTTTGTTAAAAATGTTGTTATTAAAGTTGTTTAGATGCGATGTTGTTACATTTTATTACTAACATTTTCCTGTATGATTCGGTTGATGAGATTTACAATGTTGTTCAGCAGAAAACATTGTACAGTATCCAGTCAGTCCACTATGACAGCTGTTGTTCTCCCTAAAGTCATAATATGGCAGTTTGATAAACTGAGGTGTTAGGCTGCATTTGTTGTGAGGTTCTGACAATGAATCTCGTGTCAGTGATGAATCACACGACCATAACAATCTGACATTTATTGAAAGTAATGACTGCTTATGTTCTAAAAGGACTAACATATCTGTTTGGGTACAAATAGACATTTTTCTTATTATTTTGAGAAATGTCAATGCATAAAATAAGTTAAACTTTTATTTTTTTTGCTTTCAATGTACAGTAACAGTTATCTGCATGTCCTTTGATTTGCTATCTGTATGTATGTGTGCGCAGAGGGAACTGTTGCTGCATTCTGGGTTTGTTTGTGTTTGTGTACAAAGAACACACATGCCATACATGGCATGCAGACTTTGTGTTTGGTTGTTTATATGTTTTGCCTGTTTTTAATGTATTTTTTTTACCTTCATGCCTTTTTGCTGCTCCCGTGTGTGACGACCCCTGTACTGTCCTGAACGTCTCCCAGAGGGTACAGAAGGCAGCCAAAATCAAGAAAAAGGCGGTGTGTAAAAAAAAAAAAAGAGAGACAGAAAAAGAACATGCCTTTTTTTTACCATCTACTCCATGTCTGTGTTCCTCATCTGTGTAACTTTCATAAGTTCTAGTTCATACCATGTGAAGTGAAGCTTTAGATCTGGCTGTCTGGGATCTGTGAGGGCCTCTTAAAGTCTGACTAACTATTGGCAAACCAGCCACTTCTGGTCTGCAAGTGACGCATACAAACCTTTGAAGATACGGAGTCAAAATTTCAAAGCTGTTTTGCACTTTTAACCCTGTATAAAATGTAGCTATAGTCATCCCTGTGTACTGTTATTTCATATTGCAGTAACACAAAACAAAAGCAAGCAATGCAGTGACAGGTAAATAATTGGCATTCTGAGACAGCCTGACAGCTGGTTAAGCGTTGCCATTGTGTCATTTTACTTACCCGTCTGTCATTGCATCACCCTGCGCTCCACCTCACTGCACCGAATGGGTCCCGCTCTTTTTTTTCTTCTTCACTCGCTCTCTAGTGTCAATCATCTCATTACTTCAAACCTCTGCATGGCTTCTACTTATCACAGGGGGCTGTAAACCCAGTGATTATTTGTCTCTTGGCCTGATTACCTCACTGTGTTTCTCAGTTATGGGCTTTCAGACGTTTTTAAAACCTGTTTTGAACCGTTTTGATTGTGAGACGCACTTAGTCACCATTGCCCAGCTGTAAGTAATAATTCGTCAGGTTACTGTTTTACATTTCCAATCCATATGTTCTTTGCACCTGAGCATTCCTTTATTGTTTCCCATTTGGGCTATTAATGCTGCAATTTACGGAGGTTAGGCATAGCCCTCCCATGTGGACAAGCTTATGCTAGTGCATGATTTATGAATAAGCATTTAAAATCTTTCATTAGGGGTTTGAGAGGTTGTGCCTTTTCTTTAGGTCTTCTCATGAGCCATCATGGAGGTATATGGGGTTTATTTTTTATATTTTCGTTCTTGTTTTTTGTCAGCAGAGTCCTGAGGGAGACGCTCAGACTTTGACGGAGGTGGATCTTTTCATCTCAACTCAAAGGATCAAAGTGCTCAATGCAGACACCCAGGTGAGTTCATGCAGCTAGCTATAGTGATACAGGTTTCAGAATAAAATTTGAAAAGATCAACCAAAAATAAAAAAAGGAAGAGTAAATGGAAGCACATTAGTGTTAGTCATTCACTGACAGCTAATGGTTCACTACTTGAATGCTTTGCTTAAAAAAGCTGATCAAATAAGCAAATAACATATAAACAAATAAGCCCCAAAGCAAAATGTAGCATATACTGGTTTAATATCTCTGCTGCTTGTTTTCTTAATTAATAATTTCTTTTTTTCACTTTTACTTTTACTATTACATTACTATTTTATTTTTTACAAAGTTTGGGAATCATTTGTATATTATCTTGATTTTATTGATGGGGACTTTTTACACTATAGTGTAATGCTAAAATTGGATATTGTAGTTTTTGAGACAATAAAAATATTGTCTGTCAAAATATTTTGTTATAATATACATGTTCTCAACTGTTCCATTAAAAAACACAACAAATCTCTTCTCGAATCTGATTGGCTGAGAGCCTTCTCCAGTGGTGCGATATTCCTGTAGTATCAGCACTCCTAACAGTTTCACTGTTTGCATTACTCCACTATAATTTTACAACATTATTACTTTTTGTATCATGCAATGTAGTTTTAAGAGATTTTTAGGCCAGAATATAGTTGTTTAGACCTTAAATATGTGATTTACATATATAAAAAGAGCACCTATTTGAGAATTTGTGAGCTCCAGTGTTCATGTACTTGCCAAGAACAGCTTTATCTCTGCCAGTCTTTCAGGGAATTTTCCATTGGATCTTAGGTAGATAGTACTTAGGCAGGTGTAATTCATTTTGGTTATTTTAAATGGGCAATCTTTGGTATTTTTATTCTATTACTTGTTTCAGAGCAAATCAATATGATTTTAGGGTAAAGTTTCATAGTAAAGTTTCGTATTTTTTTATTTTTATGCAATTAAATTCTACTAACTAGAGGGTTGCTTTACTACTTTTTACTGAATTGTTTGCATGTGTTTATTTCTTATTGTAAAAACTTATTATACTTTTACAAAATGTTCAAAAAATAATATTTTATATACACTGTTGTTCAGAAGATATTATTTATTTATTTATTTTTAAGAAGTCTCTTATGCTTATCAAGGCTGCATTTATTTGATCAAAAATCCAGGAAAAACTAAAATATTGTCAAATAAAATTTCATTGTAAAATAACTGTTTTCTTTGTGAATATATTTTAAAATGTAATTTATTTCTGTGATGCAGAACCTGAATTTTCAGCATCATTACTCCAGTCTTCAGTGTCACATGATCTTTCAGAAATCATTCTAATATGCTGATTAATTATCAATGTTAAAAACAGTTGTGCTGCTTTATTTTTTTGGAACCTGTAAGACGTTTTTTTTTTTTCAGGATTATTTAATAAATAAAAAGTTAAAAAGAACAGCATTTATTTAACATAGAAATCCTTTGCAACGATATAAACTACCATTGTAAAGTTTGTGGTCAGCAGCGTTGCCAGGTTTTCACAACAAAACCCACCCAATTGTTACTCAAAACTAGCCCAAAGCCCAGTTGCGTTTCAAGGGGGGTGCCCCAGTAAAAATGGCCTTCCAGAGAGTAAAATACACGTTTTTTTGGCAGGTTTCCCGTTTGCATTCCAGGGACTAAATATAACGTTATTGGGGTCACTTCAACCCACAGACATGAAAAACAACCTGGGGCAACAGTGTTAAAATAGCCCAATTCTGCGGGAAACTGCAGATTTGGCAACACTGGTGAAAGAAATAAATACTTTTATTCACCAAGGATGTGTTAAATTGACTTATATAAAAAGACTTACCTAGATTTCTATTTCTATTTAAATGCTGTTCTTTTTAACTTTTTATTCATCAAAGAATCCTCAAAAAAACAACACTGATAATAAAAGTAATAAATCAGCATATTAGAATGATTTCTGAAGGATCATGGGACACTGAAGACTGAAGTAATGGCTGATGAAAATTCAGCTTTGCATCACAAGAATAAATTATCTTTCAAAATATATTAAAATAGAAAACCATTATTTTAAACTGTAATAATATTTCACATTATAACAGTTTTTTCTGTAGTTTTGATCAAATAAAGGCAGCCTTGATTAGCATAAGAGACTTACTGCGTTAAAATCTTACTGATCCCAAACCTTTGAATGGCAGTGCAACTAATATGCCATTTTTAGTATGAAAGAAAGAAAGAAAGGGGGTCTGTTAGTGATTATGATTTCATCTTCAGAGAAAGTTACATTATTCTACTAGTTCTAAAGTGATGTTTTAGAATTAGTAATGGAAGTTTGAGCTCATCTGTTAAACTGTCAAAATGAAAATTCGAATTCATGGTGGAAAGATATAGTTCTGCACAAAGGAGGGTTTTTAAAGACGCTCCGTTGTAGTCTCTTTTTGTTTACACACTTGTGCTGTTGAATTGTTGAATGTAGCCTTGTGCCTACGATTGAACGGCTACCTGTGTGATATTGCTCATACAGTATAGAAATAAAAGTTATTGAGGCGGAATGGCTAAAATATGAATTCTCAAGAAGTAGAGTATACAAAATATGAATTCTCAAGAGGTAGCGTATACATTATAAATTATAAATCACATTTGGAAAAAAAGGAGGTAAATCATATTTGAATTGATGAAATATTTATGCAAAGAGAGCGCTCAGCTATTATATATTACATAACCTTTTGTTACATAACTGACACATAATGTGCGTCTGTAGAGAGAAGAGATGCACGTATGATCAGGCTTGTAGACAGTTGTTGGTGATGGAGAGCTTAATAACGGTTGTAAGCTTTGTGCTTAATCTCCAGCTGCACATTTTACACATGCTGTACAGTCAACAGCTCCTCCTTTTTCCACACTAGTGTTACTGTAAGCATAAGGTAGGAAGAGCAACATGCTGTTTTAATGGTACATTTAGTACCTTGGTACTGAGTAACATAGCTGTGCGTGTGTATCTGCGATTATGTGTATGAGTTCTGAGTGAACAGCAGTGAGTGGGCAGGCTGGCACGGACATTTCGTTATGTGCTGCAATGCAGTGTCAGTCCTCACCCTGCCTGTCACATCTCACAGTGAGTCTCTATTGGCTGGTACAGATTCATTCCAGTGCCTTCAAGGTTGTATTGATATTCCTCAGACATTCAAAGTACCCTGGAAGACTGAAACTTTTAGATTTAATTCAGCCCAATCTGCTTAGCACACAGAATCCATTCAAACTTTACTGATTAAAATTGACTGGTAAAGTTTGATCGTGTTTTACTTATAACTATTCAAAATAGTGATGACGTAATTGTAGTATTTGCTAGGTGAATTGCAGTTTCTTATTACATATTTTTGCATATTAAATTATGAATCATCTTTTCTTTCTCTCTTCTATTTAACCATATTACCTTTGCATTGATAACTAGGCAGGTAATGGATTCCTTGGCTGCATGTAAATATAGCTAATGACCATTGTTGGGGGTAACACATTACAAGTAATGCAAGTTACGTAATAATATTACTTTTTTCAAGTAACTAGTAAAGTAACGCATTGCTTTTGAATTTCTAACGCATTGCTTTTGAGTTACTTTTTCAAATAAGTAACGCCAGTTACTTTTTTCCCCATTTACTGATTAGTCTCCTGTCGGGAAATTGAGAGTAAACATGATGTTACGGTATTCTAGACTAAATGTGAACATGCATTAATTCATCTCACTCACAAAAAACAGATTCAGTATTCCTCAAAATGAATAAAAACATAATTAAATATGTTAAATAAAACAAATATCCTTTATGTATTTAATCCCATTTTATTAACCAGTGTCTTTGCTGCTGACCTTCGATGATGCAGTTCAACCATACTAATAAGCAAAAATTACTTTAGATAAACTAACATTTGTGCTTCAATTTTTTGAAAAAAAATGGTGATCTCCTGCCTAAATGTACTTTTCTTTCAGCCTGAGGTGAATTCATTTCACTTTCGGTGTAAAAGGGCTTTTACATTAGAATTATTTTATATTAAAAACAAAAAAGCAAGATTTAAAAAGTAACGCAAAAGTATTGTAACGCATTACTTTCCATAAAAAGTAACTAAGTAACGTAATTAGTTATTTTTACAGGGAGTAACGCAAAATTGTAATGCATTACTTTTAAAAGGAACTTTGTGTGGATTCTGGTTCACAGCCAACTGAAAACAAAACAGATTCTTTGTTTCATGACAATGACAAAGCATCTCAGAAGCAGAATTTCAATAACACAAAACCAAGCAAGCACCTGGGTGTTATTATTGAGTAGCAGAGCAAGCTTTTTCTGTATATAAAATACATGCATTAAGTTGAAAGGAAGTGTTATTTATAAAAATGATCCTAGAACTGATAGATTGTGCTTCAAAATCTGTTTCATGGAGTCTTTGAAGTAAACATGTCACATATTATGGTCCTACAATTTAAAAGCTGCAGCAAAATGAAAATCCCACACATAACCTTTGTGTGCATTGAAGTGAAATGCTGCATGAATTTCTCTGTGCTCTGGATCATTGATTCTTTCAGCTGGTGATTTATTATCCTTTGTGTTTGGATATAAATATATATGAGATAGAGTGCATGTCATTCATGCGGTTTCTTGTTCTGCTCATTCACACTCAGATATCCAGTCTCAATAAGAACAGCATCCAATACAATTTCAAGGTCATCTTCTCTTTACTAAGCATGGATGGCTGCTATTTTACTGTTTAAATATCTGGGTTAACCCTGTGAGGCTGTAAGCTTGTAGCTTCAAACAGATTCTCCTGAAGGGGGATTCATGAATAGGAGCGTTCCAGAAACCCACTGTGCATTCTTAACCTCAGGGTGCTTCTGGAGGCTGTCCCTAAGAAAATATAATATAAGCCCATTTGGATAAGAAAGTCTGTGAAATGATAAGTAAGCTGCTCAATGGGATTAAAACACAGTCTTAACTCTAGTCTGGTGTAATGTATTGGGAGGTGTTGCCACAGAATGATAAGAAGTAATTATGCTTACTCTCGGTTGCTTCATAGGAGACCATGATGGATAATGCTTTGCGTACTATCTCATACATTGCTGACATCGGGAACATTGTGGTTCTAATGGCAAGACGGCGCATGCCACGCACCGCCTCACAGGACTGCATCGAGACGACCCCTGGAGCCCCCGAGGCCAAGAAGCAGTACAAAATGATATGCCACGTATTTGAGTCCGAGGATGTAAGTGTGAATAATTTTGTTTCCTTTTTATAATCTATATACACATACCAGTTGCCCACTTAAAGGTTAGTTCAACCAAAAATTAAAATTCTGTCATTAATTACTCACCCTCATGTTGTTCCAAACCCGTAAGACCATTCATCCTCAAAACAGAGATTAAGACATTTTTGAGCTTTATTCAGAGCTTTCTGACCCTCCATAGACAGCAACCCAACTACCACATTCAAGGCCTGGAAAGGTAGTAAGGACATCGGTAAAGTAGACCATGTGGCATCAGTGGTTCAGCCGTAATTTTATGAAGCTACGAGTATACTTTTTGTGCTCAAAGAAACCAAAAATAACAACTTCAACAATTTCTTTTCTTCCGTGTCAGTCTCCACTGATGTTCATGAGAGTATCACGACACAATTGGGTGTTGCTGCTGACGTAGAACCCGGACGTCAAACTACATGGACTATTTTAACAATGTCCTTACTAGCTTTCTGGGCCTTTAACTTGTCAGTTGCATTGCCTTCTATGCAGGGTCAGAAAGCTTTCAGATTTCATCAAAAATATCTTAATTTGTGTTCTGAAGGCATGAGGGTGAGTAATTAATGACAGAATTTTTATTTTTGGGTAAACTAATCCTTTAATAAATATGACTTTCTTTTATAGAACAAAATTTAAACTTTTTAAAATTGTAATTTTATTTTATTTTACTTTACATGGGTTAGTCGGAACAGATGGGGAAGAAAATACAGAGTACATGTGATCAGCATGCATGGGACCTCTTTGAATAACTTCAATGTTATTATTCTAATATGCAAAACTGTCCAGACATTTGATTTTTATATATGCACCACTGTTTAAAAGTTCAGTTTCTGTAATTTTTTTAAAGGAGTCATCGGATGCCCATTTTCCACAAGTTGATATGATTCTTTAGGGTCTTCGTAAAAAAGTCTATAACATATTTCGGATAAAATTTCTCAGGGGTAGTGTAAAACAACACCCTTTTTACCTTTTTAAAAAACAGCTTCGTTCACAGCGACCCATTTCTGTGCATGTCCCTTTAAATGATAATGAGCTCTGCTCACTCCACCTCTCTCTTCTGTGGGGTGACAAGCCGTTTTCTAAGACTGTTTACTTTAGCTGCATTTAGCCGTGGAACTTGCTAACTAGCAGATTATTAGGGAAAGCGATTTGCAAAGATTCACAAAAAACCCTTATGCTCACTTCTTCTGTAGGTGAAGCTGGATCACAAATGATTTGCATACAGTAGAGGTAGATGGGGGGTGCATTCTCTTTGAAAAACAGTAATCCACTGCATCTTCAACGGCTCAGTTGTCGGGAGTAAATGATGACTGCTGTGTTCATTATTTCATCCAACAATGAAACACCTCAGTTGCTTAGGAGACATTCTTGTCTACTTCTGCTGAATTCTCAGCATTCATTACTCTAGTCTCAGTGTCACATAATCTTTCTAATATACCGATTTAGTGCTTAAGTAACATTTCTTACTATAATCAATATTGAAAACATTTGTGCTGCTTAATATATTTGTGGATACTGAAATACATTTCTTTGATGAATAGAAAGTTCACATGAACAGCATTTATTTAAAACAGAAATAATTACTAATAATAATCATTACTAATGTCATCAGATGCCCATTTTCCACAAGTTGATATGATTCTTTAGGGTCTTAATGAAAGTCTATAATATACTTTGATTAAAAATTCTCAATGGTTGTGTAAAACAACACCTTTTTTACCTTGCCAAAATCAGCTCTGCAAAAATCATCCTGTTCTGGTCGAGGTTGCTTTAAATGTTAATGAGCTCTGCTCGCCCCGCCCTTCTCTTCTCTCTGTGGAGTGACGAGCCTGTTTACTTTAGCCACGTTTAGCCGCTAAACTTGCTAACTAGCACGTTATTAGGAAAGGCGATCACAAAGATTCATAAAAAAAAACCCCTTATACTCACTTCTGCTGTAGGTGAAGCTGGATCATGAATGATTTGCGCAAACATAGACGGATATATGTAGATTGGGAAGCGCATTCCCTTCACAAACAAACGTAATCCACTGTATCTTCAGCGGCTCAGATGTCGGCAGTAAATGACGACCACTAGGTTCATTATAACATCCAGCAACACAACACCTCAATCGGAGATATTCTTGTCTAACTTACATCCCTGCTCCGGCATCGAAACAATGGAGGTTGGACTGTTACAGCTGATTTAAGGCGGCTCTGAGGTAAGACGCTCATGTCAATCAACTATCGTGGAAGCAGCCTCTGTCGGTGTGATGGCTCGATTTGAAAAAGGGGAAATTATTTTTACAGATTAATTAAAAACCACTGCATGGATTTTTCTCATTATAAGGTAGATGTGTACATACACCGCCAACTTTGCATCCGATGACCCCTTTAAAAAGTACTGACCTCAAACTTTTGAACAGTAGTGTATATATAGAAATGGAGCTGTTATTCAGCTGAAGCTTAGATTCAGATTCACCTGAGGTTCACAGAATAGCCTCAAAAGTAACCCTGGCTGCAGCTTTACATAATCCTGTTCTAATGGACCTACTTTTCTCTCCTCTACAACACCCTCCTCTGCATTGCAGTTGTTCCTCACTC
The DNA here is from genome assembly GCF_022985175.1 of Labeo rohita. Taxonomy (NCBI): domain Eukaryota; kingdom Metazoa; phylum Chordata; class Actinopteri; order Cypriniformes; family Cyprinidae; genus Labeo; species Labeo rohita. The sequence goes on along the minus strand of NC_066875.1, from coordinate 31,732,787 downwards.
ATGCTGTCTAATTACACTCTTTGATGTTTCAGCCAATGAGCGCGTGCACGTCTGTGCGCGCACCCACAAATGAGTCATTTATAGAGCCTTGCACTTATTTATTTTTACTAAACCTATCTTTAATATCACATCTTAGCAGTGTCACAAAATGTATCATATCATACAAGTTGTTATCATCCTAAAAACAAGTCTAAACTTTGATTAACTTTGCTTAGTTCTTCCTCTGAGTCCCATTTAAATCAGTAGGTCCTCCGCCTGTCTGATCACTGCTGGTGTGGGTTTTTTTTTTCTTTGTGTTTTTATCGTAACTGATATAGATGCTCAGTTCTCTGAATATTCCAGAAGCAGCCGTGCTTCCAGTGCAAATCAAAGCCAGCACACATGTTGGGATGTTAGATTATTAATGGTATGACCCCTACCTGTGCGCACGCCGCCTGAGGGGTACTGTTAAATCAAAAAACAGCCACGATCATTAGCAGAGGGAGTGAACTTCTTTTCCACCGCACCTCTTTAGCATTCTACTGCCGACAGTCTGATATAATAGCCTTTATCCAGCAACTTTTCTACTTATACAGAAAATTTGAATGAGGTTGTAGTGCTTGAAATAGGCTACTGTATTCACATTTCACAGTGCTGTAGCACCAGCGTGGCTTCAAAGACGATAGCTGGCACTTATGGAAACCGTTCCAAAAATGTAAACCTGTTCTAGAGTGAGAAATCAATGTGCAATAATACAGTATGAGTGAGCAGATTCACAAAACATCAAATCAGTGAAGTGAAAAAATGACACAGTGTTCATCTGCTGCATTGATTTGCAGTATATAAATGTTTTTCAGGTATTGAAAGGCACATAAGTTTATATCCAGAAAAACTAATGTGCTTCTAGGCCAGAGTACAACTGAGCCTGGTTTCTCCCAAGGTTTTTTTTCGAATTTTGGTTCCTTGCCACTCTCGCCTTGCTTAGTTATGGCTTAAAATGTTATTGATTTTATTGCACCGACACTGTTGGTTGAGAACAAAACTTAGACTGAAATGAGCTGGATAATAACACTATTGTCTTCTTTAGAGCTGTTTTATTAACTTTGTAACATCTAAACTTATTGAACTGAATTGAATCAAAAGTAAACTGACTTGAGCTGAGTAATGACACTATTGAATTCTGTAGACCTGCTTTATAGTTATATTGAATTTGTTTCGTAAGTGATGAACTTTGCAACATTGACATTCCTACTGAACAGAATTAAATCCACACTGAATTAAACTGGGCTGAATAATGACACTATTGAGTTCTTTAGAACTCCTTTATTTAATTTCTTTCATTATGGATGAACTTTGCAACAGTGACACTGTTATTATACTAAACTGAATCAACAATGAACTGACTTGAGCTTAATAATGGCAATATTGTCTTCTTTAGAGCGGCTTTATGGATGAAATTGAACTGGTTTCATAACTGATGATTTTTGAAATTATTATTTCCTGTTTATTATTGCATAAAGGTAAATGCGACTTGACCTGCTTTTGTCTTTAAAAGGCTCATAATAAAATATATATGACTCTGGACCACAAAACCATAAGGGTCATTTTTTTAAATTGAGGTTTATCCATCATCTGAATAAATAAGCTTTCCATTGATGTATGGTTTGTTGGGACAGGACAGTGTTTGGCTGAGACACAACTGTTTGAATATCTGGAACATGAGGGTGCAGAAAAATCAAAATACTGAGAAAATCGCCTTTAAAATTGTCCAAACGAAGTTCTTAGCAATGCATATTACTAATCAAAAATTATGTTTTGATATATTTACAGTAGGAAATGTATAAAATATCTTCATGGAACATGATGTTTACTTAATATCCTAATGATTTTTGGCATGAAAGAAAAATGGATAATTTTGACCCATACAATGTATTTTTACCTATTGCTACAAATATACCCGTGCTACTTAAGACTGGTTTTGTGTTCCAGGATGACATATGTATAATGATTTATTTCTGTTTACCTCTAGCATGCAACCATTTTATAATTAATGGCAAAATGTATACATGGATTGATTTTTGCAGTTGGTTTCACCTGGTTTTCTTCTCCAACATATGCAGGCCCAGCTAATAGCACAGTCCATTGGTCAGGCATTCAGCGTGGCCTACCAGGAATTCCTCAGAGCCAATGGAATCAACCCAGAGGACCTGAGCCAGAAAGAGTACAGCGACATCATCAACACACAGGAGATGTACAACGATGACCTCATCCACTTCTCAAACTCTGACAACTGCAAAGAGGTCAGCTGGCCGATGCTTTCTTCTGTATTATGTGTTCTCTCTGTGTTAGAACACAGCTGACCCGGCACATCGATGCTGTTCTGCTCAATACAAGTGGGATTACTAGAAAGCTGTGGACAGTGATGACAGACAGCAGTGCATTTCGTTTGTTGAAACAAAACCACTGGTAACATTTTAGCTAGCTTCTAAAGCAGCTGCTATGTTTAGGTGGCCAAACATTGGCATAATTTATTTACTTTCCAAACCTGTATGTATTTCTTTCTTCTGCTGAACACAAAAGAAGATATTTTGAAGAATACTAATAACGAGTTTTTTTCCCCAAATATTGTAGAACAAAATGGGATTCAATACATGTTTGATTTCCTACATTCTTTAAAATATCTTTATTTATGTTCAACAGAAGAACAAAACTCTATACAGTACAAGTTGGGAACAGTGTGAAGGTGAGCAAATGATGACAGAATTTTCATTTTTGGGAGAAAATCTCTTTAAAGGAACAGTTCACTTCCAGAACCAAAATTTACAGATAATGTACTCACTTGTCATCCAAGATGTTCATGTCTTTCTTTCTTCATTTGTGAAGAAATTGTTTTTTGAGGAAAACATTTCAGGATTTCTCTACATATAATGGACTTCTATGGTGCCCCCAAGTTTGAACTTGCAAAATGCAGTTTAAATGCAGTTTCAAAGGACTCTAAACTTATCTAGCTAAACGATCAGTTATTTTCTTTAAAAAATTACAATTTATATACTCTAGCTCTGTGTGCATTCTGGTTCATGACAGTTAGGGTATGTCGAAAAACTCCTATCTTATTTTCTGATCCAACTTCAAAATCGTCCCACATCGCTGTTTTACCTTTTTTTGTAAAGGGTGTTTGACCCTCTTCGCATGTTGACTTTCGGTACTTCTGCAGCGATGTAGGACAATTTTGAAATCGGAAGAGAAAATGAGATGGGAGTTTTTCGACATACCCTAACTGTATTGAATTAGAATTGAACCAGTTAACACAAAGCTAGACAAGATGAGTGTTTGAGGTTAAAAAGTATATAAATTGTAAACTTTTTTGGGAAAATAACCAATCGTTTTGCTAGATGAGACCCTTTTTTTCAGCTGGGATCATTTATAGCCCTTTGAAGCTGCATTTACACTGCATTTTAGAAAGTTCTAACTTTCAGGCACCACAGAAGTCCATTATATGAAGAGAAATCCTGAAATGTTTTCCTCAAAAAAACATAATTTCTTCATGACTGAAGAAAGAAAGACACAAACATCTTGGACGACAAGGGGATGAATACATCATCTGTAAATTTGTGTTCTGGAAGTGAACTACTCCTTTAAATGTTTTGCTTATATAATGGCTTATATAAAGGATTTAACATAGTGTTGCGTGTTCTTAGCCAGAGGAGACTGGTGCTTTTCATAAGTGTGAAAGCACAGATGTCTCATAATAGAAAAATGTGTACTCGGATCATTTTTGGTGTCTATGATGTTAATTCTCAAAGCTGTTTCTCAAACTTCTTCTAAACTAAATGCTCCAATATGAAAAATGTTAAATTAAATGCTCCAAAGAAGATGTAAAATCTCTCTCTGAGCACTTTGTGTTCAAATGCTGTCATTCACATAAAACACAGTTTCGGTTATTGACAGTTTGTTGCACAGTCCCACCCATCTGAGAGCTCACCCAATTGTCAAATTAAGAAGCCAGTCTTCCAGATGGGACACAATTACAGTGATTTAAATCCTAGTGTCCAATAAATCACTAAATGCTTTTCCAATGCAAATAATGCTCATGGACTCCCAGTTAAGCACAACATCTGAGCAACACACAAAATTATGCGCACACAGATTCATTAAACTAGATGATGAGCAGCATGATGGTAATGTACGTTTTTATTGAATTTTTATTCTCTGTAATATTCAAATTACGATTAGGTTACTTCTAGAATGAAAATTTCCTGAAAATTTCGCTTTGTAAACACTGACCTTTCTAATGTAACTACGAAATCTGTGAGTTCAAGCTAGTGCAAGTATATACATTTTTATTTTGTTTAGAAAATGACTAGTCGTTTTGCTACATAAGACCCTTATTTCTTGGCTGGGATCATGTAGAGCCCTTTGAAGCTGCATTAAAACTGCAATTTGGACCTTCAACCCTGCTGATCCCCATTGAAGTCCACTATATGGAGGAAAATCCTGGAATGTTTTTCTCAGAAACCTTAATTTCTTTAAAAGAAATGTTTTTTAGAGCATCAAATCAGCATAGAATAATTTCTGAAGGATCATGTGACACTGAAGACTGGAGAATGCTGAATATTTGCCATCACTTGAATACATTACATTTTTAAATATATGAAGAACAAAGAAACAAACAAACAAAACATAATAATAATGTTTATTAAAAAATTTCACTAAATTTTTGTTTTACTTTATTTTTTGTTTAACAGTTGCAGCCTTGGTGAGCATAAGAGACTTAGAGTAGAAGTTCACTTCCAGAACAAAAATTTACAGATAATTTACTCACCTCCTTGTCATCAAAGATGTTCACGTCTTTCTTTCTTCAGGCGTAAAGAAATTATCTCTGTATAGTGGACTTCTATGGTGCCTGCGAGTTTGAACTTCCAAAATGCAGTTTAAATGCAGCTTCAAAGGGCTCTAAATGATCCCAGTCGAGGAAGAACGCACTTATCTAGCGAAACAATCGGTTATTTTCTAAAAAAAAAAAAAAAATGATAAAATCACAATATATATATTTTTTAACCACACATGCTTTTTTTTTTTCTAGCTCTGTATGCATGCTCTGTGTAATCCGGTTCAATACAGTTAGGGTAGGTTGAAAAACTCCCATCTCATTTTCTCCCCCAACTTCAAAATCGACTTTGCTGTTTTACATTTTTTTGTAAAAGGTGTTTGACCTTTTTTTGCACGTTCACTTTGTAAACACTGGGTCGGTACTTCTGCAGCGATGTAGGATGATTTTGAAGTTGGGGGAGAAAATGAGATGGGAGTTTTTCGACATACCCTAACTGTATTGACCCGGATTACACAGACTACGCATGTGCATCACAGAGCTAGACAAGACAAGCATTTGAGGTTAAAAAGTATATAAATTGTACTTTTTTTTTTTTTTAGAAAATAACCCATCGCTTCACTAGATAAAACCCTTCTTCCTCAGCTGGGATCATTTAAAGCCCTTTGAAGCTGCATTTAAACAGCATTTTGGAAGTTCAATCTTAGGGGCACCATTATATTGAGAACATTCCTAAAATGTTTTCCGCAAGAAATATAATTTCTTTACGACTGAAAGAAGACAGACATGAACATGACAAGGGGGGTGAGTAAATTATCTGTAAATTTTTGTTCTGGAAGTGAACTTCTTTAAATATTAAAAAAATTTGTCACTGCCACATTTTGATGACATTTTAGGGAAAACCATACTTTGCATGAAGTTTGGGTATGACCATGGGTCCAATGCACCAAATAACGTAATTCTGAATTCCCAAGGCTGTTCTCTATAACACATACTGTACCCTAGAGGTTGAGGTTGTGCTGTTTTGAACTCCCACACTGTCAGTCTCATGTTATCAACGGAGTGAAATTGTTTCCTTGATTGCTTTCTTCTTTTATGGCCTTTTATTGGCAATCAACTACAATCCCTTGCCTATGCCTGTGTCTCACTCTCTCTATTTCTCTCCTCCCACAGTTGCAGCTGGAGAAGCAGAAGGGGGAGATTCTGGGCATAGTTATTGTGGAGTCTGGCTGGGGCTCTATCCTACCCACCGTCATCCTAGCCAACATGATGAATGGAGGCCCTGCCGCCCGTTCTGGGAAGCTCAGCATCGGTGACCAGATCATGTCAATCAACAACACCAGCCTGGTGGGGCTGCCTCTCGCCACCTGTCAGGGAATCATCAAGGTGTGCAAAGGGGTTGGGCTGTCACAGTGCGCAGTGGGCTGAATCTTGGCTTGGCCATCAATCCATCTGTGTTATTCTGAGTAGCTGGTTATTGAGGGTCTGTGGTTTAGGGCTGTGGAACCACCACAGGGCAATCAATAAAGTGCTTACAATCTTGATTTTCTATTGTTATGATCCAGTGTAATAATAACAGTGCAGGTGTGATCGCATTGACAAATATAATCACATGTATGTTTTGTATACTTCTATTAGGGCCTGAAAAATCAGGTGCAGGTGAAGCTAAACATCGTGAGCTGCCCTCCCGTAACCACAGTTCTCATTAAGAGACCAGACCTCAAGTACCAGCTGGGGTTTAGTGTGCAGAATGGCATTGTGAGTATGGAGGAACAAGAAAGTATTAAAATATAACTCTTACTGTTAAGTTCAACATTTGTTTTGTGCTCCTCAGATCTGTAGTTTAATGCGAGGAGGGATTGCAGAGAGAGGGGGCGTGCGGGTTGGTCATCGTATTATCGAGATAAACGGCCAAAGCGTTGTGGCCACAGCACATGAAAAGATCGTCCAAGCTCTCTCCAATTCTGTCGGCGAGGTGAGTCCTATACATATACTGCTGTTCAAAAGTTTGGGATCAGTATGTTTTTTATGTTTTTAAAGGTGTTTCTTATGCTTATCAAGGCTGTATCTATTTGATCATAAATACAGAAAAAAAATAATTTTGTGAAATATTATTGCAATTTAAAATATCAGTTTTCTATTTTAAAATACTTTAAAATATAATTTATTCCTGTGAAGCAAAGCTGAATTGTCACCATCATTACTCCAGTCTTAAGTGTCACATGATCCTTCAGAAATCATTCTAATATGCAGGTTTATTATCAGTGTTGGTAACAGTTGTGCTGCTTAATAGCTTAAATAAAAAGTTTAAAAGAACAGTGCTTATTCAAAATAGAAATTTTGTGTTACAATTTACACTACTATTTAAAAGTTTAGGGTCAGGACATTTTTTTCTTTTTCTTTTAAAGGAACTGATACTTTTATTCAGCAAGGATGTGTTAAATGGAATAAAAAGTGACTAAAGATTCTTAGACTTCTAAGATTTCTATTTTGAATAAATGCTCATTTTTTTTCATGGAGTCTCTTTTTATTTGATTAAAACAAAATTTGATTAAAAAATAATATTGTGAAATATTATTGCAATTTCTAATATTGGTTTCCTGTTTTAATACATTTTAAAATATAATTTATTTCTGTGACACAGCGCTGAATTTTCTTCAGTCATTACTCCAGTTTTTATTCATCAAAGAATAAAATATATTAAGCAGCACAACATCAAATGTATCAAATAAATACAGCCTTGCGGAGCATAAGAGGCTTTATTAAAAAGCATTAAACATCTTACTGATCCAAAACTTCTGAACAGCAGTTTACACTACCATTGAAAAGTTTTAACATTTTTAAATGTTTTTGAAAAATGTCTCTTATGCTCATAAAGGCTGCATTTATTTGATTAAAACACAGGAAACATAGTAAAATAATTTAAAATATATATTTTCCATTTTAATACACTTACAATATAAATATATTTCAGATTTTTTGGGTCACATGATCCTTCAGAAATCATTTTAATATGCTGATTTGATGTCACATTTCAATTTAATGCATTCTTGCTAAATAATAGTATTTATTTCTTTTAAGAAAATCCAACTGACCCCAAACTTTCAAACAATAATTCATATCAGAAGGTATAACAAATAATGTGAGTAGAATAATATATTGTGTTTAGTCTTTAGTAGAAAAATACATAGTATATAAATGCCAAGTTCTGTCATGAAACTCTACATAGCGCAGGTTGGTGGGTCGTTAATGCAAACTGATGATATTCACAGCGTTAAACTACTTGGCACAAGCTGATTGGTTCATGCTGCATACATAGCCAATAAGCTTGCTGCTTAACATTTATATGGCTGGTTAGCATTCACTAGAGCACTTTCAGAGTTACTTTAAAACCCTTCACCTTCCCCAGCTCCACCTGTATACTGTAGATCTGCTACAGGTTATTATATATGCTGTTTGCGCAGCAGCTGTATGTCTTAAAGGAAAACTCCACTTTCAGAACAACAATTCACAAATAATTTACTCACCCCCTTGTCATCCAAGATGTTCATGTCTTTCTGTCTTCAGTCATGAAGAAATTGTTTTTTAGGAAAGCATTTCAGGATTTTTCTCCATATAATGGACATTGGTGCCCCGATTTTGAACTTCCAAAATGTAGTTTAAATGCAGCTTCAAATGGCTCTAAACGATCCCAGCCAAGGAAGAAGGGTCTTATCTAGCGAAACGATCTGTCATTGTTTTCGAAAAATAATTTTTTTTATACTTTTTAAGCACAAAAGCTCATGTAGCACAGGCTCTGGGATGCGCGTTCACATACTATTGAATCATGTCGGAAGGTCACGTGGACGTAGGCGGAACTACAGACCCAGTGTTCACAAAGCGAACGCGCAAAGACTAAGAAAGTGCAAGTAAGTCAAACGCTGTTTACAAACAAAAAGGCACAATAATATCGGACAAGTCTAAATTTGTAGGAGAAAATAACATGGAGTTTTTCGACATACTCTACCTTTTTGAGCTGGAGTACACAGACGATGAACTCGTGATTCATAGTAGTGATGGAAAGTTCGGATCATTTTACCGACTCGGACCTTTGAGTCTCGTTCAGCAAAATGAATGAATCTCGTTCAGCAAAATGAACATGACAGCCCAATAAGATGAACGAACAACTTGAAAAACCCGAAGACTCGAAACAGGTGAACTAATTCCAGTACAGAACCTAACAGGATGTTGTGCATGCGCGACTGAACGAATCACTCCCTGAGACAACTCGTTCTTCCCCAGTCACATTAAAGATTCGTTCAAAATGAACGAATCATTCAAGAACGTGCATCCCAGAGCCTGTGCTACACAAGCTTTTGTGCTTAAAAAGTATACAAATTTTTATTTTTCGAAAACAATGACAGATCGTTTCGCTAGATAAGACCCTTCTTCCTGGGCTGGGATCGTTTAGAGCCCTCTGAAGCTGCATTTAGACTACATTTTGGAAATTCAAATTCGGGGTACCAATGAAGTCCATCATATGGAGAAAAATCCTGAAATGCTTTCCTCAAAAAACATCATTTCTTTACGAATCTTCAGAGAGTTGTCATGATAGAAACGCTAATAATGCTTTTTAGTAAAAAGAGATGTTTCTATGTCCCGAAACAGATCCACATGAAGACTATGCCAGCCGCCATGTTTAGACTCTTAACCGGTCAGGAGACCCCTATGTATATATGATCTGAGGTGGACTTCAGCTGAGATACACAACCCTGGGCACTGGGAAATGTCAGAATGCAGCAGTCACCTTTCTCCTTTTATCTTCACCAAAAATAACTCCCATCACTCTTGCTGTCTGCTAACGTTACTTAAGAGATATGGTGTGTCATTTCTGCATAGTGTGGATTCTTTTTGATTTGTCATGTCTGCTCTTGGGTGTGTGCATAAGTCAGATTACAGAGAAGATGGAGTCGATGCATCTCAAGTCCTTTGTTCGTGATGAAGCCCCCCGCTTTGTACATTTGATTTTGATGCTACTCTTTGTTTAATTTATTTACAATTCTGTACGTGTGGACATTGTTGGAGAGATGCAGGTTCGTTTTGTAAATATGTAATCGTTATATCAATATCAGAAAGGAATGGAAAAGCCAGAGTGAGAAGTCCAGACAGGAGAAGCCCAAAACATCACGCCTAGCGACCATTCCAGAATGTTATGACATAACATTATTTACTGGATATTATACATAATCCATTTCTGTTGTCATTGAATTTTACATTTATTCAAATCAAATGCACACTCAACCAGTAAACCTTCCCTTACATATAAATAACTGAACTTACTACAGCAAATAATTCCGTGGCATGACATTTTTTTTTTTGTTAAAATATGCTCAATAAGTACACAATACATACTCCAGACTCATCCTACAGTGAACTTTGCAAGACTGATTAGTATCAGCAGGGAAAGGAGAATCGTTTTACATCGCCAGCCTTCATCAATGGATAAATGTCATCTAGTGGGCATTAAAGAGCCAATTTTGAGAGTAGTTTTTTACATACAAGCGAGTGAATCTTTTGTAAAATACCGTATGTACACAATTTCTGGACTTCTCCCATGCTGTAATAATCAAAACGTTCTCTTGCCATGCTGTAAATGAAGTTTGTTTTGAACACGAAAAACATTGTATGAAATTTAAGAGTTTATTTTTTACGTGTGCTTTTTTTGTGTATGCCCAGCTGCAACTCATTCGAGTCAGTGGTGAATGTAATAGTGTTGTTAATAGTGCGTCCACTTCCTTAATCAGTATTAGAATGTCTGTACATAAACGTTTACCTTGTTTAGTACTGTGTCCACGTAGAAATCACTGTTAGTCTCATTTTATCTTTGTCAGGCTTTGGCCTTGGGGAAAATAAGAAGACACTGTGACCAAAAGCCTTACCGCTGCGTAAGATAGCTTTTGAAAAATAAAAAAAGAGACATGAAACAACTAATAATACATGAACATGAATACCTGTCTGCATGCATCTTAAAATGACACTATGGCGAAATAACAATAAAGTGTAACATAAGCCCTTCATGTCGTGTTCCCTTTGATTCTCTGGCAGCTTCGGTTGGTTTATTTGGGAGCTGAAGAATTGCTGGAAGCCTGAGTGGGTCATACAACCTGGAAGCTCGAGTCAAAATCCATGCCAAGCACTTCTAACAGTGGCCAGCTTCCAAAACTTTAAAATAGCTCCCTCGCCTCATATTATGGATCTAATGAGCACAGATTTGAGTCGCACAGTTGGAAATCAGTTCAGGCAGCTCACATTTCTCAGACACTGACATAGTCAAGAAAAGGGGAAAAAAACAATAATGAAAATCCTTTATCTGATCTAGAGCGAGATTAGAGGGACATTGGCAAGCTTTATAGCAAGATTACGAGACAGCCTATTCATTAATGAGTGTGTATGAGTTCAATAAATAATCCTTTGCCAATTTTGAAGATCACTGCACCCCCTAGAGGTTATTAAAATACACTACATCTGTGAACATTGAAGAACAAAAACACGATTTACAAATATTAGTAAACTGTAAGCACGACCATCTATTATTAGTTTAATTTTAATACGGTTCATGATTCTGTAATTTCAAATGGATTTTTTTTTAATCTTTGATTTAGGACTATATTTAAAAAATGTAAATATAGATGCTAAATTTCATCCATCATAAACATAAATGGTTCATTTTCTTTCTTCAAATGGGAAGTCTGCTCCCATCTCTTTAGCCTTGACAAGGCGATAAATCTACAAATACAGATTAAAAAATAAACTTAATATGTACAATTTATACATGTATAATTCGCTTTTATACATACTGAATATATACATTAACGCTTATTATTACCCATGGCTTTGGCCGCCAATAAAGACGCTAGTTCAATTAATCCCATGTTGATGAAAACAAGCATATAGTCTATTTTTTTTTGCTATAACTAGTCACACATAAGTACTGTTATACAAATGACATTCTGAAAATATAGCACACTACCACTGATATTAAATTAATAAACACCAGCTGTTTTCCCTTCCTGACGCACTTTTAGTAGCAGTGGCCATGAAGTCAGAGGTCATTACACTGATTGGCTAGTTAATGTGTAACAGTTGCATAAGTATGCACAATCATTATAGACAAGTGACCTGCACCACAGAAAGGCAGGTCACAGGGGCTAAATATGACGTCATTCAGTTCGATGCAACCCGCGGACATCAAAAACAACCCGCCGCAACGGTGTTCAAGTAGCCCAGTTCCGCGGGAAAACCGCTGACTTGGCAACACTCCCTGGTGAAAAAAACAGCATATGCTAGTTAGGTAGGTTTTGATGCTGGTTTATGCTGGTCCTTAGCTGGTTTATGCTGGTCCTTGACCAGCAAAAACCAGCAAAGGACCAGCCTAAACCAGCTAAGGACCAGCATAAACCAGCAAAGGACCAGCTTAAACCAGCATCGAAACCTACCTAACCAGCATTCCAGTATCAAAACACACCTACCAGGATATGCTGGTTTTTTCACCAGGGCTGATGGCAATGCCACATGAGCACCGAAAAATTATTAATAAATATGAATTTTGAATTGTTAATCATCATTCCAATACATTTGGACATATTACTTAGTGGCAAATCTATACCATTTGGTCCTGTTTCCAGAATGGGACGTTGTTCCTGTTAAAGATGCAGAAAAATCTGCAATTATAAATTGCAAATGCAATCAGAGTTTAAATCTTCAACTACAATTCATCAAATATAATACCAATCTGAGATCTCCTTTAGAGTGCACGACCACAGAGAGGTTGTCTTTATCCATTTTATTCAATCACACACATACAGTTCAGTAGTATTTGCTTGCATAATAATTTGGTTCTGTATGGAGCACAAACTTTCACTCACACACAATGACATCACTATAGTACACATTGCAGTACACATCCTCCTGTTTTTTCAGGGCATTCAACTCAATCAAAACTCCGCACTGGAGGAAAACACGGGGTCATTGGATGCCCATTGTCAAAAAGTTGATTTAATTCTTTAGGGTTTTAATGATAAATCTATAACATGCTTTGGTTCAAATTTCTCAATGGTAGTGTAAAAACAACACCATTTTATCTTGTCAAAAACAGCTCTGTTCCATAGACTGTAAAAAATATGGACGTAGTGTCCGTGACGTCACCCGTAGGTTTCTGAAGAGCATTTTTGAAGCTCTTAGTGGGCGGGAGTCGGCCGTCGCCATCTTGGAATCGCGTCACTGCACGTCACTCCCGGATAATCGAAAATGAGCAAAGAGGCGGGACGTGGGTGGAGCTGGTTGCTGAAACCACGCCCGCCTAGCGCGACAGTGGTGACAGCAGCGGCAATCCACCTGTCACTCAAGTGGCCACGCCCTAGATTATGCAGAACTTTAAGGCTTAATATAAATTAAACGGATGAGTTATAAAAAAAAATTCACCCCCCTCACAGTTGACATGAAGGGCAAAATTAACTATGTAGACCAAAACCATTTTTTGTACCAGGCTGTAAACATATTTTTTTCTGCTGTAGAGTTGGGCATTTTAACATGGGGAGTCTATGGGAATGACTCCCTTTTGCAGCCAGTCGATGAATTGCAGTTTTAGTCACTTCCCTGTTGGGTTCAAGAGGAAGACCAAGAGGTTTCCGCATGCTCTGTTCACAGCGGCCCATTCTGGTGCATGTCCCTTTAAATGCTAATGAGCTCTACTCACCCCGCCCCTGAGACTGTTAACTTCAAAGTCCACTTCCAAAACAAAGATTCACATATAATGTATTCACCCCCTTGTCATCCAAGATGTTCATGTCTGTCTTTCTTCAGGCGTAAATCATTTCTGCATTTTTCTCCATATAATGGACTGATATGGTGCCCTGATTTTGAACTTCCAAAATGCAGTTTAAATGCGGCTTCAAACGATCCCAAATGCAGTTGTAAACGATCCCGAGAAACAAGGGTCTTATTTAGCGTAACGATCGGTTATTTTAATAAAAATAACACAATTTATATACATTTTAATGCCAAGCGCTCTCGTCTTACTTTGCCTGAACTGTTTTTGTTCCGGTTCATGACAGTTAGGGTATGTCGAAAAACCATCTCATGTTCTCCCTTGACTTCGAAATCGCCCTATATTGCTGTTTTACCGTTTTTGTTAAGGGTGTTTGATCTTCTTTGCATGTTCACTTCGCATAGACTGGGTCGGAACTTCTGCAGCGATGTAGGATGATTTTGAAATGATTTTTGAAGTTGAGGGAGAAAATATGATTGGTGTTTTTCGACATATCCTAACTTTCTTGAACCAGAATACAGAGTTCAGGGAGAGTGAGACAAGATGAGCATTTGAGATTAAAAAGTATTTAAAATTTTACTTTTTAAATGAAAATATCCTATCATTTCACTAGATAAGACCCTTCTTCCTTGGCTGGGATTTTTACAGCCGCATTTGGGATCGAGAAAACAGCTTATCATTTAATGAATCGACAGCCTATCTAGTAATCTTCAACGTGTTTTACACTAAACAATACTTTTGGATTGAACTAATTTTAGAGTTTACCACAAAAAAAATGCAGTTTTATAAGAGAAGCCACTGACTTAGTGTCCTACAACTGTGACTGAAATTCAGTAACGTCAAGGCTTTAATTGGTTATCAAGACACACGTGATCCAAGTTTGTACCGATGACCCCTTTAACAATTATCTCCATTTCAGCAGTGTTCCTTAATATGATAAAATAAAATAACAAATAAAACAAAACATACCTCAGTGATGCGTAAATGAAAGGATTTCATATTTTAGATTTATTCACTGGTTAGAGAGTACTACATAGACAAACTCAAGTATCCTTGTACCATGAATCTTCGGCTCGTGTTTGTAAGTAAATTGTAAAAAGTAAACACGGCCAGTTATTAATATGGCTGCACTCTGACAATGTTGCATAAAATTGCATTTTAATACTCTTCATGATCATATAATAACAAAAGGTTTATTTGTAAATACTTCACTAATGTAAAATGCTACATTAATGCAATTGAAATGATAAATAATTACATCCACTGTGAAAAAAAATCATTGAATTCCTGTGACTGTTGTACCTGAGAAAAGACGATGTAAAATTAGCTGGATTAAGAAATTTATTCAAGCGACTGTAGCTATGCAATAATCAGGTGTGGGTCTAAAAGTTGATCTCATGGATTTTGGTCATTTTTGTCACATTTTAACATGACTTTAACCCCAAGCCCCTGGTGGGTGGTTTCAAAGGCCTGCATAGCCTGCTCCAATGGGAAGCGGTGGGTAACAAGTGGCTTGACGTTCAATTTCTTAGACGCCAACATAGAAATGGCCACTGGCCAGCTGGAAAAACAATGAGGGAACATGAATAAAAGTGTGCAAAGGTGTAAAATCTTATTTTGAAGTGTAAATACTGTACATTTTTTGAAATTTACATTTGTAAATCCCTAGCCCTAGATCCTACTTACGTATTACGGTAGCGGCATACACCTTTGATGTCAACTTCTCTGGTAGCTGCGTTGACAAGAGGCACGGTGGTCATCTCGGTACCAAGCCCAACCAGTATCACCACTCCTCCAGAACGAGTAGCCTAGATAAAAACACCATCAGCAGCACAAACAAGGTCTAAGTATGATCTACGATTTTAACATAAATACTACCTAAACAGTGTTAGCGGTATGACTTTTTGTCATTAAACTCACATAGATGGCTGTCTGAATGCTGCTCTGTGCACCACTGCATTCTATGCTGATTTGAGGCATGCAACCCAGCATTCCCTCCACTTTTTTGGCTATGTCCTTCGGTTCGTCCTCTTTCTTCACATGAAGCAGAAAGTCTGCCCCAATCTCTTTAGCCTTGGCAAGCCGATCAGAAGACAAGTCTAGAAATACAGATTAAAATATAGCTGAAGGCAGCGATTACCAGGGTTCAAGTGCTTTAAGGCATTTAAGCATATATGAAAAAGACACTGATTTAGGTGGTTACAGGATTACTAAATAATGATTTAAAAGAGCATTTTTGGCAAATCCAGGTAATTTATCATAGTTTTTTTTTTTTACATTTATGACTGTTACACATAGAACAGAATCACCTGTTGCATGTGCTCACCATTTTAGACTTCATAGGATTTTTTTTAAACAACCCTGTTATGGCTTCCCAAAGGGTAAATTTATTGACCTAGAGAATCCAGAGAATTGTATTGTAGTGTTTTTTTTCCAGATTGAGAGGAAAAAACCTAAGACTAAAAGTAGCAAAAGTAGATCTTCTCAATCATTTAACAAACAATTTGATTGACAGCAGTGGCTCTAGAGGCAAAGTTGTCTGGAATTAGTTCCATTAGATGATAAAAAAACAAGCATGCAAGTGAGAAAAACTGCAATGTACAATCGTTTACACCCTTGAAAAATGCAATATTGTTCCCCCAGTGACTTATTTCTTTCAAATTTCTCACAGACCTTTGGGGCCGTGAGTCAAAGGTACCCATCGAGTTTCATTCCGATTGGCTTCCGTTAACCTTGTCTAATAGGTACTCAAATTTCATCAGTCAATGGTGGCCATGTTTTTTTGAGATATGCAAATGCACTTATAGACACTTGTAGCTCTTTTTGACCTAGATCGTGGTCAGTGATTTTCATGTTGATAGGACAAATGATTGCATAGGTATACCTGTTTTATTTTTTTCCCCCCTCTTTCAGTGCCACCAAGTGGCCAAGCTCTGCGTTTTTTGTCCTGTGACCTCAGATCGAGTTCTTACGTAAGTGCTCAGAACTTGAAGATATCTCATTCCATTCAGAAGTTATAAGCATATTACAAAAAGTGGCTCTTTCAAATGTTTTGGTGTCCCTTTGTGATGGTGAATCGAAAGTTAAAGGTTTTTTTTGTTGATATTCACTCTCCAGAGAATCTTTCTGCACTGGTTTGGTTCCGTTCAGGCAAAAAACCTAGGACTAGCTCACAAAAGCAGGTTTTTCCAAAAAATCCAAAATACCCGATAATTAGACTCAGATAAAATAAGACACCTGAGCCTGCGACTGATGCTGATCACTGTAGCGCCCCCATCAGGCCGATTGGGGTGAGGCTTGGTGAGATTGTCGGAAAAGTTTCAAGTTTCTACGACTTACAGTTTGGTCAGCACGATCAATTTTACGTGAAGATTGCTAATTCTTGGCCATTCTAGCAATTACAATAAGGTTTCAGTGCTACGCACTTGAACCCCTAAAAACAGACGTTATGCATACTAAATATATACATTACCACTTATTACTACTTGTGAAGCACCCATGGCTTTGGCCGCCAACAAAGACACCAGCCCAATTGTTCCTATGATGATAAAAACAAACATACACAGTCTGTTTTTACTATAACCAGTCACAAAAGTCATAACAGTGATATTATCTTAATAAGCAACAATTGTTTTACAGTCCTGGCACACTATAGAAAAATAGCAGTAGCCAAAAAGTCAGAGGTCATTACACTGATTGACTAGTTAATGTGTAACAGCTGCATAAATATCAATCATTGTAGACTACTGACCTGCACCGCAGACAAACACTGAGCTTCCAAGAGTGACTCCTGCCCTCTTGCAGGCATGAATGCCCACTGACAGGGGTTCGATCAGGGCTCCCTCCTCGTAAGTCACATTATCAGGAAGCCTGCACACACACACACCCATATACATGATTATTATGCAAAGACACTAAAGTGCTATGGATTCTCTCATTATACAATGTGTCCAGTAATAGCGATCTGACTTGTAGCAGAAGTCTGCACTGTGTTTGTAGTATCTGCACAGGTTTCCATCATCTGGAGGAGTGGCACAGAAGAATATGCTGGGAGACAGATTGTAGCGTCCAGATTTGAAGTACTCATCTACTTCACGAGGAACTCCAGGCTCAATGGCAACTCTGTCCCCTGTTGAATACAAAGATGAAAGATTAACTCACTTAATCTGAGTGTAATTGACATCAAATGAAACACTAGGCATAATACAGAGAGAACTAACCTGCTTTGAGGTGCGTCACAGCAGAGCCCACTTTCACCACACGACCAGAGGCTTCATGTCCCAATACCATGGGCTGTTTCAATACATAGTCCCCAATGCGGCCGTTCTTCCAGTAGTGTACGTCTGATCCACAGATGCCCACAGAATGCATCTGAAGTAACACCTCTTCAATAAAAACAATCCAAAATAATGAATAAATATGAATATTGAACTGTTAATCATCACTGCATTGCACGTGGAAATATCCCTTAGTGACAAAACTATACCATTTGGTCCTGGTTCCGGAATGGGAAGCTGTTCCTGTTAACGATACAGAAAAATCAGCATTTATAAATCAAAAGTGCATTCGGAGTTCAAGGGTCGCAAAACCTTAACCCGAAATGCATAAAATGTCATACCAATCTGAGGTCTCCTTTAGAGTGCAGGACGACGCTAAGGTTGTCTTTATCCATTTTATTCTCTTACAGACCAAACTCCAGAAAACCTATGTAGTCCCAGTGCATATACTTCTTATTTGGCTCCTGTACGGATCATGAGCGCTTTCGCTCACATATGCACTGACCGCTCTCACGGCCAGCCCACTTTTTCCTGATTTCCCGTAGGTTCAAGAACATCAAATCTGTGCAGTCAGAGCGCAGTCTGTACAAAAACATACGGAGAACTGCAATCAAAAAAAAAACTTTTTTTTTTTTTTTTTGCATTTTAACACTGTACTTAAATAACAAGAGAATAAACATAACTATAAAATATCTTAGCCTCTAAGCTTTCCATTGTCCAAAGACTTTTCTTGTTAATTTAAAGACCCATGAATATCACCATGCCGGAAGTTAAATGTAACCATGGTGATGATGACGCGTTCTGCTTCTCTATTCAGCACCGTTTGTTTTTGTGAATTATTGTTTTTATTAAATAAAATAAAATGTACGGGGATGATATCGTACTGGAATGTCTTAACAAACAACAGGGAAGTCTAAACATGAGTCATCGGGATCTAGTAGTTTTGCCACCTGCAGTTTCGAGACTTGTTACTTTGAAAAAACTGTTTCTGAACAACAATCAACTCATTTTACCACCAGACGAGGTAAGCCATATCCCACAACCAAAACGCATGTAAGTATTCAAATCTTAGATGTTTACTAAGATCCGTTATTATCTATTGAAAGCCACAACAATATTTTAAGTATTAGTAAGCTTATTATATATAAAATCATCATTTATTGAGAATTTCACTTGGGAGGTGGCTGTCCCAAACCCTAACCCCTACATTTTAACGTAATATATAGCTTAATAAATGTCACTACTACACTTTTTTGGGAGTTATTCCATAACATTTAGTTTGTATATGTGTGACACTCTTAAGAACTGTGCTAACAGACCATGTGCTAATTAGCATTAGACGTTATTCCATAAATTGGTCACTACCGAAACAGTCACGACCAAAACATGTCATTATTGTTTCGGTAGTGACAAAAGGGAACACATAATCCTCATATTTTGTGGGAAATAAGCAAAATTTTTATACAGCTATGCAAAATTTTTGCATTTTAGTATATTTTAGTGGTGTTTTAGTATGCAAGTTGAAATTCTGTAATGCGATGTGGACGCCAAAGCATTACTTTCACTACCGAAAATGTGCAGTCTCTACTGAAACATGGGATGTTATGATAGTTTTGGTTCATTGCATATTCAAACTAATGAATGCCTAACTTTTAAATCACCATGACCAACTTTTTCCCTTTTGCAAAGAAAATTTGAATTCAAAATACAACAAATCTCATAAATACACTTGAAATATTGTTTAAAATGTAATTGGTATTGATTTAGAAAAAAAAAAATAATAATAATAATAATATATATATATATATATATATATATATACTTAATAGGTCAGTATAACCCTTCTAATATTATTGTGTTTCAGTAGTGACAAATTTGGGAAGAGGACAAATATTCCAAAACTTCCTTCTGAAAGTACAACATGAGAATTATTCTGTAACACTACTAGAAATGTGTTCCTTGGATATTACACTCCCAACCTTAACCCAGCCGCTGGTAACTATGGGACAGAACACGCGTTGGATTGTTTTTACCCAAGTGCTGGGTTTAACCATTTGACCCACAATGCTGGGTTGTTTATTTGACCCAACCAGTGGGTCAGGTTAACTGTGTTGCTGGGTTAAACATAACCTAATCATTGGGATATTTGTTGTCTTATTGCCTTGCTACCTTTATATTTACCAATAATAATAAATAATCACAAAAGAATGTAAAATTATTATTGCTCTTCTGCAATAGTTAGAAAAACACACAAAAAAAAAATGCAACTGTAAACATCAATTTTCATCAGTTTTATTTCTTTTTAAAACTGTTTTCAAATGGGTGCAGCTGTCACACATTTTATCCAACCATTACAGAC